>NC_089581.1:129749827-130062850 GCF_019320115.1 Miscanthus floridulus | reverse complement strand
AACAAACATAGTGACTTATCAAGGTTAAATGGACGCTTGTCGGGAGCCTAGTAGCCCTTCGTTCTCTCCTCACCCAAAAGTCGCCCTCCTTTTAATTAGGCCAGGATAGACTTTTTTTCGCAAGGCCCTAATTGTGTCTCGTGTCACTTAGTTGACACCTGAACCAACTTTTTGTGTAGAGCAGCCCCGGTTGACGCATGTACTATGCATGGTTTCATTCAGTGACTTGTGTGGCTACCTCACCAGCCATTTTCCTGTCTTATTTTTTTTTTAAAAAACGATTCGAAGTCAAGCATCCAGAATATATAGAAGCATACGTTATAGTGACTCAGCGAAATATATATATATATATATATATATATATATATATATATATATATATATATATATATATATATATATACAGTAAAAGCCAAGAATCCAGAAACCTAGTTGCTCGTCTGCAGGTGAGAAAAGGGTTTTGCTAGCACCTGCGATCAAGTAGGACGACCGACTTTTCTTTAAGCTTACGTGTTGATAGCCGACGATTTGTTGATTCCCTTCCCTCTAGCATTTTATTTCTTTCAAAAAAGGGCTAATATCTTAGGACTTAGGGTATTTTTTACAGCATTTTGTTCCAAATCTTATAACAAATAATGGCCACTTAGTTATGTTAATTTAGGTGGCATGCATGAAAGTTTTTTTTTTCAAAAAAGAAATTGTAGAATACGTTGGTGCACGATTTTCTGTCCAAAACGTAACCTAGTTATGATTAGCTAGAGTTGGGTAGAAGCTACTAACCCATATGTACATACTCCTCGGTCCTGTGTATTACTCTTGTTTACCCTTCATTCACATCAGTCTTGCATGTAGTGCCGGTGGTGATCGATACTTGTTCAAAGCTTCTCTCTGAACAGATACGACGATTAAGGTATTTTTTTCTTATTAAACAAACTTAAGGCGGGTGAGCGCCATGGACGGTATTAAAGGTAGTCCTAGCGTGTATACATAAATGTACATGTGTCAGCGGTTACTTGGTACACATGCACGTCGAGGAGAGTCGTCGTCGTCGTCGTCGTCGTTGTACGACGACAAGAGCCCATCATGCCCTGAAAACTAAAAGGGAGTCGCCGTGGGCCGTGGACGGCCACGTACACTCTAGCTGCACGTCGTGGTCGGCGGATCCATCACCGGTGGAACCTTCCTTTGGGGCATCCTGTACGTTGACGGCTACAGTGGGTCCACCTGGCCGGTCTCGCGTGTTGATCGGCCTCCTGCGACGAGTCTATTCTAATTAATCTGTCACGTTGATTGGTTGGCTTATTAACAGGGTGTGAGTGTGTGACAACTGACAACAGTGGTAGCGATCCCCATGGTTTTTCTTATGAGAAAAATAAACTCTGATGTTGCCTTCACTCATTTCTTTTCCAGCAATCAGCTACCGCCCGAAGTGTTTAGGGCCTGTTTGAAACAGGAGAACTTTTTTTTTTTCTATTCCTATATTTTTTCTATGAAACTGAACTAATGTATGTGAAATTCTTGTGCAAATCCTGTGAAATTTCTGCGTTTCAAACAAGGCCTGAATGAGTAGGATTTCCCCTCCCACTCGATCATCGGCACGGACAGTGATGGATCTACATGGTATGCCGGGTATGCACCGGCGTATTCTGCGGTCCAGCCAACACGAGTAATACATCTGTGTATATAATGTAAAAAGAAAAAGAAAAACACACACGATGCTTTGCCTGCCTTCCGCTAAGTCCGCTGGGTACGTTGTGAAGTCACGATCCCAATCCCCAACAGCCGCCGCCGCGCCGCTCTCGCTTCATCTATGGTCTACCTCACGAACTCGCGAGGCGTGATCTGGCGATCTCGTCCTGGCTGTGATTCTGCCCATTTTGTTCCTGGAAAAGAAGCCAGCGCGGACAGCGGTGCCTACGTTCTGCAGTTCTGGCCGGCTAGGCAACTGCTGCTGCCGGCGTCAGCAGCTACCTGGACTACTGCTGCCACCGCTGTACTTGTAATTTGTAAAGTACGCAGACTCGCAAAGACTTCGAGAATTCAACAGACGACTTGCACAGGTTTGCCTAATTTAATTATTTTATAATTTATAATCTCTAAACATACATAATTAGTTACATTATTTTTTAGAATTGTTCAAGAAAAGAAACGGAGATATTATCTCTTTTTCAGAAACACGCAGCCAAGAAGGCAGCGACGGCTACTACTACCGCTTCAAATCATTGTAAATTACCTAAATAAGTCAAATAACTAGCATTGTAAGTATTTAACTCTCTTTTATGCCTATAATTTTAACTATATCTTTATAGCGTTTGAACTATTTATGTCATCACAATTTGTGAAATAGTTTCTGAATTCTAATTTAATCTTTGAATTTAAGACTTGTCATATTGTTTAGTAGATGTATGTATAATTATTTTGCGGATTTGCAATTGTTTATAGATTTCGTAAATGGTATTACCGAACTGTATAAGATTTTTTTTGTACGGCATACCCTACGATAAAATTCTAGATCCGCCAATGGGCACGGAGATAGAACGAACCAAGGATGTAGCTAGCATCTAACGCGACATGGATCATGAATGAAGAGAAGCCATGCCATCATGATAGCTCAAGACCCCAGGTGCCGCACTGCCGTGGACCCGTGCCGCGCTACTCTTTCTCGCGACTTGCGATTTACGATCCCATCCAAGAAGCCACCAAGCACCGCACCTGTGCCTACTGTCCTTGTCGTCCGATCGTCAGCGTGAACAAAGCCAGTAGCCCAACACCCACCAAGAGCCTTAGATTTGGCCATGCCGACCGTGGAGGCAGAGTCCGTTTAGAGTCATACCAAGCTTTACAATCACTACCCCAGCCAAGTTTTTTCGTGACGACCTGTTTCGTCAGGGGAAGTGTCAAAAACCGTCAGGGATGATCATCCGTGACGGTTGCCGTCAGGGATAAGTGAAAGGTCCTTGTTTGGTTTTGGTAATTGAGTGACAACTTAGGTGGACTAATTGTGTTTATGTGAGATACACAGGTGATTAGTCCACAGGTACATGTGTGTGAGCAACATATGCCATGAAGGTGAAAATGGCTTGGAGATGTTACAAAGCTCACACATGTGATGATGAAGGAGCTTAAATGCACATGAAACATGACATTGAGTCATGTGATCAAGGTGGAGAAGATCAAGACAAGACTTGGCTTGATGGACCAGTTGCAAGCGTGAAGGGCAAGTCAAAGGCTTTGGAGTGATGGACCGCGTGGCGGTGAAGCTTGAGCAAGACTTGGCACCAATGGACGATGGCAACGGTGAAGAGCAAGTAGAGTCAAGATCGATGAACCAATATGATCATGTGATGATATGAAGTGGATCATATCATTGTTGATCGTGTTGGTGCATGTGTTGCATCGACATTGAAGGAGATGGAATGGAATGCGCAAGGCAAAGGTATAACCTAGGGCATTTCATTTCACCGGTCATAGGTGTGTAGAGAAGTTTATGACCGGGTTTAGGATAGATGGCCATACTATCAAGAGGGGCAAACTTGTTTGCATATCGGTCATCTAGTGCCACTCGAGTGATCTAACTTTGCATTGTCGCTAGGATCGAGTGGTGTGGCAAGTTGAGTGGCTAACATCCTTTGGGGAATGATTGTGAAAATGCTAACACACATACACATGTTGGTGTACACTTGGTGGTGTTGGCACATTTACAAAGGCAGTGGTGTTTGTAGGGGTGAGATGGGTTTGGGTCCCTCTCGGCGGGATTCGGCGCTTTCGGGAAAATAGAATGCCTATTTTCTATTGCGCCGGATGTAAATTCTTGTGGTTAGCACACTTGAGCAAGGGTGAAGAGAATGGAGAAGATGCTGGCGTCGGTCAACTGACCGGACGCTGGATCTGCTTGCACCGGACGCTGGCAGGCTACGTCCGGTCGCGCTGACATGGAGTGTAGCAGTAGCTGGAGAGTGACCGGACGCTGGCTGCGTCCGATCGCGTTCGACCGGACGCGTCCGGTCATGCTCGGGAGCTTACTGGAAACGACCGGACACTGGGGGTTCAGCGTCCGGTCAGTTGAAGCTGGAGCGTCCGGTCAGGTCAAGTGACCGTTGGAACCGGGACACGTGGTCATCTGTGGGCGACCGGACGCTGAGGTCCAGCATCCGGTCAACACGACCGGAGCGTCCGGTCGGCCCGACCGTTGCCCAGTGAAGGGGTAACGGCTAGTTTAGCCCCTGGGGCTATAAATAGAAGTGGCCCTCGGCCATGGCTGGTGTGGAGCACCTTGGGGGACTTTGTGTCCATGCTTGAGAGTGCTTGGGAGCCCTCCATCACACATATACTTGATAGTGATCATTCGATTGTGTGAGTGAGCGATTCTAGTGCGATTGCATCGTAAGGTTGCATCGAGTGGCACTAGGTGATCGAGTTGCAAGCCGGTGGTGCTTGTTACTCTTGGAGGTTGCCACCTCCTAGACGGCTTGGTGGTGGTCTCCATCGAAGCACGCAAGAAGCTTGTGCGGCGCTCCGGAGAAGTGCTTGTGAGGGGCATTGTGCTCGCCCCGCGGGAGCCGCGAAGAGCAACTCTAGTAAAGCGTGTCATTGAGCTACCCTCACTATCGGGGTGGGTTCTTGCGGCGCCCGACGTGCAGGCTTAGCGGGTGATGCTAATTAGCCGCTGAACCACCAAGTGAGCGGTCGACACAACGGGGACTAGCGTGTTGGCAAACACGTGAACCTCGGGAGAAAAATCATCGTGTCAACCTTGTTCTTCCCGTTGGTTTGCATCCCCATTACACAAGCTTGCCATTACTTTTATACATATTAAGCTTGTGTAGTTGCTCTTGTAATTAGATAGCTTGTGTAGCTTGCTAATTACCTTCTTGCTTGTGTAGCATAGAAGTAGCTCCCTTGCGTGGCTAATTTGGTTTTAGTAACCTTGTTAGTCATATTGCTTAGTTTGTGTAACTAAGTATTTGCGCTCTCTAATTAGGCATTGGTTGCCTTGTTATTGAGCATTGCTAGTGAGCTTAGTTAGCTTTATGCTTTTGCTTACTAGCATGTGTAGGAGCTCCCTTGTTGTTTAAAGTACTAGTGGTATAGGTTTGTGTGACCTTGCTCCTAGAATTGTTTAGGAGAGCTCTAGCTAGCCCAGCACCTTAGTTGCATAATTAGTATCTTTGCAAGGTGTTAGTGAACATATATAGAGGGGTATAGTCTTGGCTAGACCGATTGTTTTAATTCTGCATTTATATCGGTTAGCTGACACGATTAAGTTTTAGAAAAGACTATTCACCCCCCCTCTAGTCGCCATCTCGACCCTTCAAGTGGTATCGGAGCCTGGTCTCTCATTTGTGGTCTTCACCGACCCGAGAGGATAGCGAACTTTGGGCTAGAGGTTGTTTGTGACACACACATTTTTGATGGCACAAACTATGCACGGTGGAAACGTCATATGCTTGATCATTTCCGTGAATTGGGTCCCAAGGCATGGTGGATCATTACTGTTGGTTTTTCTCATGATGCTTTGGATAAGGACAACCTAACCCAAGCACAAGAGGATTGCTTACAACTTGATCATCGTGCTCTTTATTATCTAATACGTGCTTTACATGATGATATTTTTAGACGTGTGTGGGACTTGAAAAGTGCTCATGAAATGTGGCTAGCACTCCAAGCCTTTTACGGTGACTCCTCCACATGGGATGATGGCAAATTCAAGAAGGAGGATGAGCCCAAGAAGGAGGCGCATGAGTGTGTTGAGCATAACCACAATTTGGTGATTGTGGAAGATTGCTCCACCTCATTGTCAAGTGAGGATGATGATGATCAATCCACTACAAGTTCACTTGACAAGGTTGATGATGATGCCACAAGTGTTGCAAGTGAAGATGCTACCCCATGCACACTTGATGGTGATGATGGTTCATGCTCAAACCATGATGATGCTACTACAAGCCCATCCACTACACCACATTGTCTCATGTCACAAGGTGACACCAAGGTATCAAATGATGATGTGGTTGATCATGTTGATTCATATGATGAGCTTGTTAGTAGACTTGCTAGCATGACCATGTCTTTAGAAAATGAGAAAGCTAAAACATTAAAATTAGAAAATGAGAACTCATTTCTAAAGAACTCTTGTGAAGATCATAAGAAATTACTTGATGCTTATAAATCTTCACTTGATGAGCTTAAATTGAATCATGAGACACTACTTGCATCTCATGATGAATTATTAGAAAAACAAGCTTCTCTCATTAAAATATTTACAAAGAAACTTAAAAATAATGAGAGCTCATCACATGGGTCAATTGATCAATCACATACTATTGCTAACCCTTGTGATGTAGGCAAGAAGCATGTATCCACCTCTTGTGATGATTTATTAGATATGCCATGCTCTTCACATATAGATGCTTGTTCTACTTCTATGTCTTGTGAGACTAACATTTTGAAGGAGAACAATGAGCTCAAAAATGAAGTGAAGAAATTGGGCAACAAGTTAGAGAGGTGCTACAACTCAAAAGTCACCTTTGAGCATATGTTGAAAACTCAAAGAAACTATGGTGACAAGTGTGGCCTTGGCTTCGAAAAGAAGATGACAAAGGGCAAAATGAAGAGAGAAAGAAAGATGAAGAAGCTACAACAAAGAAAGCTCTCTCATACCATGTGCTTCCGGTGTCATGAAGTGGGACACTTTGCAAATGGTTGCCCTAACATCGAGAAGCTCAAGAAGCTAAAAGAAGAAGAGAGGCTTAAGCATGTCAAGTGCTTCAAGTGCGGCACTTGGGGTCATCTTACCTCGATGTGCCCAATCAAGGAATTGGTGAAGCAACAAGTGAAGCCTCAACCAAAGCCACAAGTTGAGCAAGAGAAGACACCCCAAGAGCAAATCAAGATCAACCATGAAGATGGTGGTGATTTGATGATAAAGAAGAAGAAAACAAGAAGGGGTGGAAAGGCAAGGCATCCAATGCAAACTCAAGATGCCAAGATGATGAGCAAGAATGAAGTTGAGAAGAAAGTCTATGCTCACATCAAGTGCTTCAAGTGTGGAAGTATGGGACACTTTGCCTCTAAGTGTCCTAACAAGCTTGAGAAGAAGGCTCAAGCAATCCATGAGAGGCAAGGCAATGAGAAGCACCACATGAGCAAAGAAGAGAAGGCTCAAGCAAAGAGAAAGTGCTACTCATGCCGGGAAAGGGGACACATGGCACATTCATGTCCCCTAGGTAAAATTTCTAAGCCTATTTCAATTGATAATCATGATATGCTTAGAAAGGATGGCAATGGTACCTCATTGGTTGCAATTGCAAAGCATCCCGCTATTCATACTAAGGCATTGCCTAAGTATGTTGCTCCTAACTTGAGAGGACCCAAAGTTGTTTGGGTACCATCAAAAAGTGGATGATTGATTGTAGGTACCATCGGCATTGGAGGCTTGGTTCAAATGATATTCATCTTGTTGATCATGTAGTTGAGCCAAGTATTTCTAAGTGATGATCATTATCCCAATGCCATGACAAATTGAATGAAGTCCAAATGTGCTATAACATACAAGTGTAAATTTCAAGTTGTTGGTAATTCATTGGATATATTTGATGGCTTGCAAATATTTGAGTTGAAAGCTTGCTAATTGGATGATCATGAGCTAACCAAAGGTATATCTCTTGTTGATCATTTCATTTGGGTGCATATGAGTTGATTGAATTAGATAAATATGCAATGTTGCTTGCTATAAGATGTTTGAATGGATAATTGCTTAGTAATCAAGTTTGGATTGATTTGTGTTGGATACATTCATGAGATGACATTTAGTAAGTGATTTGAATGGATATATGTCTTATGGAAGTATTCAAACAAGTTAGTTTCAAGTTTGATTCATATGTGATGAAGAATAGCTCAATTGCTTGAAATCTGTCCTATATTCAAAATCTAAGCTAGCTGTGATCATAGCCATGTTTGAGTATTGAAAACTTATTGGATTGGCATGAAAATTGGTGTACATGCTCTAGATTTATGGTATGAGATGCTGTAGAAATTTTATGGAAATTGGATAAGAAATGCTTCAGTTTTGGAGTGGTTCTTGTCAGCTATAGTGCAGCAGTTTTCAGCATGTAGCAGTGGTGGAAGAATTAAAATTTAGCAGTCCATATGAGATCAAATGAAGCTAAAATTTTTATGGCTGCTAGATAACTTAGTGAAGCTCATCTCCACCAAATTTCATAGTATTTGGATTTGTACTTTGAGAAATATGCTTAGTTCTTTGGAGAGTACAGAATCTGCCATAAAAGTGACAAGTATTGGATTGATCTAGAGTCACTTTGATTAAAAGGTCCTCAAGTTGGAAACATGTTTACAAATGTTTGAGGTACCTAAATTTGGTTTTGAAATGATCTAGAAGCATGACAAGATATGAGTACAAGGCCATTTGATTGAGGAGTGTACTTTGCACACTTTTGGTACTCAAATTAGAAGATCAAGATCAAATTCAAGATGAAGATAAAGTTTAAGTTCTAGTTGTGATTGGAGATCAGTTGATAGAAAGAAAAGGACTTAAACAAGTAGAAAGAAAATGACTTAAAAGAAGGAATTAAGTTTACTCATCAAGATAAGTCCATCACTTGGATCAATCAATCAAATCATTTCAAGTGAGTATCAAGAATGGTTCTTGGAGAAAGGTCACTTCTCCCTAGTGTAGGGGCTTGCCGCCTATGTGTAGGTAAACCAAGTGTGGTACTTGGAAGGCTAACATGGAAGTGGTGATCCGAGGAACATTTAGGATGCTTAGTTGAAGAAATCGAAAGGGTTGATCAAGAAAAGCAAGCAACACCCAAAAGAGAGCTAGTCATGACATTTCAAGTGGTATTCTCATATTGATGCTCTCATGCAAGCTAAGATCAAAAGATGAAGCAAGTCAACCACAACAAGAAAGTGCACTTGATCATAAGTGGTATTCATTTCATATGGGTGAAGAATGAGATTCAAATTGGTATCTATTGGTCTTCACCAAGCTTATAATTGGACTTCACATTGCTATTGGAGTAATGAATTGGAATCTATGTGACTAACCTCTACTCCAACATAGCAAAGGTATCATTGTAATGTGCATGATCATTTCATCCCTTACTAGTATGCGGTTAGTGCATATAGTACATGCTTCATAGGATCATGCATAACAAATGAAATGTTTTAAATTCATAGCCTACCACTATTGTTTGAATGATCACTTGATCTAGTGGTTAGTATATGAATTTGTTCATGAGCTAGTGAACCCAAGTACTTGACTTAATTTGGATTGCTAACAAGTGACAAGTACAACATTGACAAGATAACCCTTAAAAGAGGTGTGAAGAAGCTTGTCATTGGTTCAAACCGGACTTGAAAGCTTAGGCAAAACAATTTAGTTCAAGTCAATCATAGAAGCTCATGATAGTGATAAGAGTACAAGCATAAGACAACAATGCAAATGGATATCTAGTTAGTATGTTTCAACTCACAAGTGATATCCTATAAGTGGTACTCATGAAGATAGCAAATGTTCAAGAAATGGTCTTTATTGATAAATCAAACAAGTGATTCCATACTAGAAGATTCTTTCAAATGGTATTTCACTTCCTACAAGTGGTATCTATACATAGTAGATGATGGTTCCACAAGTGATCCTCAACTTTAAGTGATCATCAAATGAAGAATGCATCCCTCACCTACAAGAGCTTAAGTGCATAAAATGGATGACCCATATATGGAATGATAAGATACAAGTAGTACAAGTTGCAAATTCTAAATGGTATCTACATGTGGTGTCATTCCAATATTCAAGTAATGTCCATCAAAAATGTAAAATTCTAGTCTCAACCATCTACCTCAAAGAGCATACCTTTGCATCAATAAGAAGCATACCTTTTATGGAAATTGATGACAAAGGGGGAGAAGTTGTACAAAGATATGAAGCTTGATTGAATGAGAGAGAGATTGTACAATGGAAGAGATGAGATACAAAAGAAATAGAGGTTGGACATGGACAAAGAGGGAGCAACATTGAAGAAAAGAGATGGATCAAAATTCTTGGACAAGAGAAGCACACAAGTAGGGGGAGCAAGCTCATGAACTTTGATTGATTGCATTTGATATATGCATATTCATGTGCTTGCTTGCATTGCATAAGTTTTCAAATTCAAATATGCATGCTTGTGTGGTGTATGCTAGTTCTAGAACTTGAATGATGATTTGATAACTAGCATGCATAGGATGATAGCTAGACACTTGGTATGATTTTAAGTAATGCTAGTACCTTGCTTTTAATGTTGATCTCACAAGGTATGTAGTGCTTTTATTTCCAAGTGATATCTAGCTAACTATGGTGCTAAGGATGAACTCAAAGGTGCAACTTCGATTGGTACACGCTTCAAAGGTTTATTCTATACACCTTAGCATCATTTTGTAGTATTTACTCTCCCACATTTTCAATCTATGCATATGTGCAAGCTTCAAATTAAATACTCTAGCACATATGTAGGGGGAGCTAATACTACCATTTCGGGTTTATGGTACTTGTCCAAAATCATTTTGACATGGTAAAATTGCTTGGGCAAGCAACATGAATCCAAAAGAGCTTAATTTATATATCTTTGTAGAGTTGTCATCAATTACCAAAAAGGAGGAGATTGAAAGGTCCTTGTTTGGTTTTGGTAATTGAGTGACAACTTAGGTGGACTAATTGTGTTTATGTGAGATACACAGGTGATTAGTCCACAGGCACATGTGTGTGAGCAACATATGCCATGAAGGTGAAAATGGCTTGGAGATGTTACAAAGCTCACACATGTGATGATGAAGGAGCTTAAATGCACATGAAACATGACATTGAGTCATGTGATCAAGGTGGAGAAGATCAAGACAAGACTTGGCTTGATGGACCAGTTGCAAGCGTGAAGGGCAAGTCAAAGGCTTTGGAGTGATGGACCGTGTGGCGGTGAAGCTTGAGCAAGACTTGGCGCCGATGGACGATGGCAACGGTGAAGAGCAAGTAGAGTCAAGATCGATGAACCAATATGATCATGTGATGATATGAAGTGGATCATATCATTGTTGATCGTGTTGGTGCATGTGTTGCATCGACATTGAAGGAGATGGAATGGAATGCGCAAGGCAAAGGTATAACCTAGGGCATTTCATTTCACCGGTCATAGGTGTGTAGAGAAGTTTATGACCGGGTTTAGGATAGATGGCTGTACTATCAAGAGGGGCAAACTTGTTTGCATATCGGTCATCTAGTGCCACTCGAGTGATCTAACTTTGCATTATCGCTAGGATCGAGTGGCGTGGCAAGTTGAGTGGCTAACATCCTTTGGGGAATGATTGTGAAAATGCTAACACACATACACATGTTGGTGTACACTTGGTGGTGTTGGCACATTTACAAAGGCAGTGGTGTTTGTAGGGGTGAGATGGGTTTGGGTCCCTCTCGGCGGGATTCGGCGCTTTCGGGAAAATGGAATGCCTATTTTCTATTGCGCCGGATGCAAATTCTTGTGGTTAGCACACTTGAGCAAGGGTGAAGAGAATGGAGAAGATGCTGGCGTCAGTCAACTGACCGGACGTTGGATCTGCTTGCACCGGACGCTGGCAGGCTACGTCCGGTCGCGCTGACATGGAGTGTAGCAGTAGCTGGAGAGTGACCGGACGCTGGCTGCGTCCGATCACGTTCGACCGGACGCGTCCGGTCATGCTCGGGAGCTTACTGGAAACGACCGGACGCTGGGGGTTCAGCGTCCGGTCAGTTGAAGCTGGAGCATCCGGTCAGGTCAAGTGACCGTTGGAACCGGGACACGTGGTCGTCTGTGGGCGACCGGACGCTGAGGTCCAGCGTCCGGTCAACACGACCGGAGCGTCCGGTTGGCCCGACCGTTGCCCAGTGAAGGGGTAACGGCTAGTTTAGCCCCTGGGGCTATAAATAGAAGTGGCCCTCAGCCATGGCTGGTGTGGAGCACCTTGGGGGACTTTGTGTCCATGCTTGAGAGTGCTTGGGAGCCCTCCATCACACATATACTTGATAGTGATCATTCGATTGTGTGAGTGAGCGATTCTAGTGCGATTGCATCGTGAGGTTGCATCGAGTGGCACTAGGTGATCGAGTTGCAAGCCGGTGGTGCTTGTTACTCTTGGAGGTTGCCACCTCCTAGACGGCTTGGTGGTGGTCTCCGTCGAAGCACGCAAGAAGCTTGTGCGGCGCTCCGGAGAAGTGCTTGTGAGGGGCATTGTGCTCGCCCCGCGGGAGCCGCGAAGAGCAACTCTAGTAAAGCGTGTCATTGAGCTACCCTCACTATCGGGGTGGGTTCTTGCGGCGCCCGACGTGCGGGCTTAGCGGGTGATGCTAATTAGCCGCCGAACCACCAAGTGAGCGGTCGACACAACAGGGACTAGCGTGTTGGCAAACACGTGAACCTCGGGAGAAAAATCATCGTGTCAACCTTGTTCTTCCCGTTGGTTTGCATCCCCATTACACAAGCTTGCCATTACTTTTATACATATTAAGCTTGTGTAGTTGCTCTTGTAATTAGATAGCTTGTGTAGCTTGCTAATTACCTTCTTGCTTGTGTAGCATAGAAGTAGCTCCCTTGCGTGGCTAATTTGGTTTTAGTAACCTTGTTAGTCACATTGCTTAGTTTGTGTAACTAAGTATTTGCGCTCTCTAATTAGGCATTGGTTGCCTTGTTATTGAGCATTGCTAGTGAGCTTAGTTAGCTTTGTGCTTTTGCTTACTAGCATGTGTAGGAGCTCCCTTGTTGTTTAAAGTACGAGTGGCATAGGTTTGTGTGACCTTGCTCCTAGAATTGTTTAGGAGAGCTCTAGCTAGCCCGGCACCTTAGTTGCATAATTAGTATCTTTGCAAGGTGTTAGTGAACATATATAGAGGGGTATAGTCTTGGCTAGACCGATTGTTTTAATTCCGCATTTATATCGGTTAGCCGACACGATTAAGTTTTAGAAAAGACTATTCACCCCCCTCTAGTCGCCATCTCGACCCTTCAATAAGTTGTCAGGGATAGACTGTCAGGAAAGCCTACTTTCCCTGATGGAAAACCATCACGGAATGATTCCTGAAGGTTGCTACCGCCAGGAGAGAGTTTCCCCATCGGTTTTTCCTTATCCGTCAGGAGAGAGTTTCCCCGTCAAGGAAGGTTCAAACTTTCCTTGTCAGTTACAACACCGACAGGAAATGTTCCACCATTCTGTGTTAGTCAACAACCATCAGGGAAACCTCATTTTTAATATCCATAAAAGCTCATTTAACTATTCAAAAAAATCATTAGCCGATCCTTAAGCATTAAATGTTACACTCAATTGTCTGATACATGTAACTCAAATACTCAATTGTCTAATACATATCATCATTCAAATTGTTCATACATTAGATAGTTCAATGGTTAACAAATCTTTAGCCATTCTAAAGGCCTTGCAAAATAAAGTAAGCAAACCCAAGTTACAGTGCTATAGTTCATGTAGCTAACGTATAGGAAATATAAGTTTAGTAATTGTTACTTCCTACAAGCCCTTCGACAACAATACACAACAGCTGCTACACATCCATTCATCTCCATATCCTTTAGTCAAAACAAGAAAAATAACAATTCATGAGAAATCTTGTTAAATATGCAGTAAAATAATATAGTTGATTGGATGTCCAACGTCTTTGAATTAAAAGAGTGACCATAGAGAGCACTACAATATATTGGCAAAGCACTATGATGTTTTTACAGATTCTTATTGGTAGATATAGTTACTCCTTAATGTTCATAGTGTACTTCACTTGTAAGTAATAGTCTTGGTTTTACAAAATTTGTTGTCCAGTGATTCAGTCAAAAGAGATCTAGATGGTAGGTACATATAGCTAAATTCATCCACTACGTAGATTCTAAATAGAAAACAATAGCGAAATAAACAATTATCTAACATTTGATCTGCAATGCAACTTGGTTCTGCTGACTTTATTTTGACAAGTGATTCGGTCATCACAAGATATCTAGATGGCAGGTACATTCTAAATCCATGCTAAGAACTAAACATTGTGTTCTTCATGTATAAGCAAACTTGGTACTAGTTGACAAATAGACTATATATATGTTCACAGTTTGCACATCACAAGAACAAATTATGCAAAAACTAGAATGTGAGATTTCAACAATGCTACTCCATCCAATGTATTGAGGAAACGTAAAATAGGCATATTAGGCAATGAGCATATTAGCATATCAGCCAAAAATCCAAACAACACTACCATTGTAATTATGTAACTCAGATAGATTAAGGCAATGACCTATACAAATATAGAAGACGCAATGACTCGCATTTAGCAGTACTAGTATAGCAGGCATTCAGGCAAGAGGCAATATTAGCAGACTAGCAGTACAGAGGAGGCAAGCTAGTACATGATTCCCTTATATGCATATTAGTTGATGAATATTTTTTTTACCTAATCTATCTGCAAAGCGTCTTTCCCACAGAAGTAGTTTTATCCTTTTTACCTTCATGAAAAGGATTCCCTTATATGCATATGGTGAAAGAAAACATTAAAGTAGCATATGCCTCAAATGTACAACTCATGTCACAACAAATATAACCATAAGGCAAAAAGAACCCAAGATATATGTTTAGATTTAATCCCCATGAGTATATCAGAAAGCTGCTCATTGTAAATAACAACTTGGCACTAGTTGTCTTCTAGTAGGATCAGTGCCAAGAACACTGAGTTGGTAAAATTAGAGTTTTATAACTTGCAGATACAAGCAAGAAGAGCTAGGGATGGGATGGTATAGGGTGATGCTCACCACCCTTGATGGACCATGCGCTATTAGTGAAGAACCCTAAAGCTGGCATGTTGCCACAACACATCTAGGAGCTGCCAACCAACTTGCTACTGCACATCTGGACCCTGCAACCATAAATAGGAAAGATACATCACTTGCATATTCCATAAACAAATCAACACGCCACAGGCCTCACATTTATAAAGCAAAAAAATCAAGAGGAGCTTTCTGTACAAATAAGATAGTTGTCACACAACATTTGCACTGATACAAAACTTAAGTGGGAGCACTTACAGCTATCCTTCACAAAGTTTAGTTTCACAAATCATAAGTCAGGATTAAAAGTGACTAATCTAAAATTATACATACTTGATGTTGGATTCAAGAAAAAAAATTACAAACAAATGAGCATCGTTGCAGTAAGAAACTAAAGAAAACAACAATATTAAGATATAGTAAGTAGCAATGACAACTATCCTCAAGCATGTTAGGTAGTATGACTACTTGTACCTTATGGTATGTCAAGCTATCTCATACGATGCTATATCAAGCAAGTACATTTCATTTTATCGGATTTATCTCCAAAAGGCTCCTAGTGCAGTTCTTTCAGTTTGCAATGATGCATTAAACCTAGGAAAAAAGGTTAACATTGAGCAGGGACATTGTATGCACATCAAATTTGTATAGAGAGAAATCAATCAAATTTGTATACACATATTATAACTAAATGTTCATCCCTCCATTAATCAGTGAACCACAAGCAGACCTACTAAAAAACTAACATTTACATGCAGTGTCGTGTGAAACACTAAACCGGTCCTACTAAAATACTAAACTACTAAGTTCTATCTACTGTGTTGTAAAAAGAATGGAACTGATATTTTTCAGATGCAAATCAATAAACAATTAGTCATCAGAACCCTAATTGTAATGCATAGTTAATATGAGAAATCATTATTAAGCATTAATAATGCTTCCCTGCTGCATACAGCTAAAAAATTCAGAGAGGTAACTAACCAGATGCAATGGACATAGAGTACAACTAAAAAATTCAGAGAGATAACTAACCAACACAATGTTTAAGATTTGAGGACTTCATGATGGAAGCTTGCACTACCGTTATGGTGGATGCTCAAGAAATTATCTCTGACATACTTCCCCTCTCCCAACTGGTGTAAATTAAAGAATACAATTTGATTTAGACCAAAAAAAATTCCCATATATAAAAGAACAACTTTTGTTAGAGACCATCAATGTTGCGGATCCATCATCTTACGTATGCCAGCAGCAACCAATTTCGTGGTGGTCATGTCAAAAGCCTAGGCAACAAACCCTACACAATCATGGATATTCAGATCTGAAGCACTTCTTTTGGGATGAGTTGAGAGGGGGAAGAAAAACGGGAAAATCTGAACCTAGTGGATGGGGACGGTGGGGCTGGGGTCTGGGCTGGAGGCGATTGCGGTGGATCTGGTGGCTGGGGGCAGGGGCAACGGGTCTGTTGGTCGATGGTAGGTGCTGATGGTTGGGGAGGCAGCGATGATTGTCAGGGCGGCGGGGCTGTGGTGGTAGGGGACGGTGAGCGATGCTGCTGGTGGAGGAGGCCAGCGACGCTGCTGGCTGTGGCCTTGGGGGCAGAGAGGTTCTACTTTGAGTGTCCAGCAGCTAGGAGACAAAAGGATTTGGGGAAGGGGAGAAAAGGTCGCGGGCGCGGATGAAATTTTTCCAAGATCCCGTGCTCTCCTTCCATCCGTGTGTCTGTTGGCTGGGCCACAGTGAACCGCAGCAGCGCGGGCGACCAAATCCTTTCGTGAGAAACGTGCACAGCAGGCCCGTGACGGTGCCCCACCGATAGGAGAGACAATCCCGGACAGGTATTGGATCACACACGGGGGATGCCTCAGCTCCCCTAACGGAGGTTGTGGGCCGAGGGGATTGCTCCCAACCGTAGAGAGAAAATCAGTCTGTGGTAGTGAATACAGAGGCTAATTGGTGTTAATTAGGTCTGAATCGGGATTTGGGTAGAAGAAAGTACTAGCTACTTAATTGATAACTAGACAAAGAAACTGAAATAATTCCACTGCTAGTACTTGGGCAAGCATATGCTTGCAAATCTGACATAACAGCTTTGCATTTTCTTGATTTGATCTGACCAGCGAGATTACTTATCATTATTTGTGTATATCACCAAACATCAATATCAGATATTCATATCATGTATGTTGTATAAACATAGCAAACTAGATCATGCAATTCTATGAACTATGATTCTAGCTATCATCCCAATCCCTTGTGATTTACATTGCTTTTTCTAAAAGTTTTTCACTTACAAGGACAATCGAAGACATTGCTTCCATTTTTCTTTTATAATTGAGACAATCGTATTTGATCTCTCTTGATTGTAAGATTTTTATGCTCTTTCATGCCTCATTTTAAATTATCAACATGGTGTTAAAGTATTTATATTGTAATATGTGGAAGCTTCCAACTTATAATCTTTAAATTTAAGACTTATCATAATATTATTTAGTGCTTGTATACCGAATTATGCTGCAAATTTTGTGATCTTTTATCGAATTGGTAAATGACTTTACCGAATCGTATATGAAATTTTTTGTGCGGCATACCCTAGTTAAAATTCTTGATCTGCCACTGAATATCAATCTTGGTTCCTACTATGAACCGACAGTGCTATGCCTTTAATCACTGCAAGGTCACCTACCCAACAACAATAGGGCACCCCATCATTGTCAATTAACCTCTGCCGACATGGATTCCGGTAGTGATGGAAGCTTCCGATGGGTGGTGATTATCAGATCTGGCACAGTGAGACATAATCAATCATACGAGTTCTTTTTAGATAATCAAAATAGAATGATTAATATATATATATATATATATATATATATATATATATATATATATATGATGCACTTAGCTAGTCGCTTCTTAGGGGTGTTTGGTTTGAGCTGGCTAAATTTTAGTCACCTAAATTTAGTCACTTTGGAGCCAAACACCCTGATTGACTAAAAGGTCTTTAGTCATCTAGTCACCAAAGAGTGACTAGAATAGACACTAGTACAGAAACGGGCTTTACTCCCGGTTGGGAAACCCCTTCAGTCCCGGTTTCCCAACCGGGAGCATGAATCCGGGACTAAAGGGCCCCTCCTTTAGTCCCGGCTTCTCGCCCGGTACTAAAGGTGGTAAGACCAACCAGGACTAAAGAGGCCTCCCAGCCTGGCCATGTGGGGTGGCCCTTTAGTCTCGGTTGGTATTACCAACTGGGACTAAAGGTTTTCTTTTTTTTCTTTTTTTATTTCTATTTTCAATTGATGATTTGTTTTGGTTTTTTAATAGGTTTTCGAATACGCATTCTACACTGCTAGTAATATACGTATTCTACACGTTTATAATGTTCGAACATTTTGTACAAACTAAAGTATGAAACTAACGTATATATTACATACATATACATATATTGTACGTTATTTTATGTACATATAATATATATATATTACAAATAAAGCTTGCATTGTACATTCTATCATATCCTTGGGATAACAAATTCACTCTATCTGGTTTGGCTTCCATGTTTCGTTGACGTCATTGTAGAATTCGTCGGCGGGGTTGAGGACCTGGTCATTAAGAAATCCTGCTATGGTCTCTTGAATTGCTTTCAATTGGTCACGTCGTATGACTTTTTCCTTCAACCATAGAGTCTTCAATAAAAGTTAAAGGAAAAGTATTAATATATATATATATATATGTTCATCATGTGATTACTTATATATATGAGCAACAAAAGAAATTATGAATATATGAATATATTTATATAACATACTTTGAGGATCTTTTCAGGAGTTCTTTTTGTGTACGCCATGATGAACTCGCAAACATAGTATCTACAGTAGTTGTTCCCTTGTTCTTGCCTCAGAACCCATTTTTACGAGAAAAAAGATCTGGTGAATTAAAAGCATGCATGGTGTTAATTGAATTATATATATATAAATGTAGCTAGTACTTACTTTATGTGCGATTACATCTAGTGGTGCTTTACAATATTTTATGTGGTGTTCCTCAATGAAACTTTTCTAAACACTATGCCTAATAAAATAAAAAATTAATTTGGCCTTTAATAATTGTTGCAGTTAAGAGATCGAGGTATATATAGTTGCTAGAGAGACCAAATTACCCTAGAATAATACCTATCATGTCTTGGTACTCTGTTTGCTCTTTTCTTAACGAGTCTAAGATGCTCAACCGATTATTGGCCACATCGATGACCATCAATATCCAGTGATTGCTGCATATGTTTTTATACACAAATATGATCGACATTAACTAGAGTCAACATATATATATATATATATATATATATATATATATATATATATATATATATATATATATATATATATATATATGGGAGATAGCTTAGCTAGTAAGCAAATAATTGAACAAATGTCCATATGATCGACATTAATTATTTAACACTCACTTGAAGTTGTAGGGGAAGAGTATGTTCTTGCTTTGTTGGTTCACTAAGAACCTCATGAGATTTTTCTCGAGTTCAGCTTTCCATTGAGGCGGGGGTTAGGGTGTTTGAATACGACATTTGGATCAATGAAACCAACATCATTATCATTTCTCTTTCTAAGTTCTGTCATCTCATATCTGCATATATAAAAATATAGCGTGAGGATATATAATTTATATATATACATGTAGCTTTATATATATACTTTAATAGTAGAAAATAATCACACTTACAGACAATAGCAGCTAATGAGACTTTTATCGAGAGAGTCCAGGTGGCATAGCTGGTGTAATTCTACAAACTCGACATATATAACATCATCGCCACGGAAGTAATGTTGGTTTCTAACTCTGACAGGAACAAAGGCCTCTCCCTATTCACACACCGGCATATACCACTTGTTTAGCAGGTACATTTACGTACCCAGTTCACATAAGGCCTCAGGGTTGTATAGACTCTTTCCATGTTCAAATTTTTTCCAAGGATTCACTTTCGGAGCAGATGGTCCTTCAGCGAGCACTTGGGCAAGGTCCAAACCAGTTTTCTCATAAAACCGAGCCAGCTCCTCAAAATCGACGTCTAAGTCTAAGTTTGAACCATATTCATTATGAACGACAAGAGGGGGGACAATTGTTACGATTGTTGTCCGAGTTGTGCAATACCTTTTCCTGGTCTAGTCTTTTTCTGTGCCGCCTCAAATGACTTGGTGAGAGAGCGGTCGTAGTCCGATTTTAGCAGGGTCTTTTGAGATTCCCGTTTTTTCTGGTCCACCTTCTTTCTTAGAAGATCTGAAGGTAGGTAGAAGTATGGTTTCTCCGGGTTCTCCCTCGCTTCTCGTTGCTTTTTCACTTTTTTAAAGAAACTGTCCACATCTTTTTGTACTGCAACATTTAATTCCTTTTTAATTTTTTCATAAGACAGTTTTTGGGGAATAACTGGATTAGATGTAGCTTTCTTCTTTGCCGGCTAGTGGGCCAACAACTTTGTTTGCGGGGCGGACCTCTTAGGAGCTAGCTTCTTCTTAGTCATCAAGGGAGGCAGGGAAGGCGTTGGAGACCTCCTTGGAGGTGTTGGAGACCTCCTTGGAGGCGTTGGAGACCTCCTTGGAGGTGGCGGTGGTGGCGGCATTGCCACCTGATTTCCCGGAGCACTATGATGATCTGGAGATTGGATAATTGGACTTAGGTTGGTGGAGACCCTGCTGTGTGAGTACAAAAAAGAATAATTAGGTATAAAAAATTGTTATTTTAATCATGCATATCAATAGAAAATTAGTGAAAAATTATTTTGTTCACTTTTGTCCGCACCTATTGTCTGACAATTGAGGAAGCGACGGTGGACTAGAGACCCCAGAAATAATGATGTAGTGCTTGTGCCATAGTATGAATGTCTTCTTTGCTTCTCCTAGAGTCTTCTCCCCATCACCTTCTAGAATGTCAAGAGCCAGATCACTAAAACCTTTGTTAACTCTATCCACTGGGATGCTAACATATCCAGATGGTATTATTGCCCCATGGATTCTTGGTTTCTTGGTAGGATCTAGAGGAGAAAAAACATCGAGAGCCACCATGATTGTGGCATTCTCTTTTGGAATATGTAGCTCACATGATGTAAACGGTGCAGTGATGTCATCCACAGGGAAACGTAGCATTGCGTCATCTTGATTTGGCAACTCCATGGAAGCACAGCCGCTTTTCAACAGATCAGGGGGTTAATATTAATGTTGATTTCTGCATCTGATGCCTACCTTTGGGCACTCATTGCTATTTGCACTTGCTTTATGATTTCGTCTTGCATTCTAGCTTGCATGTTTTTTCGCGCTCTTGTGCTTGAAGCAATGCCTCCCATGACTCACGAACATATTTCTCCAACCTGCTAATCCGCGCTGCTTCCTCATCCTTTCTTCTCTGCCGGCTTCTGTAGGTATCTCTATCATTAGGGAAACCATGCTCCCAAGAAATGTTCCATCCTAAACCTCTTGTTTCGGCCACTGTGTTCAGCAGTCCCGATGGCATAAGTCAGTTCATCCTTCTCTCTATTGGGTCTGAACGCACCAATAGCTTTAGCTTGTAGAGCATAAGATAATTTTTGTGTTGCTCTTTCGAGTTTTGGGCCATGAACCTGCTTCCCGGTCTCTAGGTTCAGTCTTTTCCCATGAGCGAAAAATCAATTCTTCATGCGTTTGGGCCAATTGAGTGATTCTGGTGTGATACCCTTGGCAAGAATGTCCGCTTCCATTTTTCCCACTTGGGAATGGCAGTCGCGTAGCCACCTGATCCCATGCCATGGTGGTATACCTTCTGTCGGACATTCTCTTGGTTCCTTCTCACCTGTTCCTCACCCTCTTCCGATGTCTTGTACTGTACAAAATCATTCCAGTAGGGCCTCAACTTCACGAGCGGGCCACTAGTATTGAAATTCGGTGTTAGGTTCTTCTTGACGTATTTCGTGTATAGGGATTTCTTCCAAGTCTGGAATTGTGTGGCCATCTTCTTCATAGCCCACTTTCGAACTAGCTCCTTCAATTCATTATCGTTGATATCATCATAATCATCCGCTTGCAACGTGAAATTTTGAAGGATATCATCCCAAATTAAATTCTTATCAAGATCTGAGACAAAACTAACATGAGGCTCGTTGATCTTTTGCTTCCATTCATGGGCACTGATCGGAAGCCTGTCCCTTACAAGGTACCCACAGTGTTGCACGAATTTCCTTGCATGTGGACCAAGTGGTTCGCCTGTCTCGATATTGAATTCCGATATTATGTAGTGCCCCTCCATTGGTTTTTTTGGGCCTCGAATATTTTTGCTTTTTGTCGTTGTGGTCGTCGATCCAGAGGGCTACGTATAAAAAAGAATAAATAAATATCATGTGTACACATAATAGATGATAGATATTCAAATATATATATAAATATATATACCTCGCCAGTATTTTCTTGCATAATATTTTCTTGGTTTTCTTCAAGAGCCAGGTATTGACTCCCGTCATCTATATCCTGCTGGTCACCATCGACAAATTAAGTGCCGGTGTTGATAATATTCATCATTTCTTCATCCATGTTGTCTCTCGGGGCAGCCATCTAGCATTTACTCCACTAGATATATCTATAAAAAATAAAACATGTTTTAATAAATAACCATCCGTACTAGTTGACCTTGCTTACATGATCATCTCGGTGAGCATTTCTCTACCGAACGGCACCATACTTGGCTAAGGAAGAGCTCCAATTCTACGAGGAAGGGAACATGGTCTTCCACGACCGTTGCCGCTCCCCCTCATACAATCAAAGCTCCTCCTTGACGTCCGTTACCGCTCGGCAGAGAACATGCTCGCCGAGATGAACACGGTCCGCAAATTCAACTAATACGGATGTTGCCACTTTGATATGTTGAATTATTGACACTTATTTATGTTAATTGTTAAACAATTTCAATTTATGCATAAATTCTATGAATTTATGAAATCATGCTCAAATATGTGTTCTATATTTGCTACATATTATAAATTAGAACTGTATGGTGTTATACAAGCCAAATATTAGGCTTTAGGAGTTTAGGTTGTTAACAAAATGAACAACCTATCACGTAGGCTCAAAAATACTAGGTCATAGTTCAATTGGTCAGAATCTTTGTGGTGAAACATATCCATATAGTTTGAGTCTCAGCATGAATGCTAGTATTTGTGGTTAATTACTTTTTAATGGTAAACAACGTACCCAACAACGAGATAACTTTGGTTCTTTCGTTAATTTTAAGATATGTTAGCTTAGCACCTTGGAGGTACTAAGATATGGTTTCTATGTACTTATTCATCGGACGTGTGCAGTTACATACATATAGTTGTCCGTGTTTATACCGTTCTTTAAAAAACAACATGAACTAAGAATGCAACTATTTGGGCTCCGATTCTACGAACGAAGAGCTGAACCATGACCGACAAAACCATGACTAGCACCACAGCCGATGGAAACGAGCAACGCAACCGCAAAACCATGACTGGTAGAGCCGAACGATGACTAATGCCTGCCCAGTGCTCCCGATGGAAACGAGCCGCACCGCTGGGCACCGTAGCCACGTGGAGTCGGTGGCACGAGTTCTCTGCCATCCCGCACGTCGTGTTTTACAGAAACTCAAACACACTCAAACATACAATGCTACTGACAGGCACATACAAGAGAAACTAATTAGAAGGGAGCTCGGCCGCGCTCCGGTGAGGCAGCGCACATGGGGAAGGCTCGGGCGAGCTCCGGTGAGGCAGCGTGGGGAAGGCTCGGCCGCCCTCCAGTGAGGCAGCGCGCACGGGGAAGGCTCGGGTGAGCTCCGGTGAGGCAGCGCGGTGAAGGCTCGGCGCGCTCCGGTGAGCATGAGCGAGGTGGGGACCGGGGACGAGGACGGCGCGCACTCCAGCGAGGACGAGCGAGGCGCGCTGGTTGGCCGGAGAAGAAGCACGCTGGCCGGCTGGAGAAGAGGCGCGCTGATGAGGTGAGGCTAGGGTGGTCGCCTGGGAGCGGCGGCACTGCTAGATCGATCTGGTGGAGAAGATGAGGCGACGGCATGGCGAAGACAGAGAGGAAGAGAACTAGGGCGTGGTTTATAAAGGGATACCTTTAGTCCCTGTTGGAGATACCAACCAGGACTAAAGAATATTTAGTCCTGGGCTATTATTAGAACTAGGACTAAAGGTCTGAGCTTTAGTCCTGGGTGTACCCACGACCCGGGACTAAAGGGCATTTGGGCGGGCCGCGAAAACTATAGCTCTACCTTTAGTCCTGGGTGGTTGATCCACCCAGGAGTAAAGGGGGATCTGTCCCAGCTAGTGGATACACCCGGGACTAAAGCTCCACCTTTAGTCCAGGGTGGTTGATCCACCCGGGAGTAAAGGGGAGCTGCAGTTGGCTTTCTCTAATTACCATAAGTTTTTCCTTTTTTATATATTCCTTTTATATAAATATGCAGAGAGTTATTAATTGCCTAATAAATAAAATATTATCCAACAAAATTATAAAAAAATTCTTGGACTTGGTTTTGCATTATTATACGCAACAAAAATTTGTAAACTAAACTCTTTTGTTTTACTATATAAATATTTGACATAGTGTAAATAATAATTACAATTTACACCATGCAAAAATATACTACTTAATTAAAATCATTAAAACTATTGTTTTTTGACAGAAAATTAGTTTTCACATCTTATTAACGTTCATCATTTGGTTTTTCATCACACATTCTCCATGGGAAATCCACCGTCTAGCAGAAAATTCATTTAAACCGTAGAAAATATGAAAACACGACAATAAAATCTGAAGTCATAATTATTACATAATAGGTCTAATACATCACTATATATATCAAGCGGGCACAGTAATGAACTTCTTCTTAACATATATCCCTTGGTTATGATCGCGCCGTAACCATAGAGTGTCCTCATCATTTAGCTAGATGCTTGGGTCTTTGTTCACTGTGAAGGGTGGAATTCGGTCATCCTTTTCATAATCTTCTGATATGTCTGACTTGTCTTCAATTTTGATGATGTTTCTTCTCCCTGAAAGAACTATATGGCGCTTTGACTCATTGATTGGGTCGTTGTTGTTTTTCTCTCTCTTCAGTTTTATAGCCATGTCCTTGACATAGAACACTTGATTCACATCCTTGGCAAGGACGAACGGTTCATCTTTGTACCCAATATTGTTGAGGTCTACGGTTGTCATTCCATACTGGTTGTTGACTGCTATCCCGCCTCCAGTCGCCTTTATCCATTGGCACTTGAACAAAGGTACCTTAAAAGTAGGTGCATAGTTTAGTTCCCAAATCTCCTCTATGTGGCCATAATATATTTGCTTATTTCCATTAGGGTCGGTGGCATCTATGCGGACACCACTGTTTTGGTTGGTGCTCTTTTTATCTTAGGCTACTGTATAAAATGTATTCCCATTTATCTCGTACCCTTTGTATGTGAGGATATGCCATGATGGCTGCCTAGCCAACAAATAAAGTTACTCATCAATACTCCCATCACCCTAACATTCTTTTCGCAACCAGTCGTTGAAAGTTTCCATGTGCTGACGCGTAATCCAAGATTTAGACTTCCCTTGAAACTCAGATCGGAGCAACTCTTTATGTGTCTCGATATACGGATCCACCAAAGAGGAGTTTTGTAGAACTGTCTAGTGTGCTTTATTAAAATAATTGTCCTGCATACCAATATATGGTTTCTTCCCTAGTGTCCCCTTTCCACTTAGTTTCCCCTCGTGTCGTGATTCAGGAACACCAATCGGGTCAAGGTTGGGAATAAAGTCAACAAAAAACTCAATGACCTCCTTTGTTTCATAGCCCTTGGCGATGCTTCTTTCTGGTCGAGCACAGTTGTGAACATATTTCTTTAGGACTCCCATGAACCTCTCAAAGGGAAACATGTTGTGTAGGAACATAGGACCGAGAATGCTAATCTCCTTAACCAGGTGAACTAGGAGGTGTGTCATGATATTAAAGAAGGAAGGAAGTAACACCAACTCAAAGCTAACAAGGCATTGAACCACATCATTCTATAGTTTAGCTAGATCCATTGGATCGATTGCCTTCTGAGAAATTGCATTTAGGAATGCACATAGCTTCATGATGGCTAGACGTACATTTGGAGGTAGAATTTCTCTTAATGCAACGGGAAGCAATTGTGTCATAAGCACGTGGCAGTCATGGGACTTTAAGTTTAGGAATTTCTTCTCTGGCACATTTATTATACCCTTTATATTCGAGGAGAATCCAGATGGTACCTTGATGCTTGCTAGGCATTCAAACATGCTTTCCTTCTCTTCTTTGCTAAGAGTGTAGCTGGCAGGACTTAAGTAATGGCGTCCATCATCTGTCTTCTCTAGATGCAGGTTGTCTCGTTCTTTCAAACACCGTAGGTCCTGTCGTGCTTCAAGTGTGTCCTTAGGCTTCCCATACACACCCATGAAGCCTAGCAGGTTCACACAAAGATTCTTCGTCGGGTGCATCATGTCGATCGTGCTACGGACCTCTAGGACTTACCAATAGGGTAGCTCCCAAAATATGGACTTCTTCTTCCACATGAGTGTGTGACCGTCGGCGTTGTCCGAAACAGGTTTGCTGCCATGTGCCTTTCCAAATACTACTTTCACATCATTGACCATATTGAGAACATCCTCACTAGTTTGGTTGCCCGGCTTGGTCTGGTGGTCTGCCTTACCTTTCTTTCTTAGGGGGTGATTTGTAGGAAGAAATCGACGATGGCCAAGGTATACGACCTTTCGATATTTTTTCAAGAATATACCTTTAATGTCATCGAAACAGTGCGTGTACGCATTATATCCCTTGTTTGATTGTCCTGAAAGATTACTTAGAGCAGGCCAATCATTGATTGTTACAAACAACAATGCTCGTAGGTCAAAGTGCTCATGTTTGTGCTCATCCCACACACGTACACCTAGTCTGTTCCACAAAAGTAGAAGTTCTTCAACTAGTGGCCTCAGGTATACATCGATGTTGTTGCCAGGTTGCCTTGGGCCTTGGATGAGCACTGACATCATAATAAACTTACGCTTCATGCATAACCAGGGAGGAAGGTTGTAGATACATAGAGTAATAGGCCAAGTGCTATGACTACTACTCTGCTCCCCGAAAGGATTCATACCATCCGTACTTAAAGCAAACCTTAAGTTTCTTGCGTCATTTGCAAACTCCGAGAATTCTCTATCGATTGCTCTCCACTGGGACCCATCAGCAAGGTGTCTCAACATATTATCTACCTTACGGTCTTCTTTGTGCCATCGCAACAACTTTGCAAGGTCTTTGTTTCTGAACAGACGTTTTAAGTGTGGTATTATAGGAGCATACCACATAATCTTGGCAGGGATTTTCTTCGTGGGACGTTCGCCCTCAACATCACCAGGGTCATCTCGCCTGATCTTATACCGCGATGCATGACATACTGGGCATGCATCTAACTTCTCGTACTCCTCGCCACGGTAGAGGATGCAGTCATTAGGACATGCATGTATCTTCTGGATTTCTAATCCCAAAGGGCAGACTACATATTTTGCTTCGTACGTGGTGGCAGGCAATTCATTATCCTTCGAAAGCATCTTCTTTTGGATTTTCAATAACTCCCCAAATCCCTTGTCAGATACACTATTCTTTGCCTTTCATTGCAGCAATTCCAGTGTGGTACCCAACTTTTTCTGCCCCGCATCATAAGTTGGGTATAGCAATTTCTTATGATCCTCTAGCATGCGCTCGAACTTGATCTTCTCCTTTTCACTTTCGCATTCTCTTTGTGCGTCATGAATGGCCTGACCAAGATCATCAGCGGGCTCATCTTCTGCCCCTACCTCTTCTTCAGCTTTCCCCATTGCAGTATCATTAAAGGCCCCATATTCAGCAATAATGTCATTATCGTCCCATTATTCTTCTTCACCTTCTTCCATTACAACCCCGGTTTCTTTATGCTTTGTCCAACAAATATAGTTTGGCATAAAACCTGACTTCAACAAGTGTGAATGAAGACTCCTTGAGCAAGCATATTCCTTTAAATTCTTACATATGGCACATGGGCAGCACATGAAACCATCGCGTTTCTTTGCCTCGGCCACATGTAAGAAAGAATGCACGCCCTCAATGAACTCTTGGGAGCGGCGATCAACATTGTATATCTAATGTCGGCTCATCTGCATTACATGACATACATACCATATTAAAACCTAGAACATAATTAGTTAATTATACGACATGCATGCCACCACACAAGGTATTAATTTATGAAAGTCTCGCTACAATGTAGACAATCCGAACTACCACTAAAAAAACTAAAGCTAAAATGCACTTTAGCAGCATAAGGATTTCACGCCAATCCCAACTAAAACAGACAAATCATGTGTTTGTTCAACATCTATGGGCTTCTTCCGTAGGATCACTGCCTCATCAGCCACCGTAGCCGTCTGTGCAAGAGAGTTTTGCACGTGTTCAACATACTCTTCCTCCCAGTATTAGCCTGAACATCCAGTGCCATCCCACTGAAATTAAAACAAAAAATTAGAACTTTAATCACAATCATTATGAAAATAAGTATAAATTAACCATAATCATCAAATACGACAAAATAACTCACATTGCGATCCGGACACTTGTAGAAGATACGGCCCTTGTTGGGACACTCATTCCTCACCCGGTACTCCATCACAATCTTCTCCTCACACTTGCTGCATGCAATAAGAGGGAGGTCCGGCCTTAGTCGCTTTGTAACCCGATGAGAGGCCGAGGCCCCGGAAGCAGTTGCCATCTACTCTCTATACTCATTTTTAATATAATATAAATTTCTCATTTTATAAACAAATAAAATAAAAAAATTCTAAAATTCTCTATATCCCTAAAGCATGAAGTGGGCTATGCATGCTAGAAATGAAAGCTCAATACTAGTTTTGAATAACTACTTTAATCTTCCTTCATCCAAATATGCAAACTTTAAAATGATTTTGAGCTTAAATGGCTTACAAATAAAAAAATATACCATAAAAAAACCCACATATATCTAGTCCACAAAATGAAATAAGCTACTGATGAAACAAGAGAGTATAAAGTTGGTAACCTTTAGAACGGAAGAATTGATGGAGGAATGGAAGAAATCTTGTGATCACCGGTGATGAGGAAGAAGAGAGACCGGCGATGAAGCAAGAACACTGAGCTCGAAGTGGCTCGGGCTCGGGAAAGAACAAGGGGTATATAGGAGGGGACTTTTAGTCCCGGTTGTAGACAGAAACCAGGACTAAATGTCCCTTTCTAATCCCGGACGGAGCCTCCAGCCGGGAGTAGACTTTTACTCCCGGTTGGAGGTATAAACCGAGAGTAAAAGTGAACCTTTAGTCCCGGTTGGTAGCTCCAACCGGGACTAAAGGTCCCCTGTAGCAAAAGCCTGCCGCAGTAGCCGTTAGGCAGGGACCTTTAATCCTAGTTGGAGCTGCAAACCGGGACTAAAGGTCTCTCTAGTCCCGGGCGTGAAAAATACCGGGACTAAAGCTAAATTTCGAGATAGGATCAAAAGTCGTTTTTCTATTAGTGAGACTAAAACCTCCACTTTAGACAGAGGCTACCCCTCATTATTACGCTCAGCCAAATCTTCCAGGGGCAGCAGCAAGCAATAAATAGGGGTGTTTTGGTCATCATAAATAGGTTTAGTCTCTTTTAATCACCCAAACCAAACACCATATGACTAAAATTAGACTAAACTTTAGTCTAGGGACTAAATCAAACCAGAAACTTACAAGTTTCAACCTCCAGCTTCTCCGGCGATTTTGACCACCAAGCAGGGACGAAGCTAGAAAAAAATTTAGGAGGGGCTAAACAACGGCAATTAACAAGAAAAAGCGTTCAGCAAATCTCAGCCCCTCCTACCTGTACATCTACAGCTGAAATTTCAGACAACGGCTCTACGGGGCTTCGCTTGCTCGCAAGCGGTAGGGGGGGCTGAAGCCCCCCTAGCCCCACCGCTGCCTACGTGCCTGCCACCAAGACATAGGTGCTTCTCTTCATCCGCTGGTAGCGCTTTTGCCACGCACTTAATCTCTTCTGCAGACATTATGCATGGAGTATAACAATGCTCAACCAGACCAGAAGCTTCACCAAGAGCTTATCCTACGTGTCACAGGTCTTTACGGTCCAAAGCGAGCCCGGTGTTAGGCCGGTCTGCGAACCGGACCACACCTCGTTTTCGGCTGCTGCCTGCAGGAGATCGTTACAGCAAAGCAAATTAAGGCGCCCACAACTAAATCCAATTTATATACACTTACAAAAAAAAATCAAATGCAGTTTATATATACACTTCCTCTGTCCAGACAAAAAAATATAATTCTAGCATAGTATCATGGTTTAGTATCTTAAGTTCGATCAATTATAGATAAAAAGTATCAATATTTATTATATTAAATAAATATTATTAGATTAATTATGAAATGTATTTTCATAATAAATTATTTTGGAGTCCTAAATATAAATAGTATTTACTAGGAATTTAGTCAAACGTGAATTACTTTTAGTCTATATATATATATATATATATATATATATATATATATATATATATATATATATATATATATATATATATATAGAACAACTACTCTATAGCTGGCTACAAAATAACTTATTCTGTAGCCACCTTGAGTTACTATAATTACTATATTAATTTATGAGATTATAGTAACTCCTTACTAAGTGGTTTACTATAACGTTATGGTAAATATTCCTATGTGTTATAGTAACCCAACTATCATAAATATATATTTATATTATCGTAAATTAGTATATAAAATTATCGTAAATGGAGGTGGCTACGGAATAACTTATTTTGTAGCTGACTACTGAAAATATATATATATATATATATATATATATATATATATATATATATATGTATGTATGTATGTATGTATGTATGTATGTATGTATGTATGTATGTATGCATTTTTTCTGGACGGAGGAGTATATACAAAGCCGTGAGTCATGCCTGGATGGATTTGACGCGGCTTCCGGTAGCGACCTGAGAATGTCGTCGGGCGAGCCCAGGCGCGCACGCGTACGTGTTCCGCCTGCATGCATGCGCGTCGTTAGCGTGTTGATTGGTCTTTAGTGTGCAGGAAGAAGGGGATTACATGGGATAAAAAGGATCCATCCAGGAGATAGAAAGCTGAGCAGTTGCTGTACGTAGTGGAGGAAAGTAATGGGAGGTGACTGGAGTTTATGATTGGGTGATATGGAAAGGCAAGGTGATTTGTTGGCAAAGCATGTACATGAATCCCTCCTCCTCTAGTTTTTTTTAGTAAAGTTACCGCTGTGTCATTCCGGTCCTTAAACTCGTAAATCGACCGTTTAGGTCTTCAAACTTGTTCATCTGTGTCGTCTCGGTCCCTAAACTTGTTTGACTATGTCATCCCAGTCCCTAAAATTACAAATCACCCATTTAGATCCTCAAACTTATTCAGTTGTGTCATCTCGGTCCCTAAACTTGATTTTGAGTCTCATCTAGATCAAAACAGGGTGATCTAAAAATTTTATATCAAAAAACAATTCATAACTTTTCATATGAACTCGAATGAAGACAAATTTTATATCAAAATTGTAGCCCTCGACGCGATCTACAACTTTGTAGTTGAAAAGTTTTTGAATTAAAACTGTTTAGGGTCCCAAAATATTATTGTATGTTTATAGATTTTAAAATTTTAAATTAAATTTTAGGACACTAAATGACTTCAAACAAAAAACTTTTTCAACTATAAAGTTGTAGATCGTATTGAGAACTATAACTTTCATATAGACCATAGCAATATCCAAGATTGTTTGATAATTTTAAATTTGAAATTTCAAAATCTATAAACATACAATAGTATTTTGGGACCTAAACAGTTTTAATTCAAAAAAATTTCAACTACAAAGTCGTAGATCGTGTCGAGGGCTACAATTTTGATATAAAGTTTGTCTTCATTCGAGTTCATATGAAAAAGTTATGAATTATTTTTTATATAAAGTTTTTAGATCACCCTATTTTGACCCAGATGAGACTCAAAACCAAGTTTAGGGACTGAGATGACACAACTGAGCAAGTTTGAGGATCTAAACGGGTGATTTGCAAGTTTAGGGACCGTGATGACACAGTCGAACAAGTTTAGGGACCGAGATGACACAGATGAACAAGTTTGAGGACCTAAACGATCGATTTACGAGTTTAGAGACCGGGATGACACAGTGGTACAAGTTTAGAGACCGCTGGTGCACTTTACTCTTTTTTTCCCTCTCTTGTTGTGTCTTCTTCCCTACGTCTGCACTAGTTATTAGGTCAAACAAGATATTATGATGTTGCCATTAAGTACATACATATTCAGACAACTGACCAACATTTGGTATTTTCAGAATTAAATTCTACTGTGAAAGGTATACCAAGGTCGATCGGGATCAGATTACATTTCTGATTAAACTATCAACCCAAGGAATAGCATTGAAGCCACTATTAGTATTTTTTTTTTCTGAGAACCAAGCCACTATATATTAAAGTTGATCTTCTATTTTTTTTAAAAAAAATCATAAGTTACTTTCTAAAATAATTTTCTAAAGGGCGATTGCATTCGATACCTTGTTGATCTTCTCTCTTCTGCTAAAGCTGCTGTCTTATCACTAATCACTGTCTCCATCTCCTGTAGTATCTGCCAATGCAAAGATGACTGTGGTAGGCTCATTATAGTGGGTCCATCATCGTCAAAATCCTAGGGAACTATTTTGTCTACTTCTAGAACATTGCAAGCCCCTTCATGCATAAAAAGCCCACTTCAGAGCCAATGCCACAACAAAGTCCTTCGTATGCCATGCCAGCAACATATATTCTAGTATTGATTGATCTTTTTCGATGCCCTTGTAATTTGCTACCGAAACACGATTTGTATCTGATTCATTCGACAGCCTCCACCTATTTATAATTAAAATAGAGTAAAATACACCGGAGGTACATTAACTTTCGGTGAAGTGTCATCTAGATCCATCAACTTTGAAACTGCATGTTTGGGTCCATTAACTTTCGTTTTGTGTTATCTAGGTCCATCAACTTTGACTCATGCATTTTTGGTCCATGACCTTTTAAAATGGTTCACTGCAGGTCCACGCATGCATGCACGCACGTTGACTTTTTACGTCGGTGGAGCCATGCCTGCACTCGCCGCCGTCGCTCGTCTGCCGAGCATGCATGTGTGTTTTCCTGCTCGAATCATGATGATTGACGATTTATACTTACATAGTGGGGAGCACAGCTGCTAGCCTACTTCACGCATCCTTCACAAAGACGATTGACGATATATACTTACATAGTATGCACCACAAAAAAAGAGTCGGTCTATCAACAATTGCTAAATTCATGGTGTCTTATAAGTCATACGGGTCTGACGATTTTAACCAGTCTTCAATACAGAATTACAGATGTGCTCGTGGAGATAAACAAAACAATACATTCAACCGAAACACTTCCAAGCTACTAGCAACCAAAGAACTTGAGACTTCACCACGGCCTTTCACTGATTAAAGCTACTGTGCCTCCACCCTCCAATTGCTCCTCCATCTTCCTGAACCTGAAATCCGGCGTCGACAGACATCCGATTAAATTGACGTGTCAAGAGAAACCCAGCGGTGGCACGCATGCATTTGCTCCGAGCCTCCAATACGCTGGCAAGTGGCATCCATGGGCATGACACGCGAAACAAATGCCGTACCTGGGTGGCGGTGAAGGTGATGCCGACCTTGATCTCGCCCTGGTACGTCTTGTCGGCGAGCACCACGTTGTGCTTGGCCGCGTTGAGGTGGTACGTGCCGCGCTCCGCGCCCAGGCTGACGATGTCCGTCACGTCGATCCTACAATAGCGCGGAGGGAGAACGAGAGAAATCCCACGGTCAGTTCAGTTGTTTACTCGACCGCGGGTGCGGTTGCAGTTGCAGGTCAACTGACAACTGGTCAGCTCATTCGGGTAGGCAAGGCAGGCACTCACGTCACCTCGCCGAGGAAGTCGTCGCTGGAGAAGAAGTCGTGGTCCATGATGCGGAGGATGAGCTTGTTCTGCGCGCTGGCCGCGGCGGAGTTGATCTGGAACTTGAACACCTCGTTCCAGCACGGGTTCCTCCCTTGGTCTGCGGGGGGAACAATCGGGATATACACGCACAGATGTCAGGGTTCAGTTAGGGGAGATCACCAGATCGGAACCCTGATAGGATCGGAATACAAGAAGAGAAGAGGTGCGCTAGCACTGACCTCGGGCGACGCTGCTCTTGCGCTCCTGGCTCCGGTACTGCACGATCACGTAGGGGTCAATCTTCCCTGTAGGAGCACAGCGGCGACGCGACGCGCAACTCAACGTCAGGACACCGGATGATGAAGAGTACTCCACGGATGAACCACCAACAACACACGCCACTGAACGCAATTCACGCGCGCGCAACACAACACGCACCTAAGAAATCGTTGCCGGAGAGGCCCTTGGCGTCGACGAGGTGCACTTCCAGGACGCCCTTCCCCATGTTCGTTCGTTCCCCTCCTTCCTTCTTCTCCCCGGCGCACTGTCCTTTCTTCCGGCGTTGGAAGTGCTCTCTCCCCTCTTGCGGCTGTAATGTAACAAACAAGGCTAAGCCGACCGACGTGGACGTCACGGACCGGTTCAGCACGTGGCTTAGCATGGTCACGCCGCTCAAGGCCGTGCAAGCACTAACCCTGTCATGATTCAAGCAGGAAAACACACATGCATGCTCGGCAGACGAGCGACAGCGGCGAGTGCAGGCATGGCTCCACCGACGTAAAAAGTCAACGTGCGTGTATGCATGCGTGGACCTGCAGTGAACCATTTTAAAAGGTTATGGACCAAAAATGCATGAGTCAAAGTTGATGGACCTAGATGACACAAAACGAAAGTTAATGGATCCAAACATGCAGTTTCAAAGTTGATGGACCTAGATGACACTTCACCGAAAGTTAATGTACCTCCGGTGTATTTTACTCATTAAAATATGACCATGTTGTGGTGCTTTTGCATATAAAAGTAACTTCTCAGAACCTGAACAAAACATTATTGCAATCCCAACGTTCACGGTTGATCGGTTAATTAATAACTGCTTTAGTTTTAAATAATATCCGCGTATATAGAGCTCTATTTTTTATCCTACACGATGATAGCTTTTTAGCACCTCTCAGTTTTGTCTGGTGATGGATTTATAGGAAAATAAATTGGAAGGTGTTTCTTCCATTATTTTTCATCTCTAACCCCATCTTTCAAGCTTTCATGAATACCAATTTTTGTAGGGGGCTTAGAAAGAGCTCTATGCTTCCAGTAGCAGTAACAGTAGCAGTAGCAGTAGCAGTAGTAGGCGCTCTACGCCATCCCGCTCTGGTGCTAGATCCACCTATCTTGTCCATTTGATTTCCTACAGTCTAGCACTCTTCTAGCATCTGTCCAAGTTGGCTATATTCCACGGGTTTATTTACCAACTAGCCAGTCATATAAAGACACTTCAACATCGATTTTGTCGTGGCTATATGAATTGCAACACTTATTGGTAGAAAGTTTTAGAAGATGGTCTAGGGAAAGGAGTACATAAAACCAAGCCCCATTCATCTTGTATTCTCCTTTGTTTTGCAAAACACAATACATACCTATATAGATGCTCATATATGATATATACATGCATGAAAACTATGCCCATTCACACCCTATATCGCTATGAGCACCTTTAGAGACTATGAACCAATAGATTGACAAAAACACCCACCATAGTTCACGAACTATTGATAGGGTATTGTTGCTTACCACTAAAAATGATAATTAGCAAGTTCCACCAACCTAATCAACTAATCCACGCTCAGCTCATCATTATCTTCTATTATGACTACTTATTATAAAACCTAGTAATACTTTTGTGTAGCACCCGATTTTAAGAACAAAACCAGATATACACCATATGTGAGCCCAGGAAGTCAAATCTCACATATAGCTACAAATAAAGGTAATATCCATAGACAATGTTTAATATATAACATACTTAGTACAAAGAATATAACCTTAGACAGCAAATAGCGGAAAGACAACTCCGATATTCGGGTAAAGACTCTAATTTCACAGGGACAACTGACTGGTTGATCACAAACCTAATTCTTCCAAACTCTAGCAATCTGCTACCCATCCGGGATTTTTATCCAAATAATTGAAAAAATAAAGCAAACATAAGTATATGTCGTACTCAACAAATATAACATGGGGTTCATGAGGATCAAAAGGCTGACACTGGTTTAACTACGATTAACTTTTAATGAGTCATCTTTTAGCAATTGGGTGGCAACAAGTTTATTCACAAGCCCAAATCAACACATGATCAGGTAAACATGAATAATGAATAGCATAAACAGTAATCATTAGTGAGCATCTTTATCATCAGTGTTCATCATCTATTCCATAAGGGTCCAAGGGCGCTCATGACCGTGAGCACGACTGATATACCAATTTTACACTCTGCAGAGGTTGTACACTTTCACTGTAAGTCATGATTTACCCTTTCGCCCGAGGTAGCTAGCGTCTTGACCCACAACCTAGGAAGGTCGGCAGGGTTCACTATGAAGCATTTCAAAGGTTCATCTAACAAGTTAGGGCCGCTAAGGTTTCCCCATCAATAAGCATGAACCCCCCTACAAGGAGTGACTAACAAAATACCAAGAAACCAAAGTGCACCCGCTTGGCAGGCCGAGATCATACCTATCAGAGCCCCTCTTGCGCCATAAAGGTAACCACTAACAAGCTAGAAAAGATCATAATACTAAGCTAAAGCCAGAGCCATGTAGCCCTCACAGCTATATTGTAAGTCCTAGATGATCACTTATAGATAAGTCCTTAAGGAGAGGAATCTAGAGCACCATAAAAACAGCCCAATGCTCTAGCCCTCTTGTTCCATGTTGCTAAAAAGCATCTTTTAGTGTTTATTGCACATACCATTAGTAAAGTTACAAGATCATGGCTTTAGTTAAGCACTAGTAAAGCTACCCAATACAATAACCCAAAGGTATCAAGGTACAAGGTACAAAGTACTAAGAAATCCTTAGTGGTAATCAAGTTAGACACATGCAGTATGAATTAAATGATTAAAGGTATATAGGACAACAAGGGAGATCCCATGTTATACTTGTCTTAAACTTAGATCTCTCTTCTATTGATTCGTAGCCTCCAAAGAACTGCTTCTTGATCACCACGTATAGCTCACCGACTGGACATGATCATAAAGCACTATACAAGCATCTATGCAATTATACATGAAACAAATAATAGATCTAAATTAGAACAGTATACCAACCATAATAAACAGCAAGTAAAAATGTTTTAAAGATGTTCTACACATTGCTACGAACACACAGACGCGAAAAAGCACGCTAATCGGAGCTACGGTGAAAAAGATACATCTATTGATAGATTAAAAAGAAAACTATAGGCTTTGTTTATTTTAATTATAAAACATATATAAGATATTTTAGAGAAATACCTTAATTGAGTTAAATCAAATTATACTTGATTTAGAAAAATAAGGTAAAACTAATCATATAATTGACCAAGGTGAAAAGCCTAAGTTACTTTTAATTAGAAAAATCCAATTGCATAATCATTATTCAAGTTAGGCGTTAAACCATAAAATTCTAGAGCTCTTGACATGAAAAACATTGATCCTAATGCATAGATTATGTCGTTACGAATCTAACGCAACTTGAATGGGTCAAACCAGAGTTAAAACAGAGAAGATATGGCCTAATAAAGATAGTGGCAATTTTGTAAATAGATGGAACTTGATTTTCGAATTTAAAATATATAAAATCTAATTTTAATCTGGCAAAAGACTATAGGTACTATTTAAAGAAAAGGCAGGGGCTCTTTAATAAAATGGTAGGGACGGCAGGTTCTATTCTACAAAAATATGAGGGCTCTTTTGCAAAACGGCCGGCGAAGGGGTATCTTCTAATCTAGGCCGTTGATCTTAGATCAGGCGGTGCAGATCAAATGGGGAAATGGAGGTCATCGGAGCGGCGCTGTGCACGGCGGCGCCATGGTCGGAGAACAGAGGACCTCGTCGGCGTTCGTCAATCCGACGTTCCGGGCATCATCAGCCATGGGATTAGCACGGAGAGGGAGAACGGAGCGAGTAGAACTCGATTAGGGGATCGGGAAAACAAGCGAAGACACAAAGGCACGCGTGAGCTCGATCGGGCGGATCGGGACTCCGATGAAACAACGGCGACGACACTACGGTAACAGAATGCGAGAGAGAGAGAGCTAGCATGGTACCATGTGCTTGCTTACCTCCTAACAAAGCTCGGCGAGCGATCCCAGACGACTACGGAGCGGTGGAACTACGAGGCGAGCACGGTGGTGGTGGTGGCTAGGGTTGTAGCGGCACAGTGACTCAGCGGATGCAGCTTGCTCTAGAGCTCGGTAGGGAGGCGACACGATGCGAGCGGCTGCTATTTATGGCCCGAGGAGCATCTTGGCCCGCACGGCAAGGCAGATGAGGCGGGGCGACTTCAGTCTCTCGGCGGCGGAGTCCCCTTTGGCTACGACGGAGGTGAAGGATGGTGCTGACAAGTGGGCCCAAGATGGCAGTGACATGGAGCGTGAGGCCGGGCTGTCAGCAACTGCGTGCAAGGGAAGAGGAGGCACGGTGCGGCGCGGCCTGCTTGCTAGACCGGCTCGGCAGAGAGCGGGGTTGGGCCACCTGCAGGAGAGAGGGAGAACGGAGTAGGATAGGGGGAAAAGGTAGAGCGGGTTGTGGGCGCTGCCGTCGGCTGCGGCTTTGGCTCGGCTGGGCTGCGACCTTTGGGCCTTGCAGAGCTGAGCGGGTCGGCGCAGTGGAGAGAGGGAGAGATGGGCCGCGGCAAGAGAGGGAGAGTTTTCCATTTTCCTATTTTCCATCCAAATTCAAATATGATCCAAATCAAATTCAAATATACTTTTCAATTCAAATAAAAATGAGAAATTGTGTTAAGCTTCCCAAAAATAAATTTTACAATTTTTTTAAACTCTTTTATTTTCCAATTCTCTTTTTCTTTCTTTTCTTTTACTTCAAAGCCATTTTTAATGTATTTCCAAAAGCAATTCAAACCATTTTGAATCTTGATTCAAACCACTCAAGCAATAAATCAAATGCACCGGCATGTATGCACAACCATGTTGCTACTCCTTATGATGAATTTTAATATAATGAAAAATATTATTTTTCCTATATTTCATGAGCACAAAATACAAAATTAAATCAATTTATATCTTTTTCAAAAAGAGTAAATTTTAGGGTGTTACATTGCGTTATAAAAACACATTTCAAATGACTCTAATTAAACATATTGTCCTCAAATGTTCACTTGAAATAATGCTGTTAGGATATCATGAGCCAAATTTCAAAGACTTTATATTGCACCCTCACAAAATCACTTTAACTCAATCTAGAACTGTATCATAGACCCTAACAATATTGACATGCAAACGAGAACAGTATCAAATTTACAGTGCTATAGAGATGGCATATAATGAACATTGTACCCAAGAAAACAAATACATGGTTGTATCACGAGTGGATTTTACGATCTTCAAAGCCTTTGTACGGTGAGGGTGTTTGCAAGTGTCTCTTTCCTTTGCTGTCTCTTCAGTGTGGTTTTCAATCTGCGGCAAGCAATGGACGATCAAAGGAAGAAGATGACTGGTTTGATCTTCAATGTACCCTTATTTAGAGGTCATTTGTGTCAAGTTGTCCTTTTGCACAAGCTATTGTTTTTCTTAATATATATCATATATGAGACACTCTTTTGAGTGTCTTTCTAAAAAAAAATAGTAGTGCTCTTCTGCCTTTTCAATACGTACGTAGACACACAAGCATGAACGGACGGTCGACATTGCATAAGATTCCTCGATGTCCTAGCCAGCAAATATGTGAAAACATCAAAACAAACATTTTTTTAGTACAAGTAGACCAGATTCTACCCTTTTTGGAGCATCCTGTTGGGATCGATCTGTGCTTAGTTTTGTCTCTTCCTGTCTCATCATGTATCATCGATCTGTGCTTTCAGCTATATATATATATATATATATATATATATATATATATATATATATATATATATATATATATATATATATATATATGGAGAGGCTATTCAGTAGCCGGCTACAAAATAAGTTATTCTGTAGCCACCTCCATTTACTATAATTTTATATACTAATTTACCATAATATAAATACATATTTACGATAGTTGAGTTACTATAACACATGGGGATATTTACCATAACGTTATATTAAACCACTTAGTAAGGAGTTACTATAATCTCGTAAAATAACATAGTAATTATCGTAACTCAAAGTGGCTACAGAATAAGTTATTCTGTAGCCAACTACAGGATAGTAGGGACATGTCTAACGTTATATATATATACATTATGATTGTATCTTATGATTAATATTCCATTGCTTGCTTGTGTGGCATACATATATATGTAGTAGGGACATGTATATGGTTGAAATTTTATCGCTTTATTAGATTTTGGGCATGTTGATTTGGGCGTTGCAAATCTTGTTTTTGGTGCCCCCTGTGTGAGTTTTATAATACGTTAACTGTGTAACAGAGATACACTACTAGCTTTAATTTGAAATTAGCAAACAACTACACTTAAATTGTTAGTATTATCAAGGTCAAATCTACAAACTTCAAATTGGAACCTTCATGATGACTATTTTTTATTCAAAGTTTTTAAGCGGGATTTTTTTGACCAATATAAGGCTTGAACTTTTAAATAAATATATAGTCGCCCACTGTATAGTTAGGTCATCTCCGAGAGTGTTTCTAAAATTTACTCTCCAAATTATCATTTGAAGATTTATTTGAGTAAAAATTGTCTTTTTTTTGTCCAACAGTTTTTCTATATCTTATGCGTATCCTAGAGATTCATTATCACTCTCGATCTATGGCTAGCAAGAAATACATAAGAGAGGATGTCTATATTTATAGATTCAATTAAAAAGGTAATTCTTTTTGGGGAAAGTCACAGCTTGTAACACCCTAAATTTGCCACATTTGGAAATAGAGTTAAAATGATTTATTTGAGAATTATTGTGCACATGAAAACATAGGAAAATAAAAATTTTCATTAATTTAAAATTTATCATAAGGTAGAAACGTGTTTGTTGCATTCATGCCGGTCGCATCTCGTGTTTCTATATGCAAAATGTGTGTTTTTTTATACGTTTAGGAGACAAATATCTATCTCTAGGAATTTTCCAGTTTCTTTCTGGAATTTAATTCCTACCTCCTTCACCTTAATCTTTATGTTCCAAGTTCCCAACAATCTTTTTATGAGCTCCAACTACTTTATTTGGGTTCATCATGTTTCAAAGTGTCTCTGAGAATTTTTCCCAAATTTTTGGAGGTCTCGGAGTATTTTTCGTGGCTTAAATATCAATTCTGGACTTTTCTAGAATTATTTTATCCATGAAATTAATTAATTCCGAAAATAATAAATTTCTCATTTTTCCCAACACTCAAAGCCCATGAGCAATAATCCTAATAAATCATAAAGGCCCATGCATTTATTTACTAATGAGCTTTAATGTTTATTTAGGCCATTAGTAAATGTGGAGGGGGTAACATCAATTAGTACCATATCGCTAATTGATATGGATGTTGAGAGTTTTTCTTCCTATATATATTAACCAACCCCTTAGGCAAAGCACACCAAAACTACCATATGGGGAGCTCCTAATTTGGAAAATCCCTCGTGTAGTAAATTATATTTTTCTCCTCTTTCTCCCGCCGTTGCCATCGCCGTCGCCGTCGCCGCCGTCGCTGGTTTGTTTTAAAAGAGCTCCTCCAGTATTCTATTTTCAAACCCGCAGCCCATAGCACTTTTTCAGAATCTGTTTTCCTCTTTGGAAAGCGTAGTTTTGTCGGTTTAGATTCAAAATACGTTTTCACTTATTTACAGATTTACCACTGATTTTGTTTTGGTCATAACTTTTCTGTTTTAACTCCGATTTGATCCGTTTAACTTGCGTTAGGTTCATAATTTCATAATCTACGTGTTTATACTACTGTTTAGTATGTTTTAAACTTTTAAAATTCGTGATTAGATTTAATCTATTATTTTATTAAAGGAAAACTTGTTTAAATCATATCTTCTACGTTTTAGATCCGTTTTAGCTCATTCAAGTTGCGTTAGATTCATAGCAATGAGATCTACGCGTTAGTAACGATGTTTATCATATCATTATTTCTGAAATTTCATGGTTTAAATCATAACTTGAATAACAATAACGCAACTGGGTTTTATAAATAAAATATGATTTGTTTTTACTTTAGTATTACAATCCAAACTTAAACTTGACTTAATTTATATTACCTATAGAATATCCTATATATGGTTTTATATAATTAAAACACATGAAGCTAATGGTTTTATGAGTAGATCTCTTGGTAGTTGTATCTTTTCAACCATAGCTTCGATTAGAGTGCTTCCCGCGTCTTTGTGTTCGTAGCGAGACATAGATTTGTTTTACAAATTTTTCATCTTAATTTTATGATTGGTGTACTGTTCTAATTTAGATCTATTGTTTGCTTCATGTATGATTGTATGGATGCTTGTGTGGTGCTTTATGATTACGTCCAGTCGGTGAGATATACGTGGTGATCAAGAAGAAGAAGAAGAAGAAGAAGAAGAAGAGCGTTGAAGATTAAAGCTTACCGAAGGATCGGTGTTTAAGGCAAGTATAGCATGGGATCTTCCTTGTTGTCCTATTCACCATAATATCATTTAATTCATACTGCATGTGTCTACCTTGACTACCACTAAGGATATCCTAGTCTTTTGTACTTGTGCCTTGTTACCTTTGGGGTATTGCATTGGGTAGTATGATGCTAGTGCTTAACTAAAGCCATGATCTTGTAACTTGACTAATGGTATATGCAATAAACATTAAAAGATGTTTTTAGCAACATGGAACAAGGGGGCTAGAGCATTGGGCTGTTTTATGATGCTCTAGATTCCTCTCCCTAAGGACTTATCTGTAAGTGATCATCCGAGACTTACAGTACAGCTGTGAGGGCTACATGGCTCTGGCTTTAGCTCAGTATGAGGACCTTTTCTAGCTTGTTAGTGGTTACCTTTATTGGCGTAAGAATGGCTTGACGAATCGGGTATAGTGCGGCCTCTGTCCCCTTGAGTATAGGTTGCGCGTCATTATGCCATCGGGAAGGGGGGCTCTATGTCTGTTTGCCGAGTAAATCTAATGGCCCTAACTTGTTAAACGAACCTTTGAAAGGCTTCATAGTGAACCCTGCCGACCTTCCTTGGTAGTGGGTCAAGAGGCTGATCACCTCGGGCGAAAGGGTAAATCACGACTCACAGTGAAAGTGTACAACCTCTGTAGAGTGTAAAACTAGTATATCAGCCGTGCTCATGGTCACGAGCGGCCTTGGAACATTTATGGAATAGATGATGAACACAGATGATACTGATGATGAAGATGCTCACTAATGGTTAATTGTTTATGCTATTCATTATTCATATTTACCTGATCATGTGTTTATGGTCTTGAGGTGAACTTGTTGCTACTTAATTGCTAAAATCATGACTCATTAAAAGCTAATCGCAGTTAAACTAGTGTCAGTCTTTTGAGCTTCATGAACCTCATGTTATATTTGTTGAGTACGACATGTACTTACGCTTGCTTTACTTTTCAAATATTTGGATGAAAATCCCGTATGGGTACCAGATTGCTAGAGTTTGAAGGAATTAGGCTTGTGATCAACCAGTCAGTTGTCCCTGTGGATTTGGAGTCTTCGCCTGAAGATCGGAGTTGTCTTTACGCTGTCTATACTCTGAGGTTATATTCTTTATACTAATACGTTATGTATTTAAGCATTGTCTATTGATATTACCCTTATTTATAGCTATATGTGAGATTTGACTTCCTGAGCTCATATATGGTGTGTATCTGATTTTGTTCTTAAAACCGGGTGCGACACAGCTTCATATATTAGCCATGAACCGGATTACAATCGACGTCTACAAACTCCCTGAGACCTGGTGGGGTTATAAGCCACTCCTCCACTTGGTTATCATGGGATACTAGTGGGCACATTCATGAGCTAATCTATTACAATCTCTACTGATGAACAATAAATCAAAGGCTTCGAAGCTCCGACTGATGTCTTCCGTCTGCTTCAGCAAAGAGAATGAGGAAGGATGTAAAGAGTCCCATCTAACCATGTTTCAAACTGCACCTGGGTGCATAAGATTCAGTAAATACTGAAATTTCGGGTGTTGATATGGTGGTTTATGAACTACTAGCAAGCTGCCTAGAGAAATTATAGCACTACCAAATTAGTTTTCAGATAACCAATAGTATCCTATTATGATTTTATTTTATATTTCTGAACTATGCGTTAACAAAATAAAGGTGTTATACCATTTATTAAAATTTCTCCAAATGCAGAAAGGTTTTCCTGTCTACTAAATTCCATCGAGGCATCCATTGATTCAAGTGGTACTTAACTGATCATCTCTCATTGGATTGAATTCATCCATTTGCGTCTGGAATTTATGTGTTGGTTTTAAAGAGGTCCATATTTTACAATACAATACCATCGGATAATCCAAGGTTTTTTATCTAGTGCTCATAAGCTTCATGAACTCCATCATTTATGCTGCCACCATTCTATAGTTTTTAATCTCAAAAGAATTATACTAGTCGTGTATGTATGCTTCTTTTCATCCTGCAAGCATCATAAAACCATCATTGAGATACTCCAAATAATTGACAATTAATTGTAGAGCATCCTCATATAAGTGATTTGGTCATTATTTGCTCCACTTTCTGACCTCAATGATTGCATTACCGACTAATGAAGGTACAACATGGATTAGCTCCTCAAGAACTCCTACCATTGTTAGCACAGATCGTGTGCTACTTGCCAATACTATATATAGGAGCAAATGCCAGTACTGGTATTAACATTTTGAATAGGAGAAAGAGGGTTCCATGCAATCTGGAATTTTAGTTAGGACCTTAAGCCACGTTCTGAGTGCTCTTGAGAATGAGAATGATTTCTTACACAGAATTGTATGCACGTGAGAAAGTGAACGAAAAGGAAGTACATGTGTGCTGAGAATAAAAGTGTCATGATGCACTACATCAAGAAGGCACAATTTTATTTCATTAGTATTATCCACCTTAGAAAGCTTTTATATTAGTCATTTGCTTTGGTAACTGCATGCTTGCTGGTAATTTTGTCGTTAAGTTGACAAGATAGATGCACTGTGCAATTAAAAAAATTCTAGGTTCCCAATACTAGTTGGAACAAAATAGTGTGCGCTAGGTTTAGATAAAAATGATTTAAATTTCAATCGGATATTGGTTAGTGTTATCCAACCATGAGTAATACTCTATCAATTCTAGATTATAAGTCGTTCTGACTTTTCTATATACATAGTAAAAGTTATGTGTCTAGACATAATGCTTATCTAGATAAGTTATGTATTTAGAAATTCTAAAACAATTTATAATTTAGAACGGAGAGAATCTAGCAACAGAATTGAAGGTGATGTATTCCATAGTTTAGTTAAAAAGAAGACATTAATTTCTATTGGAAATTTATGCTAGCTATCTGTTGTCGTTAATATAATGTTCCAATAACACGTGAGTCCCGCACCCACATGTCAGAGAAGCAATAAGTACCATCAAAATTTAATGTCTTCTTTTGTTGTGCAAGGCTAATTTGGGAATGCACCAAACTAGTGAGAAGTGGGAATATCTGCTCTTCCCAACTTGCAGGTTTTTGCCGTCCACTAAGTTAAATAAAATAATGAATCTTTCAAAAAAAATCCAAATGATGACCTTGTTGGGGCCAAATATGTAAAGATTGGCTACAATAGCTCATCAAGCGCAGATGATCTCGCTGCCTGGGAATGCGAAGCAGACCTTCCTTGGCCTCTTGTCCAGTGAGAAGCTTTTCCATCCGATGTGGCACATATATATGCTCTGCGCACACCTCTCATTGTGCGCTGCTAACACTACCGGAAACACAGTTGCCGAGTGTCCCCACCTTTGCCGTGGGTAAGATTTCGGGCACTCGGCAAACATGGTGTTTGCCGAGTGTCCCAAAGACGACACTCGGCAAAACCAAAACTCACGGCATAACAATTTACGCCGAGTGCTGACACTCGGCAAACAACAGACACACGGCAACTTCATGTCCGGGGTAACACCGTCGACCTCCGTTATCATTTTGCCGAGTGCCACCCGTTAACACACGACAAACCAACCTATATGCCGAGTGTCAAAGTACAACACTCGGCAAATCCTACTATATGCCGAGTGTCAGCATATGACACTCGGCAAACAATTTTTTTTTTATTTTGCCTCCCAAATTTTTTGTACTGTTGTCTTACAATACCCGTTGCTCTGTGTTGGAGTTTTGTACATTTCTGAGTTATTTTACTATATTTCGTCAATTTATTTTAGTCAAATGAATTTTCGGTAATTTTTTCGATTTGAACCGCAAGTGCTTCGAATATCCGAAAAAAGTGAATAAAAAAATGATATTCTTGTCACTGAGTCTGTTTTGAGACCGTATCTAGGGCCAGACCAGAAATTTCGAACATTGTGTTCGCGAAACATGAGCAGAAACGCGTGGCGGAAAAATTCAGATTTCTGAGGCTTTGCCGAGTGTTATGACCAAGACACTCGGCAAAGCAAACACAATTTGCCGAGTGTTATCACCAAGACACTCGACGAAAAGCTATTTTTTAAAAAAAACAAAATACTGTTTGAAAAATGTTTGCCGAGTGTCTGCCAGTTCAACACTCGGCATATGTTTATCATTTGCCGAGTGCAGCACTCGGCGACAAGGAATTCTAAAAACAAAAAATATTTTAAAAAAATTAGTTGCCGAGTGCCTTACCGTTTGACACTCGGCGAAGTCACTGTTAACGGCGGGTCTGGCGTTATGACCGTTTCTTTTCGCCGAGAGCCAAACTGCACACGGCAAAATGTTTGCCGAGTGCCCGATAAATGGCACTAGGCAAAGTTGGCTTTGCCAGAACTGTTTATAGCGAGTGCTATTCGCCGAGTGTTACACTCGGCGAACAATTTGCCGAGTGTTTTCTGTATTTTGCCAAGTGTTTCGGGCACTCGGCAAACTCAAGGAGTCCGGTAGTGTAAGGATAACAGCGAATGAAATGCATTCGCACGTACGAAAACTAATTAAGAGGATAAATTAATCCAGGATATTTTTAGTCATTTATGCAAGGAAAAAGAGAAATTAAGAATTTGACATCATGGAATTGAAGGAGTGATATTCATGGGAGAGAAGAAGAGTTCAATCAGGCTATGTAAGGTGTTTGGATAATGTTTGGATGTCAAATAAGAGGACCAAACATTAGGTAATTATAAAACTAATTACATAAACTATGACTAAATCACAAGATAAATTTATTAAGTCTAATTAATCTATGATTAGCATATGTTTATTGTAGCATCACATTCGCTAATCATGAGCTAATTAAACTTAATAGATTCGTCTCGTAATTAGTTTTGTAATTAGTCTATATTGAATACTCCTAATTAGTATGAAACATCAAATGTGACGGAGTCTTTTTTAGAAGACTCTAAAATTGACAGAGACTTTTTTAGAAGACTCTAAAAAGAAGCCGTGCGTTGGGAACATGAAGCGACTCACCGTGGTGCTAAATAAAGATTGTGCCTGTCGTCTTTGTTAGAAGAATATATGGAGCTGAAGAAAGTGAAGTTGTGCATGTGTTAGGATTCATTATATCTCTAAAGGACGGCGACACGAGATTTTCTGACCTAAATCACTTAGCTTCATCGTCAGATACAATGACGATCTATATAGACAGAAAATATCCTATCTTGTCAAGCACCGTGCCTTAGTGAGCATATTTGGTCAATGTAACTATCATATTACTTACGGTATATCTAAAGAAGTGTCTTGTCTAACAGCAAAAGTCAAATGGTGAACAGAAGAATATATATTGTCTTGTCAGGCATATATTCTTTTGCTTGATTTCATAATGTAGCACATGTTAAAGTTGCCCGTGATCTTGATATGATCAGCAATCTTGAAACACAGGCGACAAACACCATATGGAAAAGAGGAATATCATAGTAAATGCTATAAAATGGTTTCTTCAGGATAAAAAAAGGCGTTGTAGTTTGCCAACTTCAATTGTTCTTAGAAAAAGCCCAACTTGGATTTCCTGACCGATCACATCACGTTCATACTTATTGTCAAAGTACTTGTCAGTACTTCCAAGCCCAGTATTAAAATGCTGGAACTACCCATTTGATGCTGGGCGTCAAAATGCTCCCAAGGTGTAGTTTTGTAGCTTTAGTTTAATTTAAACATAAGTGTCGCCATTGGCCTATTGATGACCTAAAACTTTTGACCTTTGGATCAGAGAAAGTACTACTCTAGCTAGATGAGAAACCGGCCATTTTGCAGCGAGTATCATGCAGAGGCATAGATTATATATGAATGCACATACCGTGTCCCAGAGAAGCTGACAGACGATGGTCGGTTTCTGGACCGATAAGCCTGGCTAGTGCTGGTTTGTTGTAAGAGAAAAATATTGTACCATAATTGATAAGCTCTGGCTAAAACCAACAAATGAACAGGCTGAATGTTGTACCTACAATATTTGCCTTGTCTCGTGAGTACTCATCACATCGAGTAGCTTTTGGTTGCTCACATTTGATTAATTACTAGAATGGTACGGTTAGCGTGTGTTGCTGATTTCTTTGTCGCAATCAAAAGCACAAGGCAACGTTGTACTTTGTGTGTGCTACAATTCTCTCGTTTTTTCCCCAAAAAATCAAATTAATATTTTAAAATTTGACAAACTCTATAAAAAAGTAATGCTAACATTAGATTAATCATAGAATATATTTATATGATATACCTATTTGGAATAGTGTACTATATGTTAATATTTTTTTCAAACAGGCCCCTAAAAAGGAAGTTTGACTCATTGTAAACCAAAAGATGCATTTTTAATCTTTTGATTTGAAACAGAGATAGTACTCCATCATGCGTAATATATGTAGCGAGGAAACTGTGAGTTCACTCTTTAATTATGAGGAATAGAATCAGATTTTAATTGATTAGATTGGATAGTTAAGTGAGTTGCACTCTCTCTCATTTTATCTGAGGAAGGCTAGAATGTGCTATATTTTAGAACAGAGGGAACGTAATGACACAAGCCAAAGAAACTGGCAGATTCTTGAGACGAACGATGGAGAACCTGGAAAGTGTCTAACCATGCATACGGCGATTCTTGTTTGTGGAAAACGAATACCTATATACTCCCTCCATCTCAAATTGTAAGTCATTCCAAAAATCTTGGAGAGTCAAAGCATCTCAAGTTTGACCAAGTTTATATAATAAGATAATAACATTTATGATACCAACTAAGTACCAATAGATTCTTTGGTAATTATATTTTTATAGTATACCTATTTGATGTCATAAATCTTTGTAATTTTTTTTATAATTTTGATCAAACTTGAGAAGTTTTGACTCTCCAAGATTCTTAGAATGACTTACAATTTGGGATGGAGGGAGTATATACTAACGGTGGGGGAAACCTCTCTGACTCTGACCGCGCTAACCGATCTGTTGGTACTGACGAACATCTAACAGCATTTGGCTTGGATATTTCTTCACGTTCACGTACGTCATCAAAGAACAACTCGAACTTGAGTAATACCGAATTACGTATATTATTACGCACAGGAAGTCAGGAAGACGTCAAACAAGCAAACAACAACTAAAAACAGAAGAAGAAGCAGCCATGTGAGTGAAGGCGCTTTGTTCCAACCATGAAAGAATTTCAGTGTCTTGGCAATGCAGGCGACATTGCTGTTGAGCTGAGGCCTGAAGCCTGAAGGGCAAGCGCATCCGAGTGCGAATTTGCGATTGCTTAGCCATGAGGTCTGACTGGATGGGGCGTGGAATCTGCTCGGGCAGGGCAGGCGGATGCAAATGCGGGCAAAATCTTTACTTTACCGGGCATCACATCACATCACATGGACGTTGAAAGGAATAATGGTGCACGCTCGCACGCACGCTCGCTTGCGGCATCTCTCTGGTCAAGGACAGGACAGCACGGGAACATTCGACCAATCGACCGCCTGGCGCCGGCCGGTGGATGCAGGATGCTTTGCTTGGTTTGACCAGCAACTGACTGGAACGGCCGCACGCTTGCTTGGGGCTGCAAGCGTGGTTGGAGCAGGAAGGTGAGGAAGCTGTGTGCATGCGTCTGCGACCAAATCTGCATCCAGGAGAGGAGAGGACTGGCTGTTGCAGACTTGCAATATCTTTCTTGCAGTTGCAGGGAAAGGTGGCGCAAGTGTAAAGGCCGGGAGGTGGCAAGCAGAGTGTGATCTGAACCTGCTGTCACTTTTCCTGATTCTTTCATTCAGTTGAGGCCTCCTTGTTCGGCAGTCGGCACCAGTGGACGGACGGAGCATTTGCGCACATGTTGGATCCGTTGGAAAGGTAGAAGCAGACGCTAGCTCGACTATCCCGGGAACTGGATGCCATTTCGCCATGCATGCCAGCCACCACGCAGTATCAGCGAGCGATACCGCGGGTGTATTGTAGTAGAGTAGCTCGTAAGGGACCATCCTCCCTGGAGATTTTGTTTTCTCCGCCGCTTGGTCGCACGCACGAAACAGCAAGGAAGAAACCGACGCGGAAAGGCAGAATCGCCTTCATGCCGGATGCGCCGATCGATGGAGGGAGGCAGGCGTCATCGATGATGCGGTGGAGTAGCTAGTACTACGTGCAGATCTGCATGGCTGCTTGCGGGCTTTCTTCTTTCTTTGACCGGATCGGATTCAGAGCGCCGTTTCGGGAATCGAGAAATGGACTCGTCTCGTCTCGTCTGCTCAGGCCGAGAGATGCTAGTAGCTTAGCTTTGACCTTTGCCAAAAGCTTCCGTGTCAATTGTCGTGCATGATGCATGCACCGTCCGTCGCCATTCACGCACGACACGGTGCGAGCATAGCTGCGGAAGTGCCAAACCAAGGTAGGCGAAGGACAGAGAATGATTCGCGAACGAAACCGCCTCCGGTGCCCCCTGGGCCAAGAGAATTAATGGGGGCCAATTTTAATTTTACGTGTCTCAAAACCATGGGACATGCATGTTGCTGGGCATTCCAGCCCAGATACATGGCGCAAACCATGGGCCGGCCATGCGTTTTCTGCTCTGACGATTTCGTTCTGACAGCACCTAGTAGAGCAATTAGCTCGTCTCGACTCTTCTCCCCACCTACAGTAGATAAGAGCAACTTCGAGGCGATTCACCGTCCGGCGTCGAATTCGCTGGGCTCTCCGTCTCCGGTGGTCTTTGTCGCCGCCGGAGTGTGGGGGATCGGCGGATTCGGGTATATATCTATTGATAAAAGATGCTCGACAGTTCTTTGCCTACGAAGGTAGATTAATCGGTGGAGGTGCGCGTAATCAGAATCTGGATGATGACACAAGGCGTAAAGACAGCGATTTAGACAGGTTCGGGTCGTCTGATCGACGTAATACCCTACGTCGTGTGTCTTTGGTGTATTGCATTGAGATGTAGTAGCTGTCGTCTAGGGGACCCCTGCCTCTCCTTATATACTCTGGAGGTAGGGTTACAAAGAAAATATCATATTTGATACTATACAATATCTTGCGGTGCACGTCGACCAGTGCCGTGCACGTCTTGATCTTGTGGACTGAGCCATCTCTGATGGTGTGGCCCATGTCTTATCTTATGGATATCGGGGTCATATCCCCACAGCTAGTCCCCGAGCGCCTTGTATCCATTGTGCAACGCCGTCTTGAGTTTGTCCGAGCAGGTGCGAACAAAGCTAAGCAGTTAAACTCATGGTCCGATCACCATGATGAGTTGCCGAGCAGTTGTGAACCGTCACCGAGTAGTGTATCCCAAATAAAGCTTGTCATAAGGATGTAAGGAGCTCAAGTTCAAAATCTAAAAATTCTTCCACTTAGAAGAAGTGTAGCCACTTAGACTCCGTCAATAAGGAGGGTAAATTAAGAAATAAGCACTACATTCACCGTCAGGTGTAGTGTAGTCACTTAGTCCCCGAGCTTACTGGAAGATAAAGAATGAATCTTGTAGCAGGGTCAAAGAAAAGAAGTCCGAAAGTTTGCCGACGCTATCTGACATACGCGTATCAAGACCCCAAACATGCTGCCCAAAATCAGCACCCTGATCCGAACAGCATGGAGCAGCTTGATAGCACACTAATGAAATGTAGCAAGATCCAACCACCAAGGGAGTCCTTAGCTTAGCTGGCGATGCTTGCACGAAGAATCCAAACACCGAGGAGTCCCCGGCGTAGCTGACGATGTCCGAGCACCGAGAAGTCCCCGGCGTAGCTGGCGATGTCCGAGCACCGAGGAGTCCCCGACGTAGCTGGCGATGTCCGAGCACCGAGGAGTCTCCGACGTAAATGGCGATGTCCGAGCACCGAGGAGTCCCCGGTGTAGATGGCGATGAAGCACGAGCGATGAACAGTCCGGTCAACTGGTCGATGATGAAGTCCATGAACCTAGCGGTCCGACCAGTTGATCGGTAGAGAAGTCCGAGCACCAGGTCGTCCGATCACCTGAACGATAATCCTGCAATACAAATATGTAGAACAGGTAGTACATGATGTAAAAATATATGAACTCTGAAGAAAAATCATCAATGGTGATGAAATAGCGTATGCAGCTCGACGATCAGTTGGCGTGAACACTTAGTGTTATTCTGAAGATGTATTTATATTTAATACAAATCGCCCGAACAGTTAGTGTATAGCTGAGTCTCCAGCCCTAGCTAGCCCATTAATCATAATGCGGAGCCCGGAGCCCGTGTGCGTGTAGGAAGAATAAAGCGTCGCTAAGGAACCGCTGCCGACCACCCATAACATAGAGGGCAGATGCTCGTGCACGTGTACGGAGGAGCCGGAGACAGGGCCATCTCTGGGGATATCCGAGCATCAACATGACTATTCGGGGGTCTGAAAAATCGTTTAAAGAGCAAACATAGAGAAAACAGCTCGGAGAAACATTATAGTGATATACAAAGATTGAAGAATATTTAGAAGAATATTACAGCGTGACTTAGCTTTAGACAGAATGTCTGGTCGGTGGCGTATGACGTTATCTGGTCGACGACGCGGGCAACTCGCTTAGCGACTCACTTGACGGCTAGAACGAAGTTGATCTCGTCTTGGAGTAGGAGGGACGTAGTCGAAGCTTGGCGGTGTCAATCCGCGTACGAAGACGTGCGCCGTGGTTGTCGGAGGATGTCGACGTGATCAGCCGAGTTGCCGCGAAGGATGTTGATCTTGAGTTACGCCATCTGATTCGCCAGGGATCAGCGCGCACGAGCCCCATGGTGGGTGGCAACTGTCGACAAAATATGCTCGACAGTCCTCCGAGGGGTATCCCACGAAGGTAGATTGATCGGTGGAGGTGCGCGTAATCAGAAACCGGATGGTGACACAAGGCGCGGAGACAGCGATTTAGATAGGTTCGGGCCGTCTAATCGACGTAATACCCTATGTCATGTGTCTTTGGTGTATTGCATTGAGATGTAGTAGCTGTCGTTTAGGGGACCCCTGCCTCTCCTTATATACTCTGGAGAGGTAGGGTTACAAGGAAAGTATCATATTTGGTACTATACAATATCTTGCGGTGCACGTTGACCAGTGTCGTGCATGTCTTGATCTTGTGGGCTGGGCCACCTCTGATGATGCGGCATATGTCTTGTCTTGTGGATACCGGGGGTCATATCCCCCATAATATTCTGCTATATTAGGCTTCATCTAATTAGGTTAGGGTTAGCTTTATCCATGCTGTTGGTGTGGCGTGGATCCTTGTTCCTCTGTTGCTGCGTCTCCGGCGAGCGACGTCTTAGATGCGAGGCTGAAGCTGTGGAGCCGAGCTTCGGCGACATCTTCTGCGACATCCTCCACGGCTTCCGTGACTTGGCGGGTGACGACAACATGAGGTACTACTTCCAACCTTGCAAAAGGGTGGAATTCGTGGCGTTGGTGTTCCTACTCTTCTTCGGGTTGGATGTGTGTGCACTCCCCTTGGGTTCTCCGGGCTTCTCCCTCTGTCGATGGAGGTGTGGGCGCCTGATTTGTCCTCCTCCAGTTTCAGCACGGCGATGGCCGATGTGCGTTCAACGGAATTAATGTGTCTCCACTGGAGATGCTGTCTCATGCGGCATTTAAACGATTACTCGGGCGTCTTCTTTAGAGGAGACGTTGTCACCGGATTGAAGCCGGATGGAATCGCTCGTTCTCCGGCGAGGCGCGTCGGTGCTACGTTGGTCCTTTCTGGATGGGTAGAGTCCTCTGTGGCCCGTTCGCTTCGCTGAAAAAATAAGCCGAAACATTGTTCCAGCTGATTTGTTGTTAGAGAAAAACACTGTTTTGGCTAAAAAAATAAGCTAAAAAATACGGATTATAAGACATGTGTTTGTGCTTGTTACTGTAAAATCATGTTGGACCAGGGACTTGTTTGTAAGACCTAGGGTGTACGTTACAGTTCAGTAATAATAAAATCCAGCCACTTTCTAAAAAAAAAGTAGAGCAATTCGATTTCGGCAGATCGTCAACTCGTCGTGCCCTCTTTATATCGATCTCGGTCTTCCTTGCATGCAGCGGCAGCTCCGCATCTCATCCCTCTGTAGTGCATCTCGTAGATGCAGATTTTAGTGCATTTCGTCGCAAAAGATAAATATGCTGAGACAAACAGTGGAATGAAATCACGCTAAAATCTTTTCAATGCGCAAGAAGCGTCTTGTCATGCATATATTCTCTCTTTCTCATCTCGTATTATTACCAAATGTTCGCACAATGAACGACCGCCCCGGTCGCCATCTGCTCCCGGCCCTCTCTGCTAAAATAATATTTGACATTAGATCTTTTACGGTATTCGAAATGCCACTTGCATTGACCAATATTTATTTCGAATTATTTACAAAATTTAATGACATTGTAAGATTTGGAAATTCTCCCTCCATTCCAAATTACAAGACATTTTGGTTTTCCTACATATACAACTTTTGTTATGCACTTAGATTTACACTCTATAAAAATAATGCATCTAAACAACCAAAACATCTTATAATTTTCAATAAAGAGAATACCATATGTCCATGGCTAATATATATACACACATGATCCTTCTGACTCCAAACAAAATATTAAAATTAGAAAAAAAAATCAGTATGATCGAAAGGATTATATTTGACCCAAAGCGTGAGCGCAGGCAATAATTCCACTTGTAATAATGTTAAATTAAAAATATATAAAAAAGGCTCCAAACCTGATATGGTGATGAAAGTGGAGGTGGAACCTAGTGCTTGGTCGTGACAAAGAAAGCATTGCATTTTGCTAACTTTAGATGTTCTTAGAAAACCTTGATTTCTTGACTACACCATGTTCACACATTTTTCAATGAGAAGAGAGCCTTTTTCTTAACTATTTAGAAACATAATTACATCTCTGAGAAACAATTTTGCTCAACACGGAGTAAGACATTAAAACGTCGACATCATATGGTTGAATGTCTACTATGCTTTGCCATTTGTGCAAGCATGTAGAACATGTTTTACTAAAACGAAATTTGTCTTGAATTTCTAAAAGTAAGGGGGGAAATGACTACACATTCCAAGCATAAGGACACATTTCGTGTTTCCTGAATGATTGTTGTTACGATAGACTATATAGAAGTCAAGCATTAATAGAAGGATCATTCTTTTTTCCACGCTGGCATAACACAGTCAAGATACGGATCATATCATGCCGTGCTTTGAACCGTGTCAAAAATCATGCCACTAATGAAGACATTAAGGCTATGTTTGCTTGTCTTATAATCCGTACTTTTTAGCTTATTTTTTGAGCTGAAAGAGTGTTTTACTCTCACAACGAATCAGCTAGAACAGTGTTTCGACTTGTTTTTTTTAGCAAAATGAACGGGGCCTAAAATAATACGCCCAAGTGACAAACTATATCAACTACTCAAGATCTATCTCTATTTCCTATTCCTTCGTTTGAACAGGGCATGGACCATGGCAAGGCAGTGTTTCCGAGTACTGACTTTCTGTTACGCCATGCATTCTGCTGCCATATGCCACATGCCAGGCCAAAGCACCCCTTTCACACGCCACCGTGTCCACTTCTTCAGAGGTTATGTTCGGTAGGACTTATTGCTGCTACGACTGATTTGTAGAGCTGATTTGTTGTGAGAAAAAATACTGTTCCTATAGCTAAAAAGTATGACTGATTCTGGCCAATAAGCTCAAGCGAACAGGGCCAGAGCGCCGAATTTTTTATATTTTAGCTCTTTTTTGAAAGTTTATCATAAATAGATCCCTGGCGGAAAGAATTCAGAAAATGGACCCTAGCTCGGCGCCATTGGTGCTGGAGCCGAGCTAACACGTCTCGACGCCAGCGTCTCTAGCGCCGAGCTCCTGGGCACGGTAGATGACATGGTAGTGAGCTCGGCGCCAGAGCAAGCTCGGCGCCGTAGATCTTGGCGTCGAGCTCACTGCCATTTAACCCCGGCCAACCTTCCTGCCCGAGCATTCTTCCTCTTCTTTCTCCTCCCTCTTGGGTTTTTTCTCTCTCCCACTTTACCCTACCTCACGAATCGGCATATTAGATCTTGGAAACTTTGATTTGATCCTTAGATCTTCGAGAGCAAGGTATCCTCGCTCCCCTCCTAGTTTTTTTCGCATCGATTCGGTATGTATTAGTTGGATTTTTGAACGTAATAATCATCATCACTTAGGGTTTCATTGTATCCATCAATATATGTATTATACGACCGTAGGATGATGCCAAGGCATGAAAAAGCTAGCAAACCTAGGCGCATGTAGTTATGTTATGGGTTCATTATTGTGCATCAAATGGGAAACCATATGTTTATGGTTTAATGTTAACTGCTTTGGGTTCTTAGAACAAAATTGGTTGTATTGTAGTTATGGTTCTCATTGACATTTATTTGTGATGTTTTAATTTATGTTTGTTAAATTACATCCGTTTTGTTAGATGAAAGAAATGTTTCGGGAGGAGTTTTGACGAAAATGGGGTCGTCCTCGAGAATTATACCCCGACACGTCTAGCAAAGATGCCCCCGTCCCTCCTGACCTCCCTGTCCCTAACTGTGACTGTGGTTTCCCGGCCCATGTTTTTCAATCGAAACATCCGGACACAGTGGCGCATTGCTTCTATACATGCAGACGTTTTAATGTAAGAAATTGTTTCCACTATCCTTTTTCTTTATTTCTGTAAGTATGCTACTAATATTTTTTGGAATCTCATTGTGTAGGACCATGAGAGGTGCTTTTTCTTTTAGCGGATCGACGGTGCAGACAAGTTTGATCCTAGGTACCTCCTTTTCGACGATTGGTTTAGAGGGAGACATCCACGTGAGCACTTCAAGCGGTGGGTTCCACCCCCTAACCCTCCGCCAATGACAGCTAAGGAGAAGCACCTAGCCGCAGTTAGACGACTCGAGGAACCCTCTCTGTGCGATTGTGGAGATCGAGCTGTGATAAACCCTAAGAATACGTTGGAGTTTGTGTGTCCAAATAAGCATGAAATAAGTGCAAAGTGTATGTGTTGAAATGTTGAGCTATATGTGTTCATGTACTAATGTCTACTTATTTAGGTGTTTTTAATGGCGAAGTGTCGTTTTAAGGAGTGGTTGTATGGTCCTAAGAACCCATGGCCAAAAGAACCACAAAAGGTTAAGGAAAAGAAGAAAGAAAGGGTAATTTACAAAGCACCTCCTGTCATATGTGAATGTGGTGTTAAATCCAACTATGGCCTAGTCCCTTCGGAGCTTGGAATAGGCCATTATTGCGGCATATGGTTGAGTATGATGAGGTTGGTTATTTTTGTGGTAAACATGAAATCGTATTTTGTTTCTTTTGCTAAGACATATATGATAGAATTTGCCGTTTGAACAAAGCACTAGGAAATGCATGTGGGAATGTTATGATGGTCAAGCTAAGTTCTTGGATGAACTGAAGAAGAGACAAGTAATTGCATGGAAGAGGGGATATACACCTGACTACATCAACCTATTCGTTAAACATCACAAAGAAAATATATGTGAGTTTGCTAGACAGCGCGGTATATGTAACCCGATCGATGTTGGGCTTAATAAATGGGGATTAGAGAGGCGGATGACGTTAGAGGAGAGGGCAAGGAATGAGGCAAGGGAGGAGACAAGAGTACAGATGTAGGTCTTGAATGAGCATGTTGTTGCATTATGTGGTGGTGAGTGCTTGAAAGCATTTTTTCGTTGCATGATTTTAAATGAAATATAACTGCGTTGCTAACTGATTGTATTTTATACATGAAGGGATTGGTTGCAGTGAGGAACATGCCACGGAGCTAGCTCGTGCATGGTATGAGGAGGAGAAATTAGATGAGCATAGATCTCGAGTTGGTCGCACTATTCATTCACCGATTGTGTTGTTTGATGAGGGAAACGAGGATGAGAACGACACTGGTAGACTAAGTGAGCTCATTGCTCTAGTAGAGATGGGCTTGCAGGCGTAGGAGGCTGAGGACGATACTAGTAGACTGAGCGAGCTCATCGCTCTAGAAGAGGTGGGGTTGCATGCGGAGCAGACAGAGGAAGACACTGGCAGACTGAGCGAGCTCATCGGTCTAACAGAGGTAGGCTTACAAGCGGAGGAGGATGACGACATGTTCTTCACTCAGGCCGCAGCGACCATAGATGAAGCGGAGGCCGCTTACTACAGGTGATAGACAGGATAGAGAAACATAGGTGAGCCTAGCCACAGCAACAGGGTTGTAGTAGAGGACTGGTACTCGGATGATGAGTTGCTTACTCTATGCGTTTTAGACTGAGGATTTGGAAGTGCATTTGCCCCTATGTCTACTGTCGGCACGTACTTCTAGTATTAATATGTTGTGTAATGTGGCATAGTATTGAACTTTTCATTATATGGTTGTTTTCACTATTTATGGTCTTAATATTCCATTTAATGATACGGACGTATTGAAATGTGAACACGTGCTGCAAATAAAACCTAACGATGTATGACATTATATAATTCAACACACGAAACAAATAAAATGGCATGTGAGAACATATACCGAACCTGGGTACAGAGTTTCCTTCGACTAAACCTAACATGCCTTAGGTTATTAAACCAAACAACAAACACATAGATGTGATATGTGAAAGGTCCTAATATGGCTAGAGGGGGGGTGAATAGCCTATTTAAAATCTATAAATTAACTAGAGCAATTTGATTAGTATGACAAATAGCGTAATGCAAACTTGCTCTAGCTCTACAAGGGTTGCAAGCCACCTATCCAACAATTCTAGTTGCAATGAGTACTTAGGCACACAAACTTGCTACTCCGAAGAGCTCAACTAGATGAATGTAAATAATAAAGCAAGCTCTCAATTCTAATTACACTAAAGAGCTTGTATCAACTAGTTTGCAAGAATGTAAACAAGTAAGTAGGGTGATTATACCGCCGTGTAGAGGATGAACCAATCACAAGATGAAGATCAAGCCAATCACCGGGAGAATGCAAATGACAAGAGACAACCGATTTTTCTCCCGAGGTTCACGTGCTTGCCAACACGCTAGTCCCCGTTGTGTCGACCAACACTTGGTGGTTCGGCGGCTAAGAGGTGTTTCACAAACCTCATCCACACGATAGGACACCGCAAGAACCGACCCACAAGTGAGGTAACTCAATGACACGAGCAATTTACTAGAGTTACCTTTCGGCACTCCGCCGGGGAAGGTACAACTCCCCTCACAATCACTGAAGGCGGCCACGAACAATCACCAACTCGTGCCGATCCTTCACCGCTGCTCCAACCGTCTAGGTGGTGGCAACCACCAAGAGAAACAAGCGAAATCCGCAGCGCAACACGAATACCAAGTGCCTCTAGATGCAATCACTCAAGCAATGCACTTGGATTCTCTCCCAATCTCACAATGATGATGGATCAATGATGGAGATGAGTGGGAGGGCTTTGGCTAAGCTCACAAGGATGCTATGTCAATGAAAATGTGCAAGAGTTATCCTTTGAGCCGGCCATGGGGCTATAAATAGAGCCCCCATCAAATAGAGCCGTTATACCCCTTCACTGGGCAAAACGCGCTCTGACCGGATGCTCCGGTCATACTGACCGGACGCTGGCCCTCAGCGTCTGGTCACCCGATGGACGCCACGCGTCACCAGCTTCAAACGCTGTTCGTCAGATTTCAACGGCTACGAAGTTGACCGGACGCTCCGGTAAAACTGACCGGACGCTGAAGCCCCAGCGTCCGGTCGTTTCCAGTAAGCTCCCCGAGGCATGTTTTTCCGACCGGACGCGTCCGGTCCACCTTGACCGGACGCAGCCAGCGTCCGGTGCTCAACCCTTAGCCACTGTACAGACCAGTCAGTTTGACCAGACGCAGAAACCAGCATCCGGTGCATCACAGGTCCAGCGTCCGGTGCAACACCGAAACTGGCGACTTCTCTGCCAGCTCGACCGGACGCAGCCTTTCAGCGTCCGGTCGCTGAGTGACCCAGCGTCCGGTCAGTAGACCAACGCCAGCATCATTTCGACCAACTCCATTTCAACTCTAACTTCTTCACCCTTACTCAAATGTGCCAACCACCAAGAATTTTGCATCCGGCGCAATAGAAAATAGACATTTCATTTTCCCGAAAGCGCCGAATCCCGCCTCGCAAGCTCGGCGGGAGGGAGAGAGGGACCCAAACCCATCTCAACCCTACAAACACCTTGTGCACATGTGTTAGCATATTTTCACAAATATTATCAAGGGTGTTAGCACTCCACTAGATCCTAAATGCATATGCAATGAGTTAGAGCATCTAGTGGCACTTTGATAACCGCATTCCGATACGAGTTTCACTCCTCTTAATAGTACGGCTATCTATCCTAAATGTGATCACACTCACTAAGTGTCTTGATCACTAAAACAAAATGGCTCCTACATTTTATACCTTTGTCTTGAGCCTTTTGTTTTTCTCTTTCTTCTTTTCCAAGTTTAAGCATTTGATCATCACCATGCTATCACCATTGTCATGATCTTCGTCATTGCTTCATCACTTGGAGTAGTGCTACCTATCTCATAATCACTTTGATAAACTAGGTTAGCACTTAGGGTTTCATCAATTAACCAAAACCAAACTAGAGCTTTCAATATGTGAATAACATAAAGTCATCCTAGTAGTGTGGCCACATAGCAAATTGTGTTGCACCTTCTCCATAGTAGCCTCCCGTTGTTGTTGGTGGTGGTGGCGGGGGAGGCCCCTTGTTCTTGTGGTTAGGGCAGGTGCAATATGGATCATTGCAGAGTGCCTCCTGTGATTCTGTGTTAAAGGGATCTCATAAGGAACGTGGTAAGCTCCCAAAAACCATACGGTTAAGACACTTACTCGGATGATTCTATGTCAAAGGGATCTCATAAGGAGGATCTACCACGAAAACATGAGTCTGACAAAAATCTCCAACTACCGTATTGGGGGTAGATTGAGCATCGGGAACCATAGGTACAATCTGCACATGTAGATAAGGTTTCAGAACGGGAGGGTCGATGTGTGCCTAATGATCCATTGCTGGGGTAAACCCATGAGGGATGGGATCAACTAACACCCGACGCACAACCACGTCCAAACATTACAGCTGGCTCTTCATAGTCGATCTCACATAGTTCTTCCACTGATCTGCACAACCAATTGAGATCATTCGCCTGAATATGTTGGGAGGAGAACCTAGGTGCAGTACACCATCAACTGCAATGCCATCATCTCCAAGGCAATGCAGCTCCTCCCGAGCCCTTACAACTATCTCACTAAATGAGGGCCTATCATTGAATAGCACATGCACGCTTTGTATGTCAACAAACTCAACATATCCATAGCGATCACTTTCAACGGTGCCTCCATGATATATGGTGACTAGGTTGTCCATCTAGTTCAAACACGTAACGAAACACATGTCATTTAGTCCAAATTAGACGATAGATAGTACCTAACAAGTACTTTCTAACTACAAACTAAGTAAATAAGATAATAACTACGTATATATATATAGTGTACTCACTAAATAGCTAGATCATATGTAGTTAACAAAATATGTAACTACATATCTAAGTAGCTATCTAACTATATCTGTGTACCTATGTATGTATGTTTCTATCTATCGACATATATATCTCACTAGATCACTAATTAAATCAACTACCTGAGTCATCACATTAACTAGTAAATAACAAATGCCAACTAAGTAGGTACATTGCATATTCATAATTTTTACCTTTCCAACGACTGATCCGCGGACGTCGACGGAGTCGCAGCGGACGATGGACGTGGGTCAGGTCAACGATCCAAGCCGGCGGTGGCACGGCCGGCCGCTGCAGGTGGCGGGGTCGGCGGTGGCACGGCCGACGACAGCGGTGGTGCGCGGCGGGCGCGGGATGCCCGGGGCTCCGCGCGGCGAGTCCGGCTCGACGGTCGCGGGAGGCACGGCGGCCGCGGCCGAGGGAGGCGGTGGAGGGCGGTAAGGCGGGGCGAGGCCGGCGGTGGAGGGCGGCAAGGCGGGCCGTGGCCGAGGCCGGCGGTGGAGGCCAAGGCGAGGCTAAGGCGAGGACGGCGGTGGAGAGCAGAGGAGGGCCGCTGGCCGCGGCGCGGGCGGCCAGCCGCGGGCAACGGCGTGGCGTGGGGGGCGACGCGGTCGTGGGGCTCGGGGTGTGTGAGCGGGCACGGTGGCGCGGCGGGGCACGGGCGAGGGCGGCCGGTGGAGGCAAGGGCGCGGGCGGCAGCGGAGCTCGGCTCTGCTAGGGCAAGAGAGGGAGAGGAAGAGAGGTGCGGGGCCCATAGGTATTAAAGACTCGGCGCCAGTCACTCTGGCGCCGAGCTCGGCGCCAAGCTCGGCGCCAGAGTGACTGGCGCCGAGCTCACTGCCATGTCATCTACCATGCCCACGAGCTCGGCGCCAGAGATGCTGGCGTCGGGACGTGTTAGCTCGGCGCCAGCATTAATGGCGCCGAGCTAAGGGTCCATTTTCTGAATTCTTTCCGCCGAGAGTCTATTTGTGAAAAACTTAAAAAAAATGACTAAAATATAAAAAATTCGGGCCAGAGCGCCAAGCTCACGCTTCTGGAAGCCCCGGTACCATTTTGTCAAAGAAAGAAAGAAAGTCTCGGTTCTTTTAGCGCACAGTATTTAATTAAAATGTTGGTAGTACCGATTCGATGCACGGCGTCAAAATGGTCCCATGTTTTAGTTTAGTATCTTTTAGTTAACAAACTTAACAGTGCCATTAGCGTGCTCCTGACCTAAAACTTTTGACCAGGGATCAGAGGAAGTAGGTCTGAAGTGGTGTATTCTGCATTGAGAATCTTGGGTACATTACTGACAATATAAATAAGCACACCCAATCTACTATTACTGACTGAAACTGAAAGTCTCATTGGAATCTCCGTGTTAATCATCACACGGGCTAGAAGAAACAAATCATAACGTAAAAAAAACAAGAGATACATTTAGATATCAATCTGATAGGCTCTAGCCGTCATTGATGGTAATAATCATTGGATCTATTTTTATTTTTTTATATGCACGGGCGTATAAATACGGATGAAAAACATATATAGTGATTGGTACTACCACAGAATACGCTATATATCATTGTCGGACCATCACTATCATTTCATGTCTTCAACCGGCAGTAATATGCCAGTTTGTGACTTCAACAGCCAGTGATATGCTATTTTGCACACACAAAATTAGAACCTTTTCATATAAGGTCGGATCAAAATAAATTTTATATTAAAATTATAGTGCGAAGTTAATAACTTTTAATAGATGTTGGTTGCTCACATTCACATTTGATTGCGTGAATGGTAACCTCATCCCTCAGGCATGCTAGAATAGAAGAGAAGAAAGGTTGACAAGATAGATGACAGAAGCCATGCATTGAACCGGGCGTACGTTCAGATTGTTGAGGCATATTATATGATCGATTAGAGTCTTTTGGCATTGTATAAGAAAGATTTATTGAGAATGAACAAGCATATCTTGGGCTGATTACGTACTAGCAGGAAGCGTGTAGGCGACCACCCGTGGAGATCGATGGAGATCTTCTTTCTGAAGAAAATTAAGACAGTATCAACCACAGAATCTGTTGACGACCGACCCTGACCACGCTAGCTTAGCTGCCGACGATAGAACAGATTCACGCACGCACGCAGGTGAGGTCAAAATACGCATCGTCGTGGTTCTCTCCGGCGAACAAGCAAGTGGAGTCGAGGACGGTGACCCCGGTCGTTAGACCCATGATTCCGATCCGGCCGGCACCCAGAGGCCCAGGGGTACGGTGGCACACGTGAAACAGGGACGCGTGTGCAAGTGCCTGCGGGAAGCTCTTTAATTATTCCGGAAACAATCGCATGAAGTAAGCACGCGGCATGATCAGTTTGGCTGAGCGGACGCGCGGGCGTGAGGTGGACGGACGGAGATGCAAGCCCTCGGGCATGCATGGAAGGAACACGCATGACGGCCTGCCGAGTGCCGACGCGGATCGATGCGCTCCACGCTCCGTTTGCATCCATGACCGAATCTGAACCTGGTATCGCTAGCTTTTAATTTGCCCGAGAATGATCGGTGTAAAGGTGCGTAGCGTATAGCGAGGTCGGGGTCGGTGGCGCTCCAGAACAGAACAGGATTCCCGTCCGGAATCCGATCGATCGATGCAGCAGCCACGGCGAGCAACGCGAGGGATTATCGGACATCGGAGCAAGATACACAGTCAGGAACAGCAACAGGCGGAAGAAACGAGAGAAGGAGAGGAAGGTGGATCGATCGATTCCGTGCCCGATCCATGTATCCATCCATCATCCATGGAGAAGGAGACGAACTGGTGCCTGCATCTGCATGCAACTAGGGCGGCCTGCAGGGTGCTCTCTGACTGTACGTGCAAGAACGAAGCATGCAGGCACGCGCACACTGATAACTCATCGCCAGGTCAAGATGCAGGGCCGCTCGTTTCTCTCTTTCTTTTCACTGGAACAAGATGAGATATACAGCAGGCGACTGCTAGTTAGGAGGAATCGCATGGAATTGAGTAGGCCGCGTACCGTGTCGCGCAGAGTTGTATCTTCTCTTTTTCCCGTCCTCACACTCCGCCACTCGTCATCAGGAGAGGGAATGAATCCAGATGGGCTTTCTTCTATTTTATTAACCGGCCTGCGGTGACGTAATTGGGCTTTCTCGGCCGAAATTCGGCCCAACTGCCACTCCGTCTTTATCTGTTACGGTGCCCCAATGCGGCACAGAGGTGGGATTTCTTATCTTAGAGAGAAAACGAAATGTTTTGGGCCTACATATGTGACCGAGCATAGCTAAATTTTCACAATAGTTTCAGCTAATGACCTGGTCCATTTAATAAAAGGGAAAAGAGTCAGAAAGACGAAACAAAATGATCCTATCCAAAGTCTTTTATTACTTCTCCATTCATTCTTGATGAAAGTGTCCAAGCAACAATCTCTAATAATGCTCTTGTGAAGTGGATATACAGTCTCCCTTGCGTCTCCAAGTGGATAGTCTCCCTTGGGTCTTCACGCTGGAGCAATGTCAAAACCATAGCTAATATATTTCCTTGAAAGTATCGTCAATAAAAGTAATAATGTTTATTCTCATGAAAAATAATGTCGTGGCTTAAAACAAATATCATTACGCGTAAAATAGATTTCTGAAAGAAAAGTTGTGGGCCAAAAAAAAAAAACAATTTATTTTATTCTTCACTATGTCAATTTCTCAGCTTATAGGCTATAGGTATAGCTGGGGTCAACCCAATAGCTACATGAGCAATAGTCCAGATAATCTTAGCATGCTGGGATAATAAAAAGAATGTTACATGTGTTAATTATAATCACTAAAACAACACTTTTGACTCACAAACTAATTTCTTTAGGTAAGCTATGTTTTGTTAAAATCACTTCTCTCCCACGAAAACAAATGAAAATATTTATCTTTATGGAGAGTTTTAGCTTCCAAATGAACTTAATGTCGAAGGGAGGAAACCTGGTACATGGACTGTATTGAAAAATGACCATGTTTATGTACGTCCATGGCCAAATTGTTCTTCTCATTGGATAGGTAGATATTAGCAACTTTAGCTACTAGGTTATACTAAGAAGTAAATTTATCCCTCACTAAAATGTTTTGAAAACAAACATTGAGTGGTTTTTGTTGCATGACATTTGCTAATGTATTGTGGGGGGTACTTGGCTATATTTTATATTCTAGAAATTATTACCTAAGAGGCTCAAAACCCACCCAGGCGTCGCCCCAGATTTTATTTTAGAAATCTCACAGTCACACCATAAAAATCTTATATGAACTTTAATAAACCTTTCTAGATGTGAATCGCTATACTTAATATGGACATGTGACAAATATTTTGAACTCATATTTTGAGAGAGGTCTATTAGGTTCCTTCTTTGTTTAAATAACCTTTTATTGAGTTAGCATTTATTTTTAATCAAGAGATTGGTTATACCAAGAATATCTTGATCCGTTGGACAATACAATATGTCCCCATTTGCAAGGCAGTATTTTGTTTCTTACATTATTTTCTTAGAAAAATAACCTTTATGAATATAAATCTAGTCTCTTTAGAACAACTTTTGAAATTTACAAAAGAATACATCATAAACATGGTTAATTCAGTAATAACAGTGGACACCATATATATGAAATATGCTTGGCCTTATAAATACTTGGTTTATGTTAAAACTACTAAGTACCAGAAAAGATATAATCTAATTTCACAGCCAAAGAGTTAAGTATATTTGTTATCATGTATGTTTCTAAAGGAGGTAACTAGGTGTGAGAACATAAGTTTGCCTTATATTATTGTGGGTAATTTTAATATGCTCAAAGAAAGAATAGACAAAAGCTCAGCGGAATCAAATTTGATAGAATCTTCAGGAACATCACTAAACAAATACAAGTAAAAAGAGCTAAAGAGACCAGGGCTAAATTTACTTAGACATTGATAGGTTGCTAATTGCTACAGAAGGCATTCACTTCATCCACACCAACAAACATAGCAACATAAATACCAATTCCTACTAAACCAAATGATACCAATTAAAGTAACAGTACATTAGCATAACACTCAAACCCAATAACAGGGGACAAGGCAGAACACAAGCGTTGTAGTTGCGTGTTTGACTGACATTAGTAGTTTGAAGCGATTAATACTATCCTCACGGAGGGCCATGATAGATTAATTGTTAGAATAGTAAGCTAATTCAAGGAACAAACTAAAGGCATGCCACAGAGAACATGGGAGAAAAAAGCAGGGGAAGAAGAATAGATGGAGGAGTGGCTCTAGAGGAGGGGGCACCTGGATGTGCGACCACTGTTGGGAGTTCATGACTTGGGTCGTCAGGAGTCAGGGTGAGCAGTAGGCCTGTCACGGAAGCAAGTGCACTATCTGTGTGATGCCAGGGCCTACAAAAAATTAGAGCCCCTGATTTGTCTTAAGTCAGTGGTTAGTGATACTACAATTAGCATGACTAGTCTAACTAATCAATAAAAACATCCTTACATGACCGGTTGCTGCACCCTGCAATTCCACAAGGCTACAGCTCCCACACCCATTTATATTTCTCATCTTCTCTTATTCTATAAAAATTGAATGGAATTGAAAATAAGAAAATTGCAAAAAAAAAAGGGAACTAAAAAGGGGAACTCATTAAAATAAAATGGCCATGAAAAAGGGAGGGGATTCAGCGGGACAGGATTGGCCGGGCGGTAGAGTCGTGGAAACACTTATTGATTCCTATTTTGAACCCTCCATGGAACAATTAGGATGTATATATTAATCATCCGATTTTAATTAGGTTCTAATCTAATTAGTGATCTCTATATGAAAACAGACTTCATCTTTGAAAATAATTGTCACCAATCAAATTTCTTTTCATACCAATTTAAATCCATGAACATCATATTTTAATACATGTTAGTTTTTATTCTATGCATCTTGAGTAATGAGCATCAAGCAATGACGTGGCATAATCGTTTCATAAATATGCTTTTATAAATGACTTTCTTGAACATGGGGCCCCATTTTTAATTTTGCACTGGTCACCGTACCCAAATCTCAAGGATGGCCTTGTTCCTTGTAAACACCCAACCCACCTAGATGGGGATATCACCGGCTCGGATATGACCATATTCCATGCTTTTGACCAAAGGTGCAACTATTTTATATTAGATTTACTTTTGATAGATTTGGTGAATTGATATTGTGTGTACATTTTCATTTTCAGAAGTACTTAAATGGAGCGAGAGAATGGTTGATTGCATATGTGAAGCATGGATGGTTAATGAAAAATTGATTGGGTACCACGTCACTTTTGGTCCAAGGAAAGAAAAAGATCAAATCCACCATACTTTAGAGGTTGGATTTAGACTTTTTGTGATGGTCCCCACAACTTCATACGAACTCTAATTGGGACGTTCTAGTACTTTATAGAAATCTCTTATCAAGTATATTTTTTATGAATCTAGACTCATGTTCATATCTTATCAGATTTGTATGTAATCTTTATTTTAATGTTAAGCCCTATTCTGCCCAAGGTGTTGTGTCACCCTATTTTTGGCCTGATGGCCCATGGTCCATTAGGGATGTCTTAGGGTTGAAACATGACCCAACACCGTTGTGATCATCCTCCCATGTAATTGAATGTGTTTAGAGCTGCCACGAATAGATTGACTTTTATTTTAATGCAAATTTAGCTTCTGCTACTTCCTTGTAGATGTGTGTATCGACCATCCGATCTACTCGATTGATGACACCAACTCCGTGTGTATCAGATCTGAACCTTCATCCAAATTCACAATTTAGTGGTTTATTCTTCTTTTTAGCTTCTTAGCACACCAAAAGTCAGAAAAGCTCCTCTAAACGTGTTTTCATATTTTAGCTTATTTATTTAGAAATTAGTTTTTTAGCTTTTTAAAAGTTTTTATTTTAGCCAGAAAAAGGCGGAAACAAACATGGCCTTTTCAATCACTTTGCACGTGGAGGTCCAGCGAGTAAACCTTTACGAGTTGAATTGTTTTAGATAGGGTGTTGTGTTCTAGTTACTTTTTTTCTTTGGCCAGTTTGGTAGGCTCCGACTCCTCTAAACGTGCTCTGGCTCTGACTGTTCCTGTGTAGCAGCTTCTCTAGTAGAGTTTAAGATATTTTAGAAAATGTTTGGTAAAAGTGGCTCTAGTGACAATTTTGTTATAATTTGTATCAAGTTTGTGAGGGGCCGAGAAAAGACATATTTTCTGTCTTCAAATCTATAGTAAAAAAAATGGCTCCGGCTCCTTTAGCCTTCTTGCAACGAACCGTTTTCTAGATGACTATTTGACAGGACCCTCGTAAGGAGCCATGAGAAGAAGCCGGACATAGTCTTTTATCTTTTGCTTTTGTGATATAACCTGCGTGCCAATGCAGTATGGGTTCTGGCAAGGCTCGTCATAATTGGTGCTCCAGTGTTGAGCTAGTAATCCAAGTCTCTTATCTTTAGCATTAAGTCCATTTTTTGCCCCTCAACTATTATGTTGGTCTAATTTTAACCCTCAACTATAAAATTGTCTAGTATCGGTACCACAACTGTTAAAACCGTTCACTTTTGCCACTTGGGCATAGGGCAAGGTTGTTTTGACTCACGTCGAGCGGTTTTGACCACATCCAGTCCGAGCCCCGCACGAACACCACCGGCACCTTCCCGTCCAGCCTGGCCTCCGCGTCTGTCCGCTCCTCGCCGCCCAAGTACGGCTGCACCAGGACGACGCCGGCGAGGCGGAATGGGTTGGAACGCGGCGGGGACGAGGACGCGATGCCGGCCGTCGTCCAGCGCTGCGCCACGTGGTGGGCGATGTTGGTGCCGGCGCTGTCCTCGGCGAGGAAGCAGCGGGAGAGGTCCACCGGGACGGCGACGCCGTCGGGAAGGCCCGCGGAAGCGAGGTGCCAGAGCACGTCGACGCCGTCCTCGTACGCAGTGGGCAGCAGTGCTCGGGGGTGAGATGGTAGTCGACGGACACGACGACGGCGCCCAGCTCGCGGCAGAACCGGCGGCACATGGCGTCGTAGGGGACCGAGGCCGCGGAGAGCAGCGCGAAGGCGCCGCCATGGAAGTAGACCACGACGGGGAGCAGCGAGGCGGAAGTGGCCTCCGACGGCGAACACATTGCTGAATGCAGTTTGGTTGGGCTTCCGTTTTGCAGACCCTTCTGTGATAGCTACTTCCCACGCACGCTTGAAGCAGCTACTCCCGTAGATGGCGGCGGCGTTGTCTAGGATCGGGAGGGGAGCGCAGCTGTCGCTGTCGCAGTCCCTGTCGAGGATCGTCTCTGAGGGCGGTGTCGGCGGAGCGTCGCCGGTGGAGGCGATTTCCGCGCTGCGCAGTGCCGCCGCGCTGTCCCACGCCCGTGGCCAGCACGCGTCGTCGCTCCACAGCCTCGCGGCAAGGCCAGCCACGACGGCGATCGTCACAGCTGTTGCTTGCTGCCCGCTGTGCTGCTGCTTGCTCTGCTCTGGAGCTGCGTGGGCTATGCGCTCCTAGCGCGTGGGCTGTGCGCTCCTCGCGCCTCCCTCACTCGCCGCCGGCGAGCCTCCTCTCGGCCGGATTGGCTGCCGGCCGTCGCCCCATGTGGCATGCTCTGCTCTGGAGCTGCCCAGGGACCGGGAAAGGTGAAGACGAGATTTTTATGGGTGCTAAATACAAATGTTATAACTCATGTGAATAGTAGTATGGAGTGAAGGTTAGTTTCATGAAAATCCAGGGTCTCTTATGCAAAATGCGCAGCGCGCCCTGGGCCTACCCTCTTGGGCCGGCATGCTCCCGCGCGTGGTCAAAACCGCTCAACGTCGGTCAAAACAGCTTTGCCCCCACGCCAGGTGCTAAAAGTGAACAATTTTGATAGTTGGGGTACCAGTACTAGACGGGTTTGTAGTTGATGGTTAAAATTAGACCAATATAATAGTTGAGGGACCAAAAGTGGACTTAATTCTTATCTTTATGATAACATGTGTGCCAATTCGCTGAGCCTATGATTCTGGCAAGGCTCTCCTCTATTCTATTAATATATTTGCTAGGCAGAAGTCCTGCCAGCAATTTTTGTAAAACAAATGGTTCTGGCTAGGCTCGGCATAGTTGGTTAATGCTAAGCTGGTAATCCTAGGCTTCCCAGCAGGAGGTGCGTCAATGTTAAGCTGGTAGTCCCAGCAGGAAGTGTTGGCCTGCAAGAATTTGTTCTTGGCTCTTACAAAAGCAGAGTTTAACTTTTCCAAGAAAAAAAGAGTTAACTAAGTATATAAAATCCTCTCGCCAAATCTTTAGACCTGATATATATTAGTTTAAAACACCGAGCAATATTAATAATTTCATACTTAGTACCAAATCTACTAATTTACACAGTTTCTTACATTACCGAGCGTGAATTGCTACACATCACCTCTATAGCAAGCTTACAATACCTAGGACAACCCAAGTATACCACACCAGAGGCCTTGTTTGGATGCATACACCCCAATCCACATGTATTGAAGTGGAGTGAAATGAAATAGAATTTAATTAAATTTCACTCCAATTCACTCCGACACTTTTCTTCCCCGAAGTCCAAAACAAACAAGAAGAAAGGGCGCTATAGCTCCTGAAAGCCCCTGCCATTACGCTTACGCCGTTCTAAAAAGAGGGAATGGAGGGGGCCTCACCACCAAACACTACACACATCAAAACTCTTCGCTTTACACTAGGCACAACACAAGTATGTACGCGTGCACGCCGCCGGCTGCCACATGCACAGTACACAGCGCGCCTCCCTCAGAACTCGGAAGAAACACGAGTCGAGGTAGCCGAACGCCCGGCGGCGGCGGAACTCGAGCAGGCCGCCGTAGGTGCGGTCCGCGACGCTGACGAACAGCGCCTCGTCGTCGGGGCTGAACGCGGCGCCGGCCACCTCCCCGAACAGCTCCACCTCCTGCTCGCGCCCGACGTACCCGGCCGCGGCCAGGAACCTGCCGCCGGGGGAGAACCGGAGGCTCCGGACGGCGCCGATCCGGCTTTTCAGGACCGCGAGCGGCTCCGATAGGCTGCGCGCGTCCCACAGCCGGCACGTCCCGTCCTGGTTCCCCGTCGCCAGGACGCGGCCGTCGGGGTGCCACGCCGACGAGAAGGAGTAGTCCTGGTGCCCGCGCAGCGTCGCCATCGCTTTGCCCGACTGCGGGTCGGCGATCACGCACTCCGTGCTGTCGCCAAGGACAGCCAGCAGCTTGCCGTCGGGGCTCACCGACGTGCTCTGCATGCATATATAGCCAGTGTCAGGGATTCAGTACGCCGTGAGAATGAGACTGACAGAACCGATCGACTGCTCCAGAGCACCGGCAGGGCACTCACGTTGACAGACCACGGGAAGGTGAACTGGGTGAGCAGGGTGTATCTATCTCTCGGCGTCGAACGTTCTGACCACGCAGTCGTTGTTCGCCGCCATCACTCGAGTGGCACCGCTGCATCGTGGTTCATCATCAGAACATAATACAACAACTCAGTTAGTTTCGTACACTCCTTGCTCAGATCCAGAGGCTGCAAGCCTGAAATGACGGTCTCACTCGCTTACTTGGGTGCCTGGTAGATGTCGACGGCGTTCGTGGTGGAGTTGTCGTCGCCGGTCAGGTTCGTGCAGAATGCCACCCCGGGTTTATCAACATACTGATGAATAAGTAATGCGCAGGAGTGAGAGACATGTAAGCTGACAGAACTAAGGAAAACACTGACGAGTCTGCAGGCCACCCATCCTACCTTGCAGATGAGTTCTCCCTGGAAGCCGCCGGCCACCATGAGATTGTCCTTCACAGCCTATGGTGCTGATCTGAACCCTCGACAATGGTCTAGCCCCCTTCACATTCTGCGCAGCAGGTACCATTTGCAGGTTAGGAAAGTGAGGAGCAAGCTCATGAAGCAGCAATATGTCGTGGCACGAGTGCACGACGAGGAAGATGACGAAGGCCGCAGACCTGTGTCGGGGCCAATCGGCCGGCCACATTGAGCACCTCTCTTCCTCTCTGGAGAAGGGCAGACCAGTGCATCACAGAGTAGTTCTGCACCAGGTACACGTCGTGCTTCGAGGTAGGCCATAGGAGGTTCCTCAGCTGCAGGTGTTTGGAACACACGATTATTGCACTTGAAATACATGCTTCAGAGAATGCAGAGGATACAAATTAAGAGAGGTACAGGATGTGATGATGCAATGGCACTCGTTCTTTCACAGTAGTAACAAGAACATGTACTATTGTGATTCTTTCCCCATCCATTCAATTATTCAGCAGCAAATGCTGATGACGCTGGTGGGGTCTTAACAACTGCCGAGTGAGCTTGCACGGAGGCAAGAAATAAGACTGAACTTAAAACTCGACCTACAGGGGAAATTTTCCCCTGCCCCAACGGAATTGCGTGTGATTCCACTAACGTACTAGTACACCTTACAATCCACAATCACTGCCCGAGCTAGTACGAAAAAAGTCCAGATGCACATAAAACCATTTCAACCGTCACCCCATTGTGACAAGTTTCACAGTTAAGTCTTACAGTGATGTTAGTCTTGGTTTCTAGCACTGTAATCATGGGCCATACATAGGCTCAAACTAAACTTTCAGTGTTCCGAAGTTCAGTTTCTACAATCTACAAATTGTAACTTTCTGTTGCGAAGGTCCATGTTAACATTGCCATTCAGAACGGTTAGCCACACAATATCACCCCAACGGAGGACATGATATTCGATAACATACACCCCATAAACTTTAACAGACAGCATTAGTTTGACAACAATTTCCATTAACATGAAAAGCAAATCAAACACAAATGAGCTTGCAAGAAAAAAAAAATAAGTGAACTCCAGCTCTCCCCGTACAACCTGCAAAAAAAGGAAACTCAAGGTGATCCATTTAACAGATTCACGTCCTATCATACCATATTGCAAGTCTCCAACCCCTGTAGTCACTCTCCCGGCTGCTGAGGATGCTCATCCACCTGCTTATGGACCTAGTATCACAAGACTAATTGCAAATAGTGCAACCCAACTCGTCACATGACCTGCAATCAGTGTTATGTACACACACAGAAGCAGAACAATAGCAGCATCATTCAATGCAGATGAAATATGCTTAATGATTCGTATAAGTTGGTATGCAAAGCAGTACAAAAAAATTCCATGGTCCCATGGACAAGTTAGATTTAATATTTTAGAAGGAGTGTTTTATTCAATAGGTATAGGTAGTCGAACTTGTTGAACATGGAAGGTATAGGGGCACACAATGGCACAACATGTTCTAACTTTTAACCCTGTGCGCCCTTTGAATTCTGATACAGAAAACACACAAGAGCTAAATAGCAATGTGCTTCATGATGCAAACTGAACTAATCAACTGTGAAGCAACCCAAGATCAACACGGCGTTATGCATCTTGACATGGCAACTCTTAAGTTTGAATTGTGTAACAGCCCACTGAGCCCATGACCAACGGAATGACTACTATCATGACAGTATTTTTGTCAGTGCAGGCTTGAATACTTTTTTCTTTTAGAAAGACGGCAAAAGCTTTGCCATATTTTTATTAGACGATATGCAGGCTTGAATACCATGGGATGAAAAGATGGTAAATTTGACTGTATTAATCAAATGGCACCTTCACATCCTCCCCCAAAAACTATATCCATGCTAGTGGCAGCATGGTAAGCATGCTGACTGTGTGAATGGAGAACTAGAGTAAAATTGTACCTGAAAATGCACTATTGTTGATTTGACAGCTCTCGTGCTCAAATAGAAATCATAGAAAATATCCTTCCTCTCCACTTGTTTGCATTCCTTCCATAAACAAAACAAACATATCAGGCATTACATAAACATAAAGTAGAGTTAATTGTATTTAACAAAAATTCCAGAAGTAGCGAGCATGAAAATGAAAACGGAAATGTGACAAAAGGATCTAACCTGTTCTAACCCGCTGCGCGACCTCGTGAGGTTCTTATAGCTCTTGTATTCTTTCAACCTCATCTGACGACACTGGTCCCTAGTGTAGTTCAGTCTTTCCCAGGGTATCCCTTGCATATCTTTCCCTTCTTTAAAGTCCAAGGCTGAAGTATCACCCATCTGCTCATGCTGCTGTAGAAAAAATATACACTTGAGTAAAATTCCATCACATGAGACTGAATGGACAAGTTTAGACATTCATGTAGGTGGAACGTTAGTTTTTGAATTAAATTGTCTGAAAGACAGCACCACATCTCAGTCAATGAGTCTTCTGTATTTACCACCTGACTTGTCCACCTTAGAACCACAGACTTGATCTAGGAGATCAAGTTTAGCTGTGTCACATCGGACGTTCGGATGCTAACTAGGAGGATTAAACATAAGCTAATTATAAAACTAATTAGCAAATGTTTACTATAGCACTATATTGTCAAATCATGGACTAATTAGACTTAATAGATTTATCTCGCAAATTAGCCTCGATTAGTTTTATAATTAATCTATGTTTAATACTCCTAATTGACATCAAAGATTCAATATGACGGGGCTAAACTTTTGCCAAAGGAAACAAACACATACGTAGTACTATTGTGTAACAAGTAATACCTTGACCCATCTGATTTTTTGTACTCAAGTCAATCCAATAGACCTGATCTATGAGGGTGGGCTCCACCTACGTAGCAACCCGTTTACGCTTTTGTCCTCGCTTCGCGTAAAACGGTTAACCGAAGGTTACTATGCGTCCTTGGCCTGGCTATTTAAGTTGGTTCGGCGAACTCTGAACTACCGATACGGTACTAAACTTCCGGTAGATACAGTGTTCCGTGATGCTACAGTCCTCGTCAGCGGGGTTTCACATCAGCGGGGTTTCACATACCACATACCCTGAACTCTGAACTCTGAACTCTGAACTCGCAATTCGGCCCGGCCCATCAGCGGGGTTTCACATACCACCTACTCTTAAAGACTCGACGTCCTCGTCGAGGGCCGAACCAACCAACCCAAACGTGTCCAGGATCGACTATCTTGACCCATGTCCATATTCCCAGCTCCCCGCCCCAAGCGCCAAGCGCGACCTGTCTGAGCTTCCGAGCCATATGTCCATGAAACCGCTCAACTCTTTTGGCCCACGTCTATATTCCCAGCTCCTCGACCCAAGTGCCATGCTCTCACAGGAGCCATGCGCAGCCAAGGACGCGTAGTAACCTTCGGTTAACCGTTTTACGCGAAGCAAATATCCAATTCTCATTACCCCCGAGTCAATAACTTAGTAGAACTAAACTTCCTTTTTTCACGGGGAAGAACTGAACTAAACTTTCTCTTATAGATAAGGAAAAAAAGATTCCACCAACTTTCTCTTCTAGATAAACCCCTAGAATTTCTATTTAATTTAACCTGCTCCACAGGTCGTGCGCCATACTAGTCTAGTATCGATCGGCCCAGATCTTCGTGGGGTCTTGGTTCGATTTGTTGATCCGAGCGAGGAGAAGCAATCGCGAGGCGAAGGCGAGGTCGGAGCTGCCGTGCCCACGGCGATCTATGTGTGGTGTTGCGCTGCGCTGCGACTTTTTGTAGCAGAAATAGAGAGAGCGAGGCGAGGATCAGCGTTGCAGAGGAGGGAGGTCCTCTGCTCTGGCGAATGTATAGGCGCCGTCCGGTGTGACGTCGACGTGTGGGGGCCCGCCGACGTGGCTGTCGCGGGCAAGTCGCTTCGCGTTGCCGTCGGGTCGTGTCAGTGTCACCATCGATCACCGGACACCGCTGCCTCACCCTCACCGAGACAGAGGCCCCCGCCGGCCGGCCGCCCGCGCCCCTGTTCTCACGTGGGGCGGTGAGGGTCCCCCGTTTGCATGGGTTCGTTACAGCAGCTGCCGCGGTGCACGTCCACGCGCCCCCTCCTGTGCGCTGCCCTCCCGCGTCTCCCCGACACGACACCCGCCTTGGCGTCAGTCAGTCCACGCCGCCGGCCAAGCGGAACGACCCAGGTCCCGGCATTTGGGCCGGGTCTCCTCCGCTTTGCCTCAAACCGGTTTGATTTCTCCAGAGAACTGACTGAGAATGACAGCCGGTCGCACTTTTCAATTCTCGCAATATTAGGCTGTCTCCGACCGAAACCATGGCGAAGCCCAAATTTAAAATAGGTCTTCAATATAATACCTATAATTTTCAACAGAATACATATATATGGAAGATCTATTTTAGATGTTAAGAAAGACATAACCCAAATCTGAGTATCCTCTTTTTTGAGACATATTTGTTGAAAGGGTTGTCTTTTTAGGTCTTGTTGTTGGAGAAGACTAAAATAGATATCAAACCCTTTTCCTGTAGCGCTATTTAAAAAAAGAATGGATCTTGTATTTTGGGTCACAGTACAGTCTTACTAGAGCTCAGTGCCTGTCGATACGCGTTGGAGTACATCCAAGCCTCAGTATCATAGACCTCTCAGAGCATTCTACGTCTTGGGTGCTGCATGGATCAACAAAGGCAACGTTAACGTAAAAAATGAAACGGTTCCAGGGCAGCAACGGGAAGGAAATCGATTGTTTCCTTCTTCTTTTTTTTTTTTTGGTTCCGGGGGCAGTTTTCTTCTCGCCGCGATTATAGGGCGCGAGCGCTTACCGTCCACATGCAACAAACAACAACAACCAACGCAATCCGTTGGTGGCGCCGTGATCGAACCAAACAACACCTTGGTTTGTCGATCACAACCCTGGACCAAACCCCGTAGATGTCTGAAACGAGTCATTTCACTTGAGTATCCATCTTGTCAATTATATATTTATTCCAACTCTTTCCGCTCCACCACTGTTTTTGTGATAAGTCTAGTGGTAATTAAGAAGTGGTAGTGCCTTCCAAATTTTCATATTATACGAGCTAAACATCACTATCTTCAATCAATAGAAATAATCTAAATAATGGACTACCAAATCCACATCTAAATGGCCTACCTGTGCAAAAAAAAAAAAATTAAAAAAAAAATCTTCCAGCATCCTATATGTGCTTTGTGTCGGCACATGCCGCAGCCCGCGACTCAGCAAAGCTTGCCGGACGCGCGGCTGCGAGCCGTGCTCTTCTCTCTCCACCTGTCTCTCCTGGACGACGTGGACGTCGCGGTCGGATGCGAATGGCCGGATGCAACGTAGCCGTCGCACGTGCCGGACGCCGTCGACCGTCGTCGGCAAGGCACATGCGAGGTACGTGCCCGGTGCAGGCGCGGCGGCAGCGAGCCATGGCCCATTGCCATCCAGGCAGTGAAAGGCGCGGCGGCCCCACACGGAGATGGGCTGGATTGCTGGAATGGGACGTCGCGTTTATGTGGCGGATCCCTGGTTAACCGACGGTTTGTCCGGTACTTGGGGCTAAATCAATTCGCGTCGCCGTCGGGGCGTCCGGGAAGCGGCGGCGGACGCGACCCAGCCCGGCCGGTTCGTTTTTAACCTAAATTAATTTTGGTCGGCTTACGCCCTGTTTGTTTGGGCTTGTTTGCCATGGCTGAAAGTATCTTTAGCTAATTTGGTGTAAGAAAAAAATACTGTTCGTTGACTGAAAAAGTACGGCCTATAAGCCATACAAACCCAAGCAAACGTGGCGTTGACCGCACGCGGTCGGTTCGCCCACGGAGTAACGCGCAGCTTGACGAGTCATGATAGAGACTGTGTTTATGGATAACAGAGGTTTGGAAAACTGCAAATCGTTTGCAGAGCATACGTACGTACGTGTTACTTCTTGCTGACTGGTGCAGCGTCCCGCCGTCCGCGGACGGGCTCCAGCGTGCTCAACTGCCCACCCGATCATGAGCACGTAACCAGTAAGGTCCTAACCTGTCACCACTCACGCCGACTGTCATGCATCACCCCTTTTTTTTTCCTTCTCTCTTCCATATTATCCCAACTGTCATAGGACTTGGTGTTTTAGTAAAAAGAATCAAGCAAGCTGCACTATTGGTGAGGGTGAGGATACTTTTCTTTGCACGGTACTCTTTCCATCTTAAATTAAAATAAATAACATTTCAAACTTTAAAATTTATCTTAAAAGATGACATTATACAATAAATATGAAACATTGTCTTCTAATGTACTAGAAACTAATCACGGGTATATGTAATGGGTAAGTGCCAAATCCAAGAGATATCCTCAAATCTAGAAAGAAAAAGAAGACGAGAATAGTTTTTAAAGAAAAATATTTACTTTGGGGTGGATGAAGTATATCCCATGCACAGTTGTACGAATCCGATCCATCAGACAGAAAGACACCCACTCGCACAAGCTTGGGTTTCAGCGGAGCAAGACGCGGGCCCATTTTTGGCACCGGGCCATGGGACTGGAGAGAAGTCAGGGTGGCCTATGCTAACCACCCGTCATTAGGCTGGAAGCAGGGAAGAAAACGGTCAAGAACGGTCGGAAAACACCTCTGACCTCTTTTGATTTTATATTTTTTATTCAGAAACGGAATCGGGAAAGCCAGTCGAGAAAATAGAAACGGGTATACCGGGAAATGAAAAATGGAACAATCGGATGAAAAATAGTAAACAACGTTGAATTAAACTGCTTCAAATGTTCTAACTCAGTACAAAGGATAAATACATAATAAATACATTGCACCAATGTACTATAGATAGGTGGACAACACTATGGGGCCGTTCGCTGGTCTGGTTCAGACAAGCCAACCGGCTGATTCACCTCTCAGTTTACTGTTTATCAAGTCAGCCAAACAATATTTTTCTTTCGCAACAAATCAGCTGAAACATTATTTTTTAGCCAAGTTTTAGCCAGCCGAACGAGGCCTATGAACCAACTAGGTTAGGGAATGCTGTTCTTTTAATCGTCACAGCGTAGGAAAAACAAAAAAGTATAAAATTGCAATGGGAAAAGAAAATGGAAAAGAAAAACAAGCGAAAGAAACGGTCAAACCTGATGCAGCTACAGAGTCACAGAGATGCTCCTGTGCTGTGCTATTCATTTCATGGGTCGAACCATGCCACGGCCCCACATGACGCTACTGGCTTTTGCTATGCATGTGGCAGATATGTGCTGCCGAGCGGCGAGCGCACAGCTTCAACGCAAACGTTACTACCACCTTGCAAAGTGAAGGCAGCTCACATGTGCTGGCGCAGTATATTTCAGGACCCAGATTCCTCTTGCAGTGACGAGGCAGCATCTGATGTGAAAAAGGGGATGCTGGCTTGAATTACCGTATGAAATACTGGAACCGGCTTACCAACCGTTTGGATTTAGTTGGACGATAGAGGAGCAGTTTTTTCACCCTTTTCTTGTGCAGTGCAGGCTGCAGAAACAAGCGATACGATCGCTGTGAGCCCAGCGATACAGGCCCACAAGTCTCACAGCGAATCAGGCCCAAAAGTTTATTTCGGCCTGCGATGTTGTACGGATTTTCTGTCTAGATTTTCCATCTGTTCGTCAAAATACTCCTCCGAACCGCAATGAGGAAGCTTTTGTTCCCCGCACAAAACCTGCCGCTCCGCTCACGGTCCTTTTGGTTTCTTGAGTATGGCCCAATAAGCCAATGATACAAGTTTCAGCCCAGCGGACGCAAATACGCCAGATGCTCATTGGCAGGCGGGCGAATCGCAGCCCATGGCTTGTCAAGACTCAAAACCGATAACCTATAGAACACCACCACCTCAATCAACAACATTATCTCATGAACAGGGTAACTGAACTAACGCGCAGCTCCACAAAGGTAAATTAATCGTCATACATACACCCTGTTCGCTTATCGTTTCTGCGGCTTATAAACCGACTGATGTTGTTTTGTTATGAGAGAAAAACACTGTAAGCATAGCTGATACGATCAAACGAACAGAGTGATAGTCATCACTCAGCCTCGACGGCATAGCATGTGAGGCAGTAGAGATCCTCAGAAGAGGTAGCAGTAAGCGAGCAGCGGAGCCGCCACGGCAGCCACCAGGGCGGTCGCCGTCATCGGAGGAGAACTGGCTGCCGCGGCCTTGGGTGGTGATGCGGCCGCCCCGCCACTGGACGATCCCCTGGCGGTGGATGGTGCTGGTGCTGCAATGGGAAACAGCAACTGGTGGTCAGAACCAACAGTTTTACAGTTCAATCAATACATGTATTTCTCGTCAGATAACGTAGGGACAATAGCAGTTTCAAATTAGACACCATGCAACCATTTTCCCCCGTAGTTTCACAAAGGCTACACGCCGCGTTCCTTACCATAAAAGCTTACTGAACACCACAACTATCTTGTTTGTCCCTGCTTCAGAGCAAGAGGAAGTATGGTGGGAAACCACGAGGGTTGTCAGTTTCCTAGGCTTCCTAGGCTCGCGAACAAGTGTTCACACAGAGACAAGGAAGAAACTACTGGACGGAGCAAGCACCAGACATTGCATGTAACTGAACCAAAATATCTAGTAAGCCCTTGCAGGATGCTTCTTCACTCCAGTTTGGTCACAGATCTAGTCAACATATTCCACGGGCATTAAGAGAAATGCTGGCTGCATCCAGTTTGATTGAAGCCCGAGTACTCCCGTGACTTGCCAGTCAGACTGTGCCCGTGACAACTGTGCAGATCTCCAGGAATTAAGTAATGGTTCTTTTGCACGGCCATCAACGACCCAGTGCTAGATTAGGACAAACAATGAAATGTTCCTCCCTGTTCGGCTTACCTCATATTCGGCTTGTTCGGCAACAATTCAGCCAGCCAGAACAATTCAGCCAGCCAGAACAGTGTTCTGGCCAAATTTCAGGCCAGCGAACGGGCCATACGAGATTCAGATGAGCTGCAGAGTCACCTCACACACATTCGGTCTACCTTACGGATTGCTTTCAAGTTTCAACAGCTCAACTGAATCAGACTATGGTTAAAGAACTGAACCGTGTGCTAACAGACAAGTTAACGGAATGCTACAACCATAACATTTTTACCCATCGTTCGTCTTTTTGGCAGGATGGGATACGGTGAGTTGAGCAATAACAGTTCCTTTTCACTCGTATGCTTCTGTCTAAATTGTTTTGTAGTGCACATGCGATCCAATCACTCGCAAAGATACAAAGGCGATGAATGAAAAAAAAGCTGAGAATGGTTTGTGGGCAAAGAACACTGTTGCGGACCCATATTTATGACAAAAGAAGCGGAACACCACACATGCATGTGAAGATGTTTTGAGCGTGTCACAGCTCAGCTTGTTCTAGTAGAAAGACAACTCATTTTTGTTGGCATTTGATATGTCTGTACTGTACTCTGTGACAGCTAAAATTATTTTTTCTACCCATTAAAAAAATCTTTATTCTTGAAAAAACTACAGCTAAAAATTCAGATCCTATTTTTCCAGTTGAAGTCACAGTACCAACATATCTGTTCTCTTCATACTTGAAGATCTAAACACGCATAACACAACAAAATTCTTAAATTCATAGAGCATAATCAGTACTAATATGTGCCAATTGTTCCTACAATCCTACACTTCATCCACGGTGGTATAATAATGGCACATGTCGTTACACAGACGGACGTAAAAAAAAAGACACCGAGACAGATAGATAGAGGAGATCTAGAGAGAGAGGATTAGAGTTACCTTCGGCGGTTGGGGAAAGCGCGGAAACTGCAAGCAAAAACAAAAGAATGAAACTGTTAGATAATATCAAAATTGCTTAGAGTAGCAGAGGATAACCAAACCAACTTAATAAAAAAAGTACCTTTGTCTACACTAATATAAAATCCGTAAGAAAAAACGAAGGAACTGTAAAATCCCAAGAAGAGGAATCCATAATTTAGGCATGGATTCTCGAGGAGGGAAGGGAAAACTTTGGAGGAGATGGCATAGTACTAAGTTTCTTGTACACATGATGAGATATGCCGAGATTTGAGGAAACAAGCTCCGAGAGAAGCAGTGAGAAGGGAAGGCTCGGGCGGTGCTCACTGTTGCACTTGCTGAAGGCGGCGTTGGACGCGCCGCACGCGCCGGGGAGCGCCAGCACGCGCTTGATGTCGATGGGAAAGCCCAGGTTCTTGGAGCCGGCGAGGGAGCAGAGGCAGCCCACGATGACGGGGCTGGCCACGGCGGTCTTGACCTCGCCACAGCAGGCAGCGGACGGCCGGCGTTCGGTGCTCCCCTGCTGGACGTAGTCGAGGCAGTCGAGGAGGGTGGCGGCCTGGGAGACGCAGTCCACCGCGGGCGCCGGGGCAGGAGAGTGGGAGCCCGCCCCCGCGGCGGAGGCGGCGAGCGCCAGGAGGACGCACGCCACGGCGGCGGCGGCGCGGGAGGCGAGGGCCATGATGGCTCGAGTGAGTGGGAGGAGCGGAGTGGAGTGGGGTGGGCGGGCGGCGGGCCGGTGTGGGAATGGACTGGTAGGTGGGACGCGGGGAGTGGAGTGGTCAGAGCACGCGGCCCGACAGATGCCTTTATGGATGCCAGATGCAGAGAGGCCAACGGTCCACCGGCGCACGGGATACGGCGGCGAGGTTGGCATGAACTCGAATCATGGGTGGTTTTCTGGTTTGCTTTGCCGTGTTAATTTGTTCCCATTATTATTTAGGTCCAGTTTAGTTTGCAAAAAAATTTGCAAAATTTTTCACATTCTCCGTCACATCGAATCTTTGGACGCATGCATGAAGCATTAAATATAAATAAAAAATAAAACTAATTACACAGTTTAGACGAAATCCACGAGACGAATCTTTTAAGCCTAATTAGACTATGATTGGACACTGTTTACAAAATAACAACGAAAATGCTACCGTGCTCATTTTGCCAAAAATTTTGGAACTAAATTGGGCCTTATTTATCAGGTTTAATCTCTTCACTGTCTCTACCTACAATCTCTCTGGGGCTTTTCGGCTGCAGCTACGGGGGCTGTTTGGTTGCACGCCGTCGATTGCCGCGCCGCAACCAGCGACAATCCATAAGATGAAAGTTGTTGGCCCTCTCTTAGACATGGCTTATGCTGATTTATTGTGAGAGAAAACAATGTTCGTTCGCTGAAAAGTATTGCTAAAGTAGTTTAAGTAAACAGGGCCAATAGAAAACATTGTTGTTTGGTTGGTCAGAAAGCTGAGGCGGCAAAAAAAAAAAAAGATAGAGTAGAAACTCCCATAAAGTGTGGCGGTGGTTTCGGGCGCCAATTCACGACGCCGTCGCACATGGAGCGTGGTAGGCTATGGCTTGTAATGAAACAACCTCATAGTACTTTAGCCACTGTCGTTGCCGCCGAACACTATCTATCTATAACTAAAAAGTGTTAGCTGCACGCCACAAGATGAAAGGTGCTAAGGCATCCAAAGAAAAAGAAAGAGTAAAAACTCGCCATAAATTGTGGTAATGGTTTTGGATGTCAATCCGCGGGGCCGCCACACATGGGGCGTGGTAGGAGTAAAAACTCGCCATAAATTGTGGCAATGGTTTTGGATGCCAATCCGCGACGCCGCCACACATGGGGCGTGGCAGGCTATGGCTTGCAACGAAACATCGTCACAGTACAGCCACTGCCGCTGCAGCCGAACGCTCTATATATCTGTAACAAAAAAAGTGTTAAAAAGATCCTCATCTACTCGACATGACAAGAACCTCTTATAGTCGACGATTGGTAGGATTTTTTTCTCCCTCCCCCTAATTTCCTCTCTTTCTTTCTGTTTTCTTTTACTTTCCAATAGATGACCACATCCTTCTTGCTGCATACTCGTCACATGTGTTGTCGTCTGGCGATTCCTTTACACCAGCCGCCACTTTGGTATGCATTTAGGCGCACAACCTGACACCTAGCAACCATCATGAGTAGTGATCTCTCGGTCACTCCATTGTTTCGAGTACCCATGCATACCGTTTGGAGGAGTACACATGCATAACAGGAGCCTACTGGTATCATATGTCTTGCTGTAGCTATCCTTGTCGTATCGTATACGGTAATTGCTAACACACCAAGCCACAATCCATGTGCATCGATCCGCCAAATCACATCATCTTTCAACTGTTCGTAGTCATTGTGACCAGAAGAAAGACATCACCAAGACATCGTGTACATTGATGCTATTCAACAACCATGTTTACTGTCTCCTATTCAAGCTGTCAGTTAACTAACAACGGCTCCGTTAGCGTGTTCTTAAACCCGACTTGATCCGCTTCTTTTTTCATCTGGAACAATATTTTTCTTTCACAAATTTCTCCAGATTCATTCAGATTCCTCCAAGCGAACGAGGCCGAACGAATTCATATTTTTATTCTATCTGAAAGATTTTGACTTTGTTTATGCAACTATAATAGTACTCCCTCCGTTCCTTAATATAAGCCATATAGTTTTTAGCACCAATATTAACACACGGCTTGGGGAAGGATATGAGACCGAGGAAAAAAAGGAAAATCAGTTCATCTTCTCTCTTCCAATCAGATTGCTTCCTAAATCTAAGGGATTGGTTGGGGCATGTGCTATGTACGGTGGGAAGGTTTCCAAACTAATCGGCATGGTAGCTGATACGTACCTATATTTTGAAATTTTGTTTAAAAATCTATATGGCTTATATTAAGGAACGGAGGTAGTATTGTACTTCATTAAACAGGAGGATATAGCAATTGAGCGGAGCTCCTCACTGAATGCTATAACTTGCTATTTAAACATACCTAGCTTTGGGCTTGGCCATGGATGCCATGTATGAATGTGGAATTATGGGATCAAATAAGCAAGTGCACGCCAATTGCCAAAATTCGATGGCACAATCAAGATTATGGCCCTGTTCGCTTGTCTTAAAAATGGCTTGTTCGGCTTCTTTTTTCAGCGGGAACAGTGTTTTTCTCTCACAACAATTCAGCCGGAACAGTGTTTTCAGTCAGTTTCAGTCAAGTTTCGGACCAGCGAACGGGTAGTATGTGTGAAACCATACACGTGGCCATGTGGGAAACCAAAACCGTTGCGGCGTTTGCCTTTTTACCATGTTTACGTATGACGTGTAAACCAGCTGACCTGTGTAAATTTAGAAACTACCAATCAGAACTACTAGATGATGATTCAATGAATGGAGTGACAGGTGAGATTTTTTTACGCTTAAGTCCTCCACCAGCCATCTTTTTTTTGCGTTTAAGCCTTTTTCATCCCATTTATTGGATCAACATCCAATTATCCTGATCGGTAATTTTTAAATTTATATAGGTTAGTTGGTTTGTACGTCATACGTTGCCTGTTTACCATTTCCTTCGAGAGAACAACTCAACAGAACGGTTCCGGTTTGATTTGATCTATCGCGCCCGATCCGTTCCGTAGGCAGTTTCTTTTCTCCGTATATTCCAGTCGTCACAACTTCTTCCCCAAGAGATTCGCACGTTCTCGCGATGGGAGTGGAAGCCGAGGGTACTCCCCCGCCGCAGCCCGCCGCCGGCGAGCCCGCGACCACGGCAAGGGCGCAGCCCATCTCCGCAGCGCAGTTCCTCTCCTGGAAGCAGCGCAAGGTTCTTCCTTTCTTACCCCAAATAAAACTTCGCCTACTTCTTTTACCATCAATTTTTAGGGTTCGATCTAGTTTCCTGTCCGTCGGGCCAGTAGCTGAATTAGGTTTGCGATCTCTAGGGATTTCCCGATTACTAAGCTGAACATGTAGAGGTGATTTTGATTCGGTGGATTAAGCTTCATTCCCGTGGCAAAGATGCGACACCTTTACAACGCCAGGGAATTTACTTAGATATTAACTGACAGTTCATCATTATAGAAGTACGAAAGTCATTCCATTTCATTTCATTTAGCCATTTGGATTGCCTAAAGAATTGTGAAATCTTGTGAATACAAAGAATAATTTGTTCTTCTATTTCTTACGATATGAATACAAGTATAGATAGAAGGGCAGCTCTTAATTGAAACGGGAAGCCTATATGGCTATATCGTATTTGTAACAAATAAACGCAAGTATCTAAATTGCTCCCCCTAGTTTGAGCTGGTTGTTTTTTCAGTTATGGAATAATTGCAGTTTCTGATTAATTAATTTCTTGTTTTGATCATATATTCTAAACTATGTAGTCATCTTTAAGTGAGGCAGTGTTACTATTTTATCAGTAACCTTACCAGGACTGGGTAGGTATTATTGTTTTGTCCGTATCTTGATCTTCACAATTCACATTCTTATTGCTCAAGTACCAAATGGGCTTGCCAAATTCATGCACTGTATTTCTATTTATACTTGAAGCACATATTTTATGAATCCTGTATATTCCTGTACGCAGTTCTTATCTTCTTTTCTGGTTCTGGATATTGATGTCCATGCTAAGTGCAGGGAGAATTTTGTTACTGTCATACCCTGAGGTTATGTTGTCATCTGGCAGTTCACTGCTTGAGCCATGACATTTCTCTGCGTGATTATCAAGTATCTAGGAAATTACAACCTCCATGACACAGTGTTATTTGTTGCCACTATTAACATGTTCTCTTTCATCTTTGTTTTTCTTTTCTTTTTCTGTGGGATGTTTCTGCAAATCTTATGTAGCTTTACTAAAGCAAACAAATCCAGAGAGTGCTGCGGTGTGTATCAAGAGTTCAGTTATTGTTGCATTATGATAAGCCGGATATGCTTATTTTTATTCTGCTATTCCAAGTGCATTAGAGTGAAGTGGAATACTATTACTTGATAAGACAGAGATTTTTACTGGTACTATTGGTTCTATGCTGCTATGAAATTGTATTGAGGCACCCCTCAAAATATGAGTTAAATTGTCTCTATTAGAGTGATTCAGTGAACAAATATCTTTTTACATATATGATTTGTGATGATCTCCAATTCACCCTCTTCCATATATGGACCTGTCAAGCAAACTTGTAGGGTGCATATATGACAAAGTTGTATTGACATTATAGGTCTTTGTTTCTTGATTCTTGCTAGACATTCCTCTTCCTGTTTTTTCCTCGTTTTTCATCGTGTCACATGGAAACCTTTGTCTTGCAGAATGCATCTAAATTTATGAGCTTTCTGATGTGATATAATCAAAGAGAACTCAAATCGTCATCGTCTTCTGTAATTTATTTGAGAAGGCTGGTATTAGTTAATGATCTGTTGTCTACCTTGAGAAACTCTCCTCAATTTGAAGACTTTACTGTTTTTTCTCTTTCCCAGATTCTAGCATGTATAAATGGTCTCCGCCCTTAAATCTTTCCTTTTCCTTTAGGGATAAATTGCTGTTTGTCTCCCACCATCCACTATGGAAACTTTATCCATTGGAGGATAGAATTAACACTTTGCATTTTTGCATCCCAGTCCAAGTAAGCAAGATGCGGAGAACCTCTTTGGATAAACAAAAATGTAGCATGAATGCAGGATATGCTTTCAGTTTCCTGGTTGGCATAGCAAAGCTTGTGTAGTGGGTGGGTCAAGAGACCAACTGCCTCTTACGATGTCTGCTGGTTAGGATTTTGTTTGGCAATGCCACCCCTGCCAAGAATTTGCATTTGTTTTGTTTTTGCGCCTTCCAAATTTGTCTTGATTGGGCTGGCAGCAGCTTTCTTGAACATGTATCACCACTAGTCGCCCGCCTCCTAGGAATCTTAGTCGGTTGAACTTGCCTTGTGATTGCGCAAAGTCGAATGAGCTGACTTGGTTGCACTGGACTGTGGAGATCCTTTTTAATGTCTCTATCCATCTATAGGCGTCTATTTCTTCCATTGGCTCACTTTTTCCACACCCACGTGTCGATACTGTACTCTACGGATGTATTCCACTATGCCCTTCGTGGCTGTTATTCTGTCATGTATCAGGTGCAAGCTAGGGAAGATTCCATGCTTTACTAAGACCGGATGCTACTGAAAGTCCGTTCGTTCTCTTTTGACGTAATTTGTTTGTTCCAAGCAGCATAATTAATTAGACCTAGTGATTTTGAAGCATTCTTTTTAGTTAGTGGATGCTCTGATGTATACCACGATTAATCTCTGGTGTTTAAAACTTTTTTTGTCTGACTGAGGAAATGTTGTACCGTCTGTTAGAGGAGGCATTTATCTGATGTTTTGTTGGTGTTCCTGACCTGCAGGATGCAGAGGAAGCTGCAAGGAAAGCTGAAGCAGCTCAGAAGCGAGCTGCTGATATCGCTTCGGGAGCGGTGCAGATGAACGGCCGCGAGCTGTTCCAACATGAGCCCTGGGTGTTCGACAACAACATTTACTGAGATACTGAGAGCATGGTGGTGTCGGGCTACTGTTCCTGCCTTATGGATAAGTGTAGAATGCCTTGAGATCTGATAAACTCGAGAACATGATCCACTATTGCATTACTGTAAACCAGCACGTGGTTATTGGTAATCTAGATGTCTTTCAGTCTTTGAAGGCATCCAGACTTCAGCGAGAAGGCCCCCAACATATGTGATGACCTTGTAATTTTTGTTCCTATATAATCAGGGGCGCAAGGAAAATTCACCCACCCCAAAGGACGCAAGAGGTAACTTGCGTCCTTACTCGCCCAACTTTAATTTCGTCTCATGTTTGGGCTAGTTCATAACAATATAAGCATAAAATGGCCGCCTTTAAAAGCCCGCATCAATTGCTCAATTTTTCAACAGTAGTAGACAAAAGTCATGGAAGCATCGTAAAAAATTCCGAATCAATCACTAAGTTTTCCACAGAATACAAAAGTCATCGAGGCACCCTTCTTGGAAGAAACGTGCCTTATGTGTGAATGAACAATGAACAATATTACATTACCAGTAGTCTAGAGACCAAGGAAAGGTCCTCTCTAGTCTCCTTTGGTGCGGTGAAGTCAAAATCTTTGAAAAAACTGATGATTCCAAGATGGAGACGAGACATATATGGTGACCCAATTTGATCCCCAGTAAATACCAACGAAGTTATTTCCTACCTGCTCTCGGCTCTCCTATCTCGCTCCTTCCGCTCCTCACACAGCAGGTGATTTTTTTTTCAAGAAGATGGAGATTGCCATCTCTGCAGTGATTGGTGAGGGCGTGAGCCAGTTCATCTCCTTCCTAATGAGCAAGTACTCCAACAACGCAGCGTCAGAGGAGCAAAAGATGGGGAGACTGCAGCATCTGCTCCTGAGGGTTCGGACAGTCGTCGAGGAGGCGGACGGGCGGTACATCACCAACTCGGGGATGGTGGAACAGCTGCAGGTGCTCGCAGACGCCATGTACCGAGGCTACCGCCTGCTAGACAGCTTCAGCTGTGGAAGGCCTAATCCTTTGATGGAGGAGGTTAGCAACACATCTGCCTTGTCTTTTCGAAGTCCTCCCAAACGTTGTCGTACAATTACTTTTGGAAGGAAGGCCAAGGCCGTTAGCCTTGATCAGTCGTTGGATGATACACTGGACAGATTAGAAACTGCTGTTGCTCACATGGCAGAATTTGTTGTGCTTTTGGGTGGCTGTGAACGCTTGTCGCGTCGACCATACGATGCGCATCTTTACATCGACAATTTCATGTTTGGGCGTCATGCTGAAAAGCAAAGGCTCCTCAACTTCTTGTTGCACCAGAACAGTTCAGCTGGTTCACCGCCGCCGGTTCTTTCGGTGATCGGCGATCTTTCGGTAGGAAAAAGAACTCTGGTCGCTCATGTATGCAATGACAAGAGGGTTACTTCACACTTCTCTTTGATCTTACACTTGAATGAAGGTGATCTTTTTAGAGTAGAAGAAGAACATGAAAGGCTGGCAAAGGGCAAGATCTTGATAGTTGTTGAGTTTGATTCAGGAGTAGTGGATGAGGAGGACTGGGTAAAATTTTATTCGTCTGTGACAAATATGAAGAAAGGAAGCAAGGTGGTGATCATCAGCAAGCATAGAGAATTCGAAAAAATTGCAACTGTCGAGCCAATTTTTCTCAATACCCTACCATATGAGGAGTTCAGGTACCTCTTCAAGATACTCGCATTCGGAAGCACAAACCCCATGGAACATCTTCAATTGCTAAGAATCGTGGACGAATTATCCAAGGAGTTGCAACTGGGATGGTCACTTGTCACAGCAAATGTGCTTGGAGAAGCCTTGAGAACGAATCTCGACGTACGTTTCTGGCTTTGCATGCTAAACAAGACTAGGAGAATAACTGAGAGAAACATGTCCGTTTTTGGCGCGTATCCTAAAGCACTTGCTGAACGGGGTCATCATGTAGACATGACAGACCTAGAGTTAACCCCTGGTGCTCCATTTCACTTGGCGTGGACTAAAAAAGCCCATGATGACTCAGTAAAGAAGGAACTACCAAAGGTGACAATTCGAGAACTTATGGTAGATCCTACTGCTAGGCCAAAAGGGGACTTCATTATGATTATATGGCAATCAAGGATACCACCTCACACTTGTTTTGGTCACTTTGTTCCAAATTGTGATCAGGGTATGCGTCAGCATGTTCTCTTGTCAGGGAGGAAACGTCGAGGAGTGCTTTTATAACGTACGGTACAGTGCAAAATTTTCCTTTTTATTATGATACCATGATTTTTTTTTCTCTTCTTCACGGGACCACGACCAGTGTAATTATTTGTAACTAGTCAATCAGCCAGGGTGAGTTAGAACCTTGGGAGACATGTCACATGACTAGTAGAAATTCATGTTGAATACCTACGACAAATAAAAATTACTTATTTTTACTTGTTGCTCTATCTTTGTATATATGTTATGGTGGGGAATAGTTATAGGCGCAGAAATAGGGGGCTAATTAGGCAAGAAGAGGCCAAGGAGATCATGCAGGCAGGAGTTAGGCCTAGGAACATGCATGGAGATCATGCAGGTGCCTGAATTTGCAATAAGAAACAAGTCAATTAGGCAAACTGCAGCCTAAATTAGCAATAAGGAAGAAGTCAATTAGACAAACTGCAGGCGCTTTGACTTAGAAGCAAACGCTTGGCTACTATATTTTCTTACAAACACTTCACAAAGGGATCATTATTTGAAGAATTGTCTAATGTTACTGTAAAAACTTTATATTCCAGATTCCACTCATTCAAACTCTTAAACATTGCATTAATAATGTTCCTACCATCGTGAGGTGTCTCTATGAGGGCAAACTTATATTTTTTTTTTTGTGGATTATGCAATTATCCATGATGAAATGACAAGTGACAAACAGATAGCCTAATGTCTATTCGGAGGTCCACAAGTCTGAAGTTAGAGAAACTCTAGAAGATACTCTATTCAATACATCTTGTTAGTTGTTCCTTCCCATACTCATATGTGGCAACACAATCTGACTTGTCAAGCCAAGTTCTTTTATGCTTCGAGGTTTTGTTTGCACCTCCTTTTTCTTTAGGCTTGCTTTACTTACCAAATCAATAGAGGAGCAACATTTGTGGTAATAATGACATCATTCATAATACTAGGAAAACCACTTATTTTTTTTATCAAGTGTGTTGTTTACTAATAAGGTGCACCCTGGTTAACAAGAAGCTCGATGTGCCAAATTAAGAAATTTGTGAGTCATATATTTGTAGCGAAACATATCATCTAATTTTGTATTCTCTATTATATTTGGGCCTTGGATGTCTTATACTGTCTCACTACGTACTTTCTCTACCATCTCTTCAATATATACTATTTTGGGAGTGACTTAATATTTATCAAATCAAGGATTTTTAGAGTATGGTCACACAATATTGAACTGCTCACAGTTTCATGTACTGGTTTGGTTTGAAGGATCACCCATAATTTTATAGTCCTTCTCAAGGGTAAAATTTTCATTAAGACTTCCAATTGCTCTAAGACCCATGCAAACTTAACAATCATTTTTAGTTTCAGCTCTTGGACATTTTGTGGGATGATCTTTTTTATCTTGCAATCTATGACCCTCGTTTGCACAAACATATCTACATGACCTAATCTTTCCATCTGATTTTCTTTTGTTTGCATATCTTTTTCTAACCTCAAAGCCTTTGTGACCACCATAGCTAACCCAAAACATCCAAGCCTCATTTATAGTACTGAATTCCATGTCAACTTCAAGAAAAAGCCTAAATAACCCCCTGACATACCGTGGGTGGCTTACTTAACCCCAACCTACAAAACCATGTATCTAACACATTAAACTTCGCCAAATCGATCATTTTACCCCCTGAGCTGGTTTGGGCATTTGGTTTGCCTATGTGTCACTCTAACTTGGCAGGCAGTGACACAGTGGCTGCGAGGCCCAGCTATCATCCCCTACCTCTAGTGCTGCCTGCCTTCCCCAACCATGGTGGGACGACATCAAGCCATGGAGCTGGCTAGGTGCACCCCTCCCCTCCTCCAACCGGTCTCAGTCACGAATCACACAACAATCATCCCTGCCCCTTCCTTTTCTCCTCCCACACGATCTCCGGCTATCAACGGCGCTGCCGCCATTAATGGCATGGGAGCTGAACTTCATCCTGACCCTCTCCCTAGCCTCCTCCCTATTGAAGCACAACCTGAGGACCCCGCGGTCACCGCAGCTGTCTCATCCCTTCATGTGCTCTCCCCCTCTCCAGTACCCACATCCACCGCCGCCATCGCCATGGCTGAGCAGGCCGCCACCGTGTAGGGTCGAGATGGCAGACTAAAGGGGTGTGTGTGTGAATAGTCCTTTCTAAAATTAAACACGTCAGCTAACTGAGATAAATGCGGAATTAAAATAACGGTCTAGCCAAGACTACACCCCTCTATCTAAGTTCACAAGCACCTTATAAAGATCATAATTATGCAACAAAGGTGTCGGGCTAGCTAGAGCTCACCTAATCAATTCTAGAGCAAGGTCACATAAACCTATGCGCTAGTACTTTGCACAACTGGGGAGCTCCTACACAATATAGTAAGCAAAAGCACAAAGCTCCTATGCTCACTAGCAATACTCAATAACAAGGCAACCAATGCCAAATTAGAGAACACAAATACTTAGCTACACAAACTAAGCAATGTGACTAACAAGGTTACACAAACCAAATTAGCCACGCAAGGGAGATACTTCTATGCTACACAAGCAAGAAGGTAACTAGTGAGCTACACAAGCTAACTAATTACAAGAGCAACTACACAAGCACAATGTAAATGAAGTAAATACAAGCTTGTGTAACGAGGATGCAAACCAACGGGAATACAAGGATGACACGATGATTTTTATCTCGATGTTCACGTGCTTGCCAACACGCTAGTCCCCGTTGAGACAAGCTCCAAGGTTATCGTCGGTCCTCTTGCTAGTGGTGACCCGCATGTCGCACTCTCCCACATGGAGTGCTTACGATAAGCTCTAGCACTTGACCCGGCCAAACCACTTGTTGTTCTTCACGTCTTGCTCTACTAGAGTTGCTCTTCCTAGCTTCCGCGAGGTGAGCACAATCCCCCTCACAATCACTTCTCCGGAGCACCGCATAATCTTCTTTGTGTGCTTCAACGGAGACCACCACCAAGCCATCTAGGAGGTGGCAACCTCCAAGAGTAACAAGCACCAACGGCTTGCAACTTGATCATCTAGTGCCACTCGATGCAACCTCACAATGAAATCGTACTAGAATCACTCACTCACTCGATCGGATGAACACCATCAAGCACAAGTGAGTTAGAGGGCTCCCAAGCACTACTACATAAGCCACCAAGGCTCTAGCGTGCTCAGCTCTTAGCCAAAGGCCGACCAACACTTCTATTTATAGCTCCACGGGCTAAAATAACCGTTATCCCTTCACTGGGTAGATTTTGGGACGACAGGACGTGCAGGTCGTGTGCACTGGACGTGTTCTGTTGTAACATGGCTTCGACGGGTGGCGAAGGCCTCCGACAGCGAGGTGTCGCCAAGGCGTCTTCGACCGTCTTAGGGCGGAGACCCGGCGCTGACTAAAGGAACTTTCCTGGCTATTCTCGAAGTCACGGATCCTGCCAGGGCCAGGCACACACGTCTCTGACCGCCTAGGTGGACGCCGCCCCGTTCTGACTTATGGGCGTCTCCGGTAATAAGGGCGGAGGCCGCCCTACCTATGAACTAATCAAACAAACAATCTTGCCTAAGTGTGTGCAGGTACTCAAGCGTAGGCACCCATGGTCTGCGCAAACACGCCAGCATGGCCCCTACGCGGCTGGGCGGAGACCTACGGATGATGTCTTCGACCGGACTGGTGGAGACCTGCCAAGGCAATGGCGCGCCCCTGAAGGTGGAGGCCAGCGTCGAGAACCATGGCCCCCGCGCGGCCGGGCGGAGACTCACGAGTGATGTCTCCGACCGGCCGGCAGAGACCCGCTAAGGCAGCGGCGCGCCCCTGGAGATGGAGGCTAGCGCCGTGGACCTAGGCCTTTGGGTCGAAGACCGAGGCATGGTGGGCCGGCTGCTCATGGAGGCCCATTACTTGAAGACGGTATGGCAAGATTGCCCCGCAAACAAGAGGCTAGCGGCGGAATATTCTAGGAATGTACTGTAGCAGTTGAGGGGCATTGTAATAAATTCTGTTATGAAGTAGTTGAGCCCTATAAATAGGGAACACTTGTAACCGTGCAGGGTTGGTTGGTGAACGAATTAATGAAACCCTAGTTCTTTGTGCCAGCTTCCCACAAGTTCACCCGTCGAGCCTATCCTGAGCCTCTACCCGTGGGCGACCCCTGACGGGTGGAGGCCCCAGTCTCCCCCACACTGTCTGAAACCACTAGTTTCAACATTAGCGCCCACCGTGGTTTGGCCAAGGCAAACCAACGATGGCAGGGAAAAGAAAAACCACCACCAGAGCAGCAGTGACCATGGGTCAGCGAGGAAGGCCTAGGCGCAATATTCGTAGCACCTACGCAACCTCGCCAGTGGAGGATGACACCAGAGCAGATGCCCATGGTCAACCACCGGAACCCCAAGATCCAGAGATTTAAGATCCGGAGGCCCAACCAAACTCAGCCACAACACCAGAGCAAGAACTATAATAGCTGCAAGCACAGTTGCAAAGAGCGCAACAAGAGAGGGACAGAATGGCAGCAGCATTCATAGCTAATCAGCAAGCTATTCAAGCGTCAGCACAAGCAGCAGAAATAAGGCAGCAGTTGGCAGTCCTACATGCTGAGATGCTAAGTATGTAGCATGCAGTACCAGTGTCAACCTTCGCAATCCTAGCCTCCGCAGCAACACCAACTGCAACCATGCTACAAGGCCCTACACCAGTGATCAGCCAGTTGATGATGCCATCTCAGGTGATGCGAAGGCCTATCGATCCCAAGTCCCCACTATCTGAAGGCATACAACAGTCGCCATAGCCAACAGCGTACAAGCCAATCACACTACTAAAGTTCAATAGAAAGACAGACCCCCATCAAGTTCATTATGAGTTACGAGGCAGCAGTAGCCTCCGTCGGTGGAGACGACATCGTCTTGGCAAAGTCATTTGTCATTGCAGCCGAAGGCGATGCACTGGCTTGGTATTCTATGCTCAAATCAAGCATAGTCTATTCTTGGGAGAACCTCTGGGACAAGATATTGGCAAACTTCAAGGGGCTAACAGCATAGTCGCTGACTTCCATAGATCTGTTCCAGTGCAAGCAAATGCAGGGAGAGACTCTACACGACTACTTCCAAAAATTCGTGCAACTAAAGGCGAAGACACCAGATGTCCCAGACGAGATCGCCATTGAAGCAGCGATCAAAGGCCTCCGAATCGGGCCGTTCGCAGCACACCTAGCAAGAAAGAAACCAACTTCCATATAGCAATTGTATGACGAGTTCGAGAAGTACTGCAAATCAGACAATGACCTCCACAAAAGGCTAGAGGAGCAAGGTCAAAACAGACAACAAAACAGCAGTAAAAATTCCCAGAAAACCTATACGAACCAGAATATATCAAATCAGAAGGTAGGCCAAGGGCAAGTGCTCAGCATCGAGGGTCAACCTCACCCCGAGCAAGGGCAATAGGCAACGCCAACACGGCCGAAGACCCAGACAAGGAACCAAGGTCGGTAAGGTTACCATGGCAAAAATTGGAACAGAAACCAAAGCCAGAAACAACACAGGCCATATTGCGTTTTTCACGACAAAAACGCAGGGCACAGCACCAAAGATTGTCCGGAGACAAAAGAAACACAGGAAAGGATGAAGAACAAGCAGACTGCCCAACCTCCGACATAACAAAGCGCAAGAGAGGTCAACACCACCTACACAACTGGCCACCAGCAGTACTGCCCAATGTACCTAGTGCTAAACGCAACCCAAATACATCCCTCCACACTGGCCTCTGCCTATTACCCAAACTTCCTACCAGCATGGCGGTCATTACCTTCGCAGCAGCCTCCGGCGGGCAACTATAGGTCGGAGGCAAGCCTAACCTACATAAACCCAAAATCTCCCCATATAACCTACCTCAAAACAAACCCACCAGAACAAAACCGAATAAGGTTCGAGCCTCCACCGCCACAGCACCACATGCAGCAACTACCTCTGCCACCACCTCACAACCAACCCCCAACACCAAAAAATGAGCCAAACCTAGAAAACCAAGTCAACCCTCATGGAGCACTGCCAACAATAGTCATGATATTGCCAATCACCGGAGGATCATCAATGGATTTTCAAACAAAAAAGCAGAAAAAGGATCACCTCTGCCTAGTAAACAATGTAGCAGTCCAAGGCCTAGCAAAATACATAGATTGGTCCAGAGTCCCAATCACCTTCATAGAAGATCTCCAGCTAGAGAGCTACCCTCACGCAGACACAATGGTGATCAAGACCAACATAGCAGCATGGGAGATAAGCAGAGTACTGATCGACACTGGCAGTTCAGCAGATATCATCTTCGCAAATACCTTCAACCAAATGAAGCTCAGTAGAAATCAACTACAGCCCTCCGAATCCCCTTTAATAGGATTCGGAGGCAAGCAGATACAAGCATTAGGAAAAATCTCACTCCCAGTGTCGTTTGGAACCCAAGCGAATGCCAGAACCGAGTACATAACCTTCGACGTCGTCAATCTGTATTACCCATACAATGCCATCTTGGGCAGATGATTCACAACCAAATTCAATGCAGCCCTACATATGGCCTACCTGTGCATGAAAATACCAGCACTCCATGGTATTATCATAGTTTGAGGCAGCCAGAAAGAAGCAAGAAACATAGAAAAATCTATCTACAGAGCCCAAAGAAACATCAATGCAGTCGAGTCGACAGACAAAGAACTAGAGCCTCTGGATATGCCCAGAGGAGAAACAGATATGGTAGGTCAAGAAGAGACAAAGCTGATCCCTCTAGAAAAGGAGTTACTAGACAGAAAAGTAACAATCAGCTCACAATTGAGCAAGGCAGAAGAGGAAGAGCTCATGGAAACTCTAGTAAAAAACAAGGACATCTTCGCCTGGTCAGCCTCCGACCTCCAGGGAGTCAGCAGGGACATCATACAACACAAACTGGATATCAATGAAAACATGAGACCAAGAAAGTAGAAACAGAGAAAAATGTCGAAGGACAGAATCCTGGCAGCAAAGGCGGAGGTGCAAAGATTGCTAGATGCAAAAGTGATCAGGAAAGTCAAGTATTCAGAATGGCTTGCAAATGTAGTACTGGTACCAAAGAAAAATGGCAAAATGAGAATGTGCATAGATTTCACAGATCTGAATAAAGCTTGCAAAAAAGACCCTTTCCCACTGCCAAGAATAGACGCCTCCGTCGATAAGGCAGCAAGATGCCAGAGGTTCTCTCTCCTCGACTGTTTCTCTGGGTATCACCAAATCTGGATGAAAAAAAGACAAAGACAAGACAAGTTTCACCACTCCATTTGAGACATATTGCTACACCAGAATGCCATAGGGCCTCAAAAATGCCAGAGCAACCTTTGCCAGAATGACAAAGGAAGTTTTGGGCTCACAACTAGATAGAAACATCATAGCCTACGTCGACGACATAGTGGTCATGAGTAAGAACAAGAATGATCATGTCTCTGACTTATAGGAGACCTTCGCCAACCTTAGGACAGCTGGCCTCTGCCTCAACCCAGAAAAATGTATATTTGGAGTCACAAAAGGGAAGATGCTCGGTTATATCATAAGCAGCGAAGGCATCAAAGCGAACTCGGACAAAACTAGAGCAATAATGACAATGGCAGAGCCCAAAAACAAGAAATAAGTGCAAAAGCTGACGGGAAGAATAGCAGCACTCAACAGATTCATCTCAAAATCAGCAGAACGTAGCCTACCCTTCTTCCAAGCCCTGAGGGGCGGAGGCAACTTTGAATGAGGGTCCAAGCAGCCGGAGGCATTTCATAACTTGAAAGAGTATCTGGCAAACTCACTGATGGTCTCCGTCCCAGAATCGGATAGCCACCTATTGCTGTATGTGGCGGCCTCCGACCATGCAGTCAGTGCAGTCTTAGTCCATGAGCTGGAAAAAGAATCAAGCAAAACTCAAAAACTAGTTTATTTCATCTCAGAAGCACTATCCGGAGCCAAGCTAAACTACACAGAGGTAGAGAAAGTTGCCTACGCAGTGCTGATGTCATCAAGAAAACTAAAGCATTATTTTCAAGCCCACGAAATCTTAGTTCCAACATCGCTGCCACTACAAGACTTGCTTAGAAACAAAGAAGCCTCCGGCAGAATAGGCAAATGGGCTACAGAGCTATCACAGTTTGGTATCTCGTATGTCCCCAAAATAGCAATCAAATCACAAGCATTAGCCGATTTTGTAGCAGATTGGACACCTCCGACAGAGCCCAAGGTACAACCAACAACTCAAGGCTGGATAGCATTCACGGATGGAGCCTGGGGCCAAGCCGAAGCAGGAGCCTCCGCCGTCCTAATGGCACCCTCCGGTGTTAGACTGAATATGTAGCAAGGCTAGAGTTCAAATCAATAAACAACATAGCAGAATATGAAGGCCTGATCTTAGCGCTAAGCAAAGCAAAGGTCCTAGGGGCAAAAACATTGAGAGTCAAAATAGATTCTCAAGTGGTCACTGTCCAAGTAGAGAAAGAATACACAGCAAGAGAGCCAGAACTCATCAAATACCTATCCATTATCAGAAATTTGGAGCGGAGATTCGAGGGTTTCACCCTGAAGCACATCCCAAGATCAGAAAATGCAGAGGCAGATGAATTGGCAAAGGCTATGACAAACAACCTACCACTGCCACCAAACACTTTTTACCAGATCTTGAAGTCTCCGGCAACTGCGGAGACATCTTAGGCACTAAAGCCCATACTACACCTGCAAAATGAAGATTGGAGAAAGGCGATAACAGAATTCCTAGAAGGCAAAACCACCAAAGAAGATGAAGCAAAAGCAGCAAGAATACAGGCCAGGGCAAGAAATTACACAATCATAGATGGTGTACTATACAAGAAAGGAGTAGTCTAGCCTCTCCTCAAATGCATATCACAGAGCAAAGGCATAGAGTTGCTTCAAGAAATACACTCAGGAATTTGCGGGTCACACATTGGCTCAAGAGCATTATCAGCAAAGGCAATAAGGCAAGGCTTTTATTGGCCAACACACATACAAGACGCAGAGCAGACAGTCAGAACATACAAAGCATGCCAAACATTCTCTCTAGGACAGTCAAAACCATCGTCGGAGACCCAGCTTATACCTCCGACATGGCCGCTGCAAAGATAGGGTATGGACCTGGTCGGCCCATTACCGCCGTCCCAAGGAGGAAACAGATTTGCAGTAGTAGCAGTGGAATATTTCACAAGATGGATAGAGGTAAAGCCGCTAGCAAAGATAACCTCAGAAACTATCAGAAAATTCTTCTGGTAGAACATCATTTGCAGATTCGGTGTACCGAGGATTTTGACAGTAGACAATGGAAAACAATTCGATTCAGAGAACTTCAAAGAATTCTGCAAAAGCATAGGGACAAAACTAGCCTTCGCCTCGGTATACCACCCAGAGTCCAATGGCACTGTGGAAAGAGCAAACAGAATAGTGTTTTCAGCAATATCAAAAACATTGCTGGGCCTACGCAAAGGAAAATGGATAGATGAATTACCTAGAGTTATTTGGTCACACAATACATCCATCTCAAGAACAACAGGATTCACACCATTCAAATTGCTTTATGGAGAAGAGGCCATGATGCCAGAAGAAATAAAGCATGAAAGCCTCTGCACAACGAGTCAGCTGATGTTGCAAGATGAAGAATATGCAAAAGAAACAATATAAGTAATAAGACTGGAAGCAGTCGAAAACATTGCAAAATATCAGTCCCAAACCAAAAATTGGAGAGACTCCCAGGTGGTAGGGAAAGACATAAAACACGGAGACCTCGTACTCAGAAGAAAACCCAACGCACAACTTGTCGGTAAGTTGCAACCGAAATGGGAAGGCCCATACACAGCAACGGCAGCAGGCCGACCTGGTTCTTTCCACTTGACCGACAACGAAGGTGCCACGACAACCCACACATGGAATATTGACAGCCTTCGCAGATACTACATCTAGACAATGTACCAAAGGGCAACCTCCGCAAAATATAAGCGGAGGCCCCTCCATGTATTTACCTTAGTTTTTTTTTCACTTCAATCAAAACAAAATGTAAAAGAGCCTGCACTCTTTTCCTCACAGGGGAACTCCAAGCGGAGGTAAGGTTTTTAATGAGGCAGGCTCAATGTAAAAATCCTCTACAAGTATAAAGAGGTAATTCCCCAAAAGAACGCCCCAAAAAACCCAAAACCGAAAGCGGCCAGCTCTGGCGCCGCAATATTCGGTAAACAAAAACTACAGGTCCTTTCAAAGCGCCAGCCATAGGCAAGGGCAATTTGAAACGACCTCTATGGCCAAACAGGCCTTCGACCCTTGACAAAGACTTGACCAAAGCTAGGCATCAGGGCCAAAATTTATGGCCAAATAGGCCTTCGACCTTGACAAAGACCTGACCAAAGTCAGACATCAAGGCCAAAATTTATGGCCAAACAGGCCTTCGACCTTGACAAAGACCTGACCAAAGTCAGGCATCAAGGCAAAATTTTCTTTTGGCCAAAAAGGCCTCCGACCCTTGACAAAGACCTGACCAAAGTCAGGCATCAAGGCAAAAATTTTTGGCCAAAAAGGCCTCCGACCTTGACAAAGACCTAACCAAAGTTAGGCATCAAGGCAAAATTTTCTTTTGGCCAAAAAGGCCTCCGACCCTTGACAAAGACCTGACCAAAGTCAGGCATCAAGGCAAAATTTTTGGCCAAAAAGGCCTCCGACCTTGACAAAGACCTGACCAAAGTCAGGCATCAAGGCAAAATTTCCTTTTGGCCAAAAAGGCCTCCGACCCCTGACAAAGACCTGACCAAAGTCAGGCATCAAGGCAAAAATTTTTGGCCAAAAAGGCCTCCAACTTTTGACGAAGACCTGAACAAGTTCAGGCACCAAGGAAAAAAAAGGGGGCCAAAAAGGCCTCTGACCCTCGAAGAAGACCTAAACAAGTTTAGGCGCCAAGGAAAAAACAACCTCGGCTAAACAGGCCTCCGACCTTAACAAAAAAAACACCCCTAGCATCAGGGGCAACAAATTTGTGGTGCTAGAACCAGGAAAAAGGTCTCCGCCATCCGAAACAGGAAAAACAGAAAGTGCCTGACAAAACACTGCCACCACTGCGGCGCTAGGCCTCTTTACTTCAAAAAGATCTCAAGGGGAATGAATAATCCAGGCAAGATACAGGCTATTAAAGCCAAGATACATTCCAACTAACAACGTACAAAAATGTTAACACCCAAAAGCCACCACCCCACTATAAAAACGGATTCCCCCATGCCCTTAAGAAACTCAATCAACATAAGGCGCAAGGGCACAAGGGGGGAGCAAGGCATAGCATAGGCAAAAGCCATAGCGATAGCCATGGAGGCAGGGGTCTCCTTAGATATCCAAGTCGGCCATAGATATTGTATGAAAACTCATAAAATCGGAGGCAACAGTAGACAGTCGGAGGCAGTGGGAAAAGAGATAGGACCTACGGCACGGTGATGAATAGCAAAGGCCTACGGGAGAAGGGGGATATCGCACGAAAACTCGTAACATCCCCCTGATGCCGGAGACCTAACCTGCCATCTCCAAAGATCAACCATGTCCCATGGGTGTGCAGCATCGGAGACCCATACCTCCAGACAGCTAAAACACCCAGCTAAAGAAATATCAAAAGTCTCCACCGTCTGCACAAGCTGCGCCAAACCTCCAGTTGGATCAAACACCGATTCGGCAAGCCTCGCCAGGCGGACTTCAAGTACGCCTCCGCCGGTCGAAAACTGCGGAGACTTCTACCCCGGCCATCAAGAGAGCACAGAGAAGGAGAGAAAATGGGGCGAAGGTCCTAGCCACCACCTCTGTATCGCGCACGTTCGGCCAAGCAAAGAACAATAGTGCGCAAGCTCAGGACTAGACGAGATATGTAAACTAGCACGACAGGCTCAAGCCGCCGCACAAACAATCAAGAAAGTGAACCTGTCTTGTATTCCATAAAACGTCAAGAAGCATTCTTACAGGACACCAACCTGCAATAGAATCCTAACTATCATGGCGGAGGTCTGCGCCAAGCGAGCGCGCGAGTAAACCCAGCGCGCTCATCGTCTATGTCAAACTTAACCGACTCGAATATGTCACGCGCAACGCTACGGGGAAAGGCCGAACGCCAATACTCCCAAAGCTCTCTGCTCACGTAAATGCCGTCGTCGTAGAGAGTCAAAGGCACAACATCTTGTGTAGGCTCCTGATTCGGAACCTGCACAAGGTTAAAGTTTTCCACAAAACCATTTAGAACAAAATAAACTTTATTCACAAGAGTCCAACTGGACTACAACATACACGCTAAAACAACTAAGTGCTACAAAGAGCCTAGACCTCTGGCGCATCGGCCACAGTGGAAGTCCCTGGAACGGAGCCCGAGTCAACTGTGGGCGAGCACGGCGCTTGCGGCCTTCGACCACCACCACCGCCGATCGTAGATCCTCCCGGAGCACCACCAGTGGCGGGGGCACCGACCGCAGTCACCGAGCGCGGAACTGACGGAGGCCTACCTGTAAGACTTTTCTATGCATCCTACAGCATAGGCTAGAGTGTCAGGGGCAAAAGCAACGAAAGCCTTCGCAGCCTCGCAAAAAATCAAAAAGAAAAGGGGGGCGGCTACAAAGATTACAAATACCTTCGCCCTCTTATCCTCCGTTAGTTTCCGAGCAGCAGATCTCCCAAATGGAGCCCAAAAGTGCCCAATGAAATTTCTCAAGGTTTTTCGCAAACCAAGAGAAGTCTCGCCGAGCTCCTCCGGACCAGGCAGCGCTCCCTCCAGAATAGTCTCGATATGCGTACACCCACCGCGTGCCAAAAGTTTGGCATAATTCGCCACTCCTGCTAGCGCCCCGTAGTCCGTGCAGCCATTGATCAGACCAGGGAGCTTCGCAAGGTGACGCTTTAGCCAGGAGGCGAGGGCGTATGCACTGTCTTCCTCCAGAGGAGCGGAGGTTTTGCCTCCAAGCTCGGCGACGGTGGCCCGGTAGTGGCCAGCGGTTGCAGCGAGGACTCCCTTGACCGAGTCCAAATGCCTCGTCGTCAAAGACAGCTGCTCCCTCACCGCTACTGCAGATTCTTTTTCAGAGGCAAGCTCTCGCCGGAGACCCTTGGCCAGCTCATTCGCCCTACGGGCCTACTCGACGGACAAAACCTTTGCATCCTGGGCCTTGGCGAGATCGACCCTCAAGCCATCCTTTTCTCGCTCCTTCTCCGCCAGAGACAGGCGGAGAGCTGTAAGAGAGTCGGATAGACCCCCTTTTTCACCTTCCAGGTGCTCGATTTCCGCCTTGAGCGCTTTGATTGTAGTGTCTCGGTCAGAGACCTCGTGGGTACAGCGCTCTTCCATAACAACGCCCATGTGATACCCCTACGACTAGAGAGACAGCGGAATAAAAAACAAGTCTAGAAGCGAGCATACACAAAAAAATAAAGAAAAGGAAAGAGGCAAAACCACCGGAGACGCACCAGGCTCTGGTGTTCTAGATGAACACGGAGAAGTTGGAAGAAATCCATATCCCTTAGACGCTGCTTGAAGCGATCTGTTCAAAGAAGAACAAACAAACACGAAACGATAAGGTGAGAAAAGCAAATCTCACGTTAAACACACTATCAGCCAAAGACCACCTCCGATGTCTCCAAGAACAGCAAGATAACACTCCTCCCAACCTGAGATAGAGGTGTCGGAGGAGCCTACATAAAAAAAACAACAACAACAACAGCTCAGGTCAGAGGACAGATCAGAAACTAGCAACAACAACAGGCCAAATGATGATCAAAATAAACATTCTATACTCACTCGGACCCGGCGCCGTCAGCCCCGGCTGCCCCAGACCAAACATAGCGCTGGCAGTGGCTGCTCGCTGCTCTGGGGTGAGCAGCCCAGCCATGACATCACCTGCAAAGCAACACATACATAGTATTAGCACTCGACACAATACGTAAAGGAATGAACTGGGCGAAGACAATAAACACAAAAATGTGCACCAAACTGACTTACTCATAAAAAGCCCAGGCTGGGTAGCTTGCCGCGCCCACTGAGCAGAAGTCTCCGCCATATCGTGTGGCGAAGGCCCAAAGGGCCGGATCTCCTTGGCCGGTGGCCCAGCGGGTGGAGGGCTCAAAGAAGGCCGAGCCACCAGGGTCTGCTCAGCAAGCACGGCCTCCACCTGCCCGACGTCGACCGCCGGCATGGGCGAAGGCGTGACAATGGTAGGGGACAAAGGAGCATGCCGCGGGATGGCCTCCATGTCCTCTTCAGAGCTCGAGCATAGCCCACCAAGAATGTCGGGCATAGGCTCGACGGCGCTACCTTCCGGCTATTCACCGACACTCACAGCACCATGCAAGGAGCGCGCAGGAGCAGCGCTAGCCTCCGGATGCCCAGCACCGCTCACAGTGCCGCTCGCAGGGCACACCGGAGCTAAAGGAGAGCCGCAGTCATCTCCACTCGCAACCCGTGCGTCAGCTGACGGGATGGAGGAGCTCTCAACGTCTTCACTACCGGCGGAGGCAATGCCCACACTACCAGCAGAAGACAAGGCTGGTACGATCAACGGAGCACTGCTCTTCTTCTTCTTTTTCACAGGCGCCCAAGAGCCGACGGTGCCCTTCCTCTTCTTAGACTCGGCCTCCACCATAACATTCTTCATGAAGGCCTTCTTCTTCTTCTTCTTCTTCTCAATCGAAGCCAAGACCTCAGCGGGAACCTCGCGCTCCCGGTAGACGATCCCGACCTCCTCAAAAACTCAATTGAGCCACGGCATGGTGTCTGCCATGGCCATCCAAGACGTGTACTCATGCTCAGAAATCTTGCCAACCAACCCTATGGTGGCTTCCTCAACTTCGGAGATGAAACCATCCTCCGTCACCCCCTCCCCCAAGGACCGACCGAAGCCGGGGAACAGAATCTCGGGCTCCGGCCCGAAAACGGGAACCTTAACCTGTTCCAGCCGAAAGGCTGGGTTGTTTTTGCCCAAGGGCCAGTAGTTGGAGGCCATGATCTCCTCCACCAGATCATGGCCACCAGAGTAGCGGCACACTGCCGCAAAAGCCTGATCACAAGCCTCCCTCGTTGGAGACACCTCCTCTGATGGATCCACGCGCGTGTGTGGCGCCATCTCCTCCATCCAAGAAGTCAATGGATACTCCGAGAGCTCCACGCCATCCTCGGTAGTGCTACGGACCCCATAGGTCTTCACATAGAACCATTGCTCGAGCCAGCCACAGTCCCACTTACCCTTCTGGCAAAAAGAGATCTCCAGGCGGTCCACGCCTTGGTTCCTCTTAGACATAAAAGTGCAACTACCGTACTGGTAGGTCACCTCCACCTCCTTGCCCTCTCGCACCTCCTTCTTCTTCAGCTATTTCTGCAGCTCATAGTATGTGCAGAAGGTGTCCACATCTGGCTCGGCGCCATAAGAAACGCACGCCCAGCAGAATTTGCTAAGCGTGAGGAAAGCAGTAGGGGTCAGATGATGGAGCTGGACATTGAAGGTCTCCAACACCCAGCGAAGGAAGGGGATGTAAGGAAGGCGGAGGCCGTAGGTGAAGAAGTCCTAGAAGACCACAGCATATCCTTCCTCCGGTTCCGGAATAGTCTGGCCAGGCAGAGGGATTTTTACCCTCGAGGAAGGAAAACACGATTCCTTCAACATCTCCGCGATTGCCTCTTCAGTAATGGAGGAGGGGCGAACTCCCAAGACTTTATCGCCATATCTATGGAATCCGCAGCGACCAGGTCTCCGACAAACTTAGAGACGCTCCCCAAATCCTCCTGTAATAGCTTTTCAAACTCCAACATGGAGGCAGAGGCAAGCATGCACTCCTCAAAGCGCGCGCCCCAGCCGACGGCCCTAACGCCGAGAAGGTGGCGATAGGGACCGAAAAAGGCGGGCCGGCGAGTTTGGGCGGAGGCGAAAAAGAAAGCCACTGCAACAGCAGCCTAAGCACAAGACGTAGGTAGAACACGCGAGGGCAGCAAAAGGCGAGAGCAAAGAGGGCAAAGAGCGATTACTTAGAGCAAGCGAAAGTGAATGAGCAATGCGGGGGGGGGGGGACCCCGCCACCAACACCACCCTTATATAGGCCGCGGCCAGGCGGTCCGCCTCCCGCCATACAACGGTCATCCACGGAGAACTCGCCTGCCAAGCAACGGTCATCTCCGAAAAAGTCGCAAGGTATACAACGGAAACTGACACGGCGCACTGTAGGACAACGGCTAGATTGGCCGCCCAACAGCTACTCTCAACGAGACCAGTGGCCGCGCTAGAGCGGGCCAGGGGGGAAGTAGCAGGGACTCGCTCGAAGTCGCCAACATGTGTGGCCTCCGCCCCCGCGGACGCCTTTGGTCCAGGCATTTTGAGCTCACGGCACGCTCAGGCGAACCACGGTCTCAAAAGGGGGGGAACTGTTGTAACATGGCTTCGGCGGGTGGCGAAGGCCTCCGACAGCGAGGTGTCGCCAAGGCATCTTCGACCATCTTAGGGTGGAGACCCGGTGCTGACTAAAGGAACTTTCCTGGCTATGCTTGAAGGGCACTGAATGAGGTTTAGCACCCTCGTCGCGGATCCTGCCAGGGCCAGGCACACACGTCTCCGACCGCCCAGGTGGACGCCGCCCCGTTCTGACTTACGAGCATCTCCGGTAATAAGGGCGGAGGCCGCCCTACCTCTAAACTAATCAAACAAACAATCTTGCCTAAGTGTGTGCATGTACTCAAGCGCAAGCACCCATGGTCCGCACAAACGCGCCAGCATGGCCCCTACGCGGCCGGGCGGAGACCTACGGATGATGTCTCTGACTGGACCGGCAGAGACCCACCAAGGCGATGGCGTGCCCCTAAAGGCGGAGGCCAGTGTCGAGAACCATGGCCCCCACACGGCCGGGCGGAGACTCGCGGGTGATATCTCCAACCGGCCGGCGGAGACCCACCGAGGCAGCGGCGCGCCCCTGGAGATGGAGGCCAGCGCTGGGGACCCAGGCCTTTAGGCCGAAGACTGAGGCATGGTGGGCCGGCTGCTCATGGAGGCCCATTACTTGAAGACGGTATGGCAGGATTGCCCCGCAAACAAGAGGCTAGCGGTAGAATATTCCAGGAATGTACTGTAGCAGTTGAGGGGCATTGTAATAAATTATGTCATGAAGTAGTTGAGCCCTATAAATAGGGATCACTTGTAACCGTGCAGGGTTGGTTGGTGAATGAATTAATGAAACTCTAGTTCTTTGTGATAGCTTCCCACAAGTTCACCTATCGAGCCTATCCCGAGCCTCCGCCCGTGGGCGACCCCTGACGGGCGGAGGCCCCAGTGTCCCCCACACTGTCTGAAACCGCTAGTTTCAACATGTTCGGTGTGGTGATCGGACGCGTTCGGTCTCTATGTCCGATCACTGCTTGACCACCACATGTCCCATTCAAACGAAGTAGACGTTGCCGCCCAACGACCCTCTCTGACACGCTCTGAAGCGATGCATCGGACGCACTATAGCGAATTGATCGGACGTAGGAGGAGCAACATCCGGTCGAGTCCAGAGAGCTCCTAGAGCCACTCAACTACGACCGGACACGTCCCATGTGGCCGACCGGATGCAGGAGGGGCAGCGTCCGGTCGAGCCCAGAGAGCTCCCAGTGCCGCTCAACTACGACCGGATACGTCCGGTGTGGCTGACCAGACGTGCCCCTGTGTCCGGTCCTCTTTGGACCAACACCCATGCCCCACGTCACCACGACCTGACGCTAAACAGTGATTGCTTAGCGTCCAGTCACTGCTACGAGCCAAAGTCCGATCACCTCGGCAACTCTACCTACGCCTGGCCAAAATACCGGACGCGTTGGTCCTCATGTCGGACGCATCCAGTCACCCCGTGACCAGCGCATTCAACTCCTTTTCTTCACCAACTTCTCCTTTGCAAATGTGCCAACACCACCAAGTGTACAACACCTTATGCACGTGTGTTAGCTTTTTACAAACATTTTTTAAGGAGTTAACCACTCAACTTGCCGCAACACTCAATCCTAGCAACGATGCAAAGTTAGATCACTCGAGTGGCACTAGATGACCGATATGCAAACAAGTTTGCCCCTCTTGATAGTATGGTCATCTATCCTAAACCCGGTCATCAACTTCTCTACACACTTATGACCGGTGAAATGAAATGCCCTATGTTATACCTTTGCCTTGCGGATTCCATTTCATCTCCTCCTATGTCGATGCAACACATGCACCAACACGATCAATCAATGGTATGATTCACTTGCTCTTCACCGTTGCCTCGGTCCATCGGCGCCAAGTCATTTCTCAACTTGCCCTTCACACTTGCAACCGGTCCGTCGAGCCAAGTCATGTCTTGATCTTCTCCACCTTGATCACATGACTCAATGTCATGTCTCATGTGCAATGAGCTCCTTCATCATCACATGTGTGAGCTTTGCAACATCTCTGAGCCATTTCCACCTCCATGGCATATGTTGCTCACACGCATGTACCTATGGACTAATCACCTATGTATCTCATATAAACACAATTAGTCCACCTAGGGCTGTCACTCAATTACCAAAACCAAGCAAGGACCTTTCACACCGCCAGTTTGATATCCTCACCGGAGTCGTCCCCCGCCATGATTCCACCTCCGTTTGATTTGCACTAACACAAAGAGCCCGCCCAAACACTCCTTATCGTCGATCCATGCCCGTGGCGCCTCCTCCCGTGCTTGCCGGATCTCACCGCCTTCGAGCTCTGCTCCTCGCAGTAGCAACCATGGCCAACTCCCTTCCCAACGACATGAGCCCCACCGATGAGTTCGTCGTGGCCTCCTCTGTGTTCTCCACCGCTGGCTAGCTCCATGGCTTGGTGCCTTCTGACAAATGGATGGAAGTAGGAGATGGAGCTAGAGGTGGGGATGACGGGTGGGGACCACCTATCAATGAGAGAAGACGTGGGTAGAGAGAGAGGTAGGGCCACCTGATAGCTGGGCCCTATAGCCACCGTGTCACTACCTGCCAAGTTGGAGCGCCACATAGGCAAAACTAGATGCGCAAACCATCTCAGGGTGTAAAATGGCCAGTTTCGCAAAGTTTAATGTGTTAGATACATGGTTTTGTAGGTTGGGGGTTAAGTAAGCCACCCACGATACGTCAGGGGGTTATTTAGACTTTTTCCTCAACTTCAAGTAAGAAACTAAGTGGAAAACCATCCCTAAAAACACACAAAATATTTAATTTCATGGTGGTATAATAAACAACTAAAATCTATCTGACCTCATGATAAAAAAATGAACAATTATATATGGGTTACACATCTATTTTCTTGCATCTAAAAATGTGCTGATTCTGTTGTTGATAAAAGCAAGTCGATCTTTTCTTTAATCAATTCCAGCGCAATCTAACGTTTGAGAGGGATGACAACTAAATTAGAAAAATATTGTTGCAACCTATATACACATGAAAAGATGTGCACATCAGCAAACCTTTGGATCTTTAGCCACCCCTGGACTCACCTTGCTAGGCAAGGAAATCACATGGTACTTGAGTGTTTGGATCTTTTGCAACTTTTCTAGTTTTCGTGTGCTGGCAAGGATATTCTTTGCTACTCTAAGCTAGTGAATTTGTCTCTCCCACCTTATAGCAAGGTAAGGCTAGCCTAGCCTGGCGAGGCAAAGGAGGCTAGCTAAGACTGTCTCCAACAGTCCAAACCTAAACACATGACCTATTCTACAAACTGGGTCACCCACAGTCACCGGGTCAGCCACCTAAAATCTCTTTTCTCCAACAGCGAACCCAAAAGGGTCCTACGGCGCGCGACGAGGCCGGGGTTGGAGGCCACCCGCACGGCGCAGCTTGTCGGCGCTGGGGGTGGATGGGGCGGCGGCGGGTCGGTGCCGAGGCCGAGGCGCTGAAGCAGGAGGCGGCGGCGCTCCTCGACGGATGCGGGCTCGGAGGACGCGTGCGGCCGCGGCGAGGGCGGCGGCTGGTGGTGGTGCTGGAGGTGGTGGCGCCTGCTGCAGCCGCGGTGGCGGTCGGCGTCGTCGTCGGAGGCGGAGGTGGAGGAGCAGGAGGAGGAGAGGATCCGGTCCAGCGACTCGTAGAACTCCTCCTGCTCTGCCTGCCCCTCGCCCGCCAGATCCAGCATGGGGCGGAGTCGGGCCGGGGCTGTGGTCGGCCGGCGGCGAGCGGACCGGAGCTGACTGCTAGCGCCCAAACAGCGAGCGGACCGGAGCTGGGGGTCGTCAGGAAGAAGATGCTGAACACTGCTAAGTCCACCGTGGTTGGTTGAGCAGATTTAGGTAGAGAGAGAGAGAGGCATATTTGAGTCCTCTCCTACCTCCGACGTAAAATAGGTACCTCTTTGCCTACTCTGTTGGTGGCCAATTCTTTCCCGTGAGATATACATTTTGGGTATGGGTAGCACTTTGGGTAGCCTGTTGGAGACAACCAAACTGACAGTGCACGTCGTCGCCTCACCCTCGTGTAGTCGCGTTCGCGGGAAAAGAAAATAAACTCACGCCAAAACAGCAGCGGTGGCGTCCAGAAAAGTGAGCGGCATCGTTGATTTTGGGCTGAGGCCCAGATAGTAAAGAAATGCGATCATCGTTGATTCTGGTGGGAACCACGAGCTGGAGCTCGGAGCACAGACGTCCCATCCACAGCTGACGGTCCTCGTGCTTCGACTGCTATGTCGCGTAGTCGAGGGTGAAGTTCGAGGATCCGGTTCCTCCCAGTCCCAGCTTGTCCTCTCTTCTTCCTTGTCTCTTTTGTCGATCCTCTCCCATTCTTCTCAAATCTCATCCCAGCCATGGATTCCACACCTGCTAGGTCAACGTCGAGCCGAATCCGTCCTGGTGCAAGCAGATCTGTAGGTTCTTCTTCACCGCCGGTGCGATGATGCGCGCCGTTGTGCTGTCCGCTGCGGGCCCGCACTTCTGCGCAGGCATCGAGGTCGGTGGTCCCGGGGACGGATCTCGCTTGCTAGCTGGTGAAATGATGACATGCAACTTTGCTCGGACACACGCTGCACAGCTTCTTGCCCCGCTCACACGGCCACACCCGCCCTCTCAAAGCCATCCACGTTCCACGGTCTTAGAAAACTAGGAACACGCGGCTATGGCGATTAGCACAGGGGCACGTGACCGGCAGTGGCACCGCTGCGTCGACGCTACAAGGCCGCGTGTCATCATCCAAGCCTCTGGGCACTACAGATGCTACCTGCTTGCTAAGGACGTACCCTTTGAGTTCACAGATGAGTGCTTAAATACTTTTCACACTTTCAAGAAAACACTTATCTCAGCACCAATCATTCAACCAATCGATTGATTGCTACCTTTCAAGATCATATGTGATGCTAGTGACTATGCTATTGATGCGGTCCTTAGCCAAACCAAAGATAAAAATCATCATGCAATCATGTATGCTAGAAAAACGCTGAGCGTAGCTTAACTAGCTACCACAGAAAAAGAGCTTCTTGAAGTTATTTTTGCTATTGATAAATTCAGATCTTACTTAGTTAGAGCAAAAGTTCTCACTAAGAAAGATGCAAAACCCACATTAATAAGATAGATTCTCTTACTCCAAGAATTTGATCTTGAAATAAGAAGGGAGTAGAGAATACCGTTGCCGATCATCTATCGTGTATGTAAGTCACTAACATGCAGGAACTTCCAATAAATGACTTCCTACACGACGATATGCTACTCAAGGTGACGAACTCCAACCCGTGGTATGCAAACATCATGAACTACATGGTTGCAGGCTATGTACCACCGGGTGAAAACAAGAGAAAATTGCAAGTCAAAAGCCGATGTCACCTTTGGGATGATCCGTATCTGTACCGGGTCTATGCGGATGGACTACTGAGGATGTGCGTGCCAATAGCGGAGGGGCAGCAAATCATTGAAAGATGCCATGCAGAACCGTACGAAGGCCATTACAGAGTATTCCGCACACAAGACAAAATCTGGCAGTGTGGATTCTTCTGGCCAATGATGTACGAGGACACCAAAGAGTTCATCCAAAGGTGTCGAAAGTGCCAATTCCATGGAAGCATCAATGCTCGCAATGCAATGCCACTACACTATAACACCCCAGGTGTTTGTCACTAGTTAAGCAATGGGTTTGAGCTCAAACATGACATGTTAAGTGCTGATGAAGGTGAAAGATCAAATCTACAAGAGTGAGCTCCAACTTAAACTTGGACAACACAATCTTACCTACATGTGGACCCTTGTTAAGATTATGCAAGAGTAATGTTAAGCATGCTTATTTCATATACATTACATCAACATGCATCCACCTTGACAGTGAAAAAGTTTCATGAAGTTTGGAATCAAGAAGTCACATGAAATGATGTTATAATCTTTCTTGGATTGCTTTATTAAGTAAATGGGAATATGAGATGTCGATCAAACCTTGCTACCTTGCCCAAATGACTCTAATTGAACTCTACAACAAAAGTCATGAAGGGTTCGTGTTGAGCAAATGTCAAGAAAATGTCTCAATCGATCTAAAACTCTAATTTAAGTTTTACCGTGATGCTATTTTAACCTGTGTTGACCAATTGTTTACAATGCTTGCATGGAGTTGTACCTTAAATAAAAGTTGAAGTTTGAGTGGAGTAGAACAAACTTTGCTTCTGGACCAAGAGCTAGATCAGCTTATAAGCAAGTCAAATCAAGGCTCAAAGATTGAATCAGATACTGTCTTAGGCTCCCGGTAAAATTTTATAAGTCTCTGAAGTGACAACAGTAAGTTAACTTCTTTGCGACATTTTATCATCCAAATTCATGTGGTAGCTCAATTGGATTCCTTAAAATGAGTTGAAGTACCTTTCATGGTGAAGACAATAGATCAAGTCTCATCAAATTTGGAGTTCATTTGGATCTTCAAAAATAGTTTCCGAAACAGCAAAAGTTTACTTTGTCACTTAACTGACATTGACATGTGGCATTCCGCGTTCTCCAAATTTTGTTAAGCAACTTGATTTGGTACCAAAATAAAAGTTGGAGTATACATGATGGAGAAGAGCATGTATAAAGATGGCACTCGTTTGACTTCGTTTTGACCATCAATTTAGATTTTTGGTTTGTCGCTGTCAATACATTGACACTATCACTTTGGAGCTTAATTGCCTACTAGTCCATAGCTCTAATGGTCCTGCTCCCAAAATACAAGTCAAAGAGCATCTAGAGGAAAGCAACTTTGATACAGGCACCAAGGTCCGAATCTACATGGAATATGTCAAAAACGGCATCCCAACTCTGGCACTCCGTCGCCCGCCAGGTGTTCGCGAAAATGGCGTCGTGACGCCATGCACCAGCAGTGCGCCCCACCTCCCTTGCCACACGCCCCTTCGCCCTACTGCCAATGGGTAGATCCCTACCGAGCTCTCCACGCCCTCTGGATCTCTCTAGCACTCTCTCTCACTCTGCTATCTCCATCTGCTCTTAGCTCGCTCGAAGCTACAGCCATGGCTACCGGTGGTGCTCCCATGGCCACAGTGCGCTCACCCTCTCCTATTCATAGCTTGGTTCAAGCCGCCACCAGCCCTTTAACCTCCCTCTCCGCCTTGCACATGCTTGCTTGAAGCATCTCGCTGCCGTTGCTGCTGCCTTCACCGTCGCTGTAGGCCACCGCCGTAGCATGCCGCCCACGCACGTGGCCGGGAGACCATGGACCATCTTGGGCCAAGCTAGACAGTCCTAAGGGTGCGCTCTGGCCCCTAGGTGCTCCCCGCCGCTACCGGACACTACCCGCCAAGGCCGACCAACTCCTTCGCCGTCGCCGGAGCTGCACCTCTATGCACTGCGCACGCGTGTGGCCGGGCCACCTTGGACCATCTCCGATAGAGCTGAGCAGCTCGGTGGGTGCACACGACTCCCCTAGTCCTTCCCCGCCACTCCATCGCTGCCGACATGCCTCCTCCGGCCGGCAACGGTGATCCCCGGCGTGTTCCTCTGTTATGACGGTGTGGAGGGACCTCACGCTCAAATAAGGGAAAAACAAGGGGCCTAAGTATAGAAATCATGACTCAGTTGAATAGTGCAGCAGACTATGGGCTGACTGAGAAAAAACTTGGGGGCCTCGATGCAATTGTGTTTTCCTTTATTGCATTTATTTGGCTAAAAATTTGGAAAATCATAACAAATTGTATAAAAATCGTAAAATAGTAAATAAGGACTTTTTGGAATCCTTATTAAATTATCTATGCAATGGATCTCTAATATGGTATTCTTTAGTTTAAATTTTTTGCTATAAAAATAAATTTATGTAGTTAGATTTTTAATACTAGTTATGTCTTGTCTTTTTCATAACTATAGTTTTTTTGCTCAAATAAATGTGAAATTTTTATGAAATGCTACTCAGGTGATGGTTGATGTCTCTTAAAAATTTCAAGATTTTAGGCTTGATGGTTTAAGAGATATAAAAATAGCAATTGTCTTGTGTTGCTTTGCTCCTATTCTAAATAGGCCTGAATGGTTGTGTTGACTTGGCTCAGATAAGTTATGAATCATGTCTTGATGACATTAAATGAGTTGCAGTACTTTTCTTAAGATTTTTAAAAAGCTAAAGAGCATAATTTTTTGTTAAGTAGATTTTTAACTTATAGTTGCTTAAATTTCTGTGACTGTTTTTGCCCAAACCCAGATAGGGTTGCCTTGTTGGTAATGTGTGGCCTTATTAATAGTGGAATTAGCTATATGTGTTTATAAAAATGTTGTTTATAGTTTGCTAATATTTCTAAAAAGTCTAGAACCACAATTATTTGACATGTGGAACTCTAGTTATAGCTGTTTAAAGTTGTATATCAGATTCTGTCCATATTTTGGACAGAGATGCATTTATTGGATTAATTGACCTTGTTAACTATAGAATCATCTTAAGATGAGAATAATAAAGTTGTAGGTAACTTCATAAGCTTTTGAAAAAGTTATGATTCATGTTTGTTGGAGATCTAGAACTCCAGTTATACTTCTCTGAAGTTCCTATCAATTTTTATCTATAATTATACCACTGTTGTTTGGGCTACATGTGCAGTTTTGCTTGTGCAATTATTTTCATGATATAAATGATGTTTGCTCTGGTTGTAGTGAATACCAAAGTTGTATATAATTTCATAATATTGCTTGTTCTCAAATTTCATGACCATAGGCCTGATAGTTTAGGAGTTATGAATTTAACAAATGATCTATCATGTTTGGTCTATGCTCTGCGTAGATTTGAAGGATTTTATTATTTGACCTAGTTAAGTATGAAATCATGTCTTTGTAATAATATAAGAGTTATAATGGTTTCCTTAAGCTTTCCGAATTATCCTAGATCACCCCTTTTGGTGTTTTTAGAGCTCCAGTTATAAGCTTGTGAAGTTGTATGACAGAATCTGTCCAAGTCTAGATAGAGGTGCTCAATTGTGTATGATTGACCTTGTTAGTTGTGGAATAACCTTGTGATGATAATAAACAAGTTTTAGATAATTTAATAAGATTTCTAGAAAGTTAATGTTCATGCTTATTTGATGTCCATAACTCTAGTTATGCATTTTTGAAATAACTACTACTTTTCTGTCCAAGTTCTATGCAGATCTAAAACATTGGCATGTTTGACCTGGTTAGCTTTGGAATAAGCTTTTGGTGATAATAACAATGTTGTAGGCAATTCCATTAGCTTTCCATAAAGTATAGGATCACCTTCTTTTGGATGTCTTGATCTCCAGTTATGGATAAAACAAGTGATTGTTGTGCTGTTGTCTAGATTTCTATGCATATGATAGGTGATTGCTTTAGCTTGCTCTTTTTTTTGTCTAAACATGTTGGTTAGTTTTTGATAGATGGATGTGTGCAATATCTGAACTTAAGTTCACTTGTGTGCCATGCCTAATATGCTTGTTATCCCTCTATAATAGGTTGTGTGATGTTTAGTTAAATAACTCTAGGTGCCTATGTCTTGCATGATCTTATGTTTGCCTTGAATGCTATTATGTGATGCATCTCATATTACCATTCTTCATATTCATGCACTTGCATCTCATCTAGGTATGCTAGATGAATCACATGAAGGACGTGATGTTGGAGCCAAACCCAAAGACGGTGCATGGTGGACCTATCCCAAAGATGGAAGGACTAAGCAAGTGCTAAGATGAGAGATACTCACCAAGCGAGTGTCATCTAACAAACACTAACCTAGTGTTGGATCCCAGGCAAGCCCTAGAGCATTCTAAGCCTCCTATGTTTTTATAAATATCACTTGAGTTCTTTATGTTTGAGGCATTAGGTTATAAGAGTTGATTGGAACCACTTGATGCATAGAACTACCTTGTCTAGAAATATACCTTGAACCCTATGTAGGTCTAGGATCGAATGTATGCTTAGTGATGCTTAGACCGGTAGAAGTCAAGGGATTTCCTATCACCTGCGAGATATAGGTGGATATCAAAGCACGGTTGGCTATATTTGCAATCATGGAAATAACCATGTGTGATGAATAAAAAGGAGACCAGACAGGATTGTGATAGAGAAGCAACAAGGCATGGAGATCTTGGGTGCCTATCTATCCCCGTCTATGTCGGTTAAGGACCGATTCCCTATATGTCCTCATGTCACTTTGAATGCATGCCTATCACTTAGTTGGTCGGATAACTCGTTCCGACCACGAAGCCGAGTAGCTCAACTTAGACCGGAAGCTAGGAAGTGAAAGTGCACACTCTAGTGGTAGTAAGGATGTGCAGGGAGCCATTGGCGTAAGTTCGAGGGCAGATTGATGTCCTGGCAGAGTGGATTCCCTAAGAGTTGCTAATCTAGAGATGAATAACTATAATTAACTTGGTTACCGAATTATAAAATGTATAGCTCAACTAGTGGCTTTTATGCAAAATTTTGTCAAGCGAGCTCCACCTATAAAGCCTTGCATACTCTTTGGTGTCACTTTATTTCTAGTTTATGATGGGTAAGTCTAGCTGAGTATATTCGAGTACTCAGGGTTTATCCCACCATGTTGCAGATGAAGTTCTTGGCCTGCTGAAGATGGTGGCTAACCTCCGGTGGCCTCGGTGATTCTATATTTATTTCTCATCTATATGCTTTTATCAGAGGATGTCACTTATGCTAGTAATGTATTTGGAACTTATATTAATGTAATCATTTGAAAGCTATGTTGTTTTCACTAATCGGTTTTGAAACCCAAACTTGTACTATTATTTATGAACCCATTTGTAACATTATTTCCACTGCAACTCTATGTATGTGATGTGTATTTGCTTAATCATACGATCTTGGTTGTGATGTTGATTTACCGAGGTCCTTCGTGACACTCGGCAGACTACCGGGTTTATATAAGTGAAAGTATGCGCGTGTCAACGTGTTAGCGGGGACAGTCGTACTTGATCTTGTATAAATTGGGTGGTTCTATCACAGCTGGCATCAGAGCAAGATTAAGCATAATACTATCATGTTCATAGTTTTAAAAACAAAGTTTTGGTTTTAAAAAAAAGCCTATTTTAGCTAAAACTTTAGCTACAGGCAAATTTATCAAAACTTATTTACAAAACTATGCTAGCGACATCCTTCTTTATGCCCAGTTAAGGACTATTAGGTGGCTATCTAAGTACTAACTATGGGGGTTGTACTTTACTATAATTTTTACTTTCATCGTCCATACGGCGTGCTATTGTATGAATGCCATTTGCTTGAATGGTAATGTATGGATCACTATACCTCTACGCTCAGGTAAGAAGGTAAGTTGATGAGTGGCATGACCGCAAGATGTGAACGTGCGGTCAAAGGGGAGAGGTAGTTTTGATACTTAAGTATATATATATGCCATATATATATGGAAGTATTTAATTGTGGGTTAACTTTGGTACAACTATAGATGCATATTCTATATGCATGTATAGACGTATTTACTTTTGGGTAGCTTTGATACAAAAGTATATATATATATGAAAGTATTTAGCTTGTAACCTGGAGCCCAGACTTCATTTCTACATATATAATTGTGGGGTTGGGCTAAAATGAAATCCTTCTGTAGGTATGCTAACCACGAATGCGTAGATTAAATGTAGCTGATGACTAGCTATATATCAAGAGAGTACGCGTTATGCCACCGACATAGAACATGATTGCCACCTTAGGCTGGCAATTTTGTGAGGACAAATAGGATGGTCATGCATCATGATTGTGCTTGTGCATAAATATGCTTCCCTCACTTTGTTCTAATACTAAGTAACTTATGATCAATGTGATGTTACTATCTTCCCTGTGTGAAGCTTGGCAAAATGCCTTATTCTATGCCGCTTGAATAGTTATGCTTGAAGATAGTGTGTGATTAGCTTGCCCTATATTTTTGCTTCCAAAGGAAATAGATGACAAGTTAATAGTTAGTAAAAACTTCACCCTTTTGAAAACTAAATTGCTCAGGGTCTGGTCAGTTCATTTGACCAAGGTGTTTTCGTCTAGTGCGGTCGGACGCTGTGAGGTCATGTGACTGGACGCTGAGGGCCAGCATCCGGTCGACTCTAGTAAGGTTCTAGAGAGGGGAAATCACGACCAGACGCGTCTGGTCAGTGCTGACCAGACGCTGGCCAGCGTCTGATCACACTGTAAACATTGGAGTTCGGGGTGAACTGACTGGCGCATCTGATCAACATGACTGGAGCATCCGGTCACCCCGCAGAGGCACATAACAGTTTATTTTTCAGCCCATGTTATAAAGACTTCCTCTATTCGTGTGTGGGGGTACTTTTGCTCATTCCAACAGCTGAGAAACACCTTTGAGAGTGCCAAGAAGAGCAAGGTCCTAGTGAGGTGATTGAGATTTGAGAATCCCAAAGAGAGCCCTCATTAGTGAGATCAAGAGTAGCAAAGTGTGCATCCACCCTTCTCATTAGGCTTGTCGTGGTCAAGTGAGAGTTCATGCTTGTTACTCTTGGTGATCGCCATCACCTAGATAGCTTGGTGGTGATTGGAGAGCTTGGTGATCATTCGACGGAGCTTGTGGATGACCCAACTCAAGTTGTGAGCGGTTGTGGGTGATTCACCATGATGGAGTGTCGAAGAATCAACCCATAGAGAGCACTTGATCCTTGCGTGGATCAAGGGGGAGCTACACCCTTGCGCGGGTGCTCCAACAAGGACTAGTGGGGAGTGGTGACTTTCTAATACCTTGGCAAAACATCGCCGCATTCCTCCTTCTCTCTTTACTTTGAGCAATTCAATTCTTGTCATTTACATTTCTAGAATTGCCATGCTAGAGTAGGATTGGAACTTAGGGTGCTAAACTTTTGTGCGTTAGATCAATAGAAACACTTTCTAGGCACAAGAGGTTAATTGGGCTAACCGTAGAGTTTAATTATTGCAAAGAAATTTAGAATTAGCCCAATTCACCCCCCTCTTGAGCATCTTGATCCTTTCAATTGGTATCAGATCCACGTGCTCACGTATTTAGGCTTAACCGCCTAGAGAAAGATGTCTCATAGGGATGGACCTCCTCCTATCTTTGAGGGGGATGATTTTCCCTATTGGAAATTCGCATGGAGGCGTACTTAGAAGCTCTTGATGTTGGAATACTTAGAGCTGCCTCACAAGGCTTCCCAAAACCTCAGGATGCTACTAACCTACAAGGCGATGAGTTGAATTATGAAAAATGGAATGCAAAGGCTAGAAACACCATATTTAGAGGCCTTTGTAAAGATGTGTTCAACCGAGTGAGGAACCACAAAGATGCCCATGCACTATGGTTGGACGTTTGTGCGCTCCATGAGGGAACAAAGAGTGAGTGTGAGGAACACTATCATCTTATCATGAAAAAGCTTAACTCTTTTGAAATGCTTCCTAAAGAATGTGCTAATGAAATGTATTCACGTTTGAATGTTCTTGTAGAGGAAGTCAATAGGCTTGGACTAACTCAAATGCAACCATCTAATGTTGTAAGAAAGATCTTAAGTGTCCTTCCTATTAATAAATATGGGCATATTGTGACCATGCTTCATCAAGGTGATCTTTCCACCGCTACACTGACACAAATCTTGGGAAAGATCAATGCTCATGAGATGTACATGCACATCACACCTCAAGATGGCTCATCCTCTAATAAGAAGAAAGAAAAGGAGTTAGCATTCAAAGCTAGTCAAGAGAAGGGCAAAGCAAGGCTTGAGTATGAGAGCTCAAGTGATGATGAAGTTGATGATGCAAGCCTTGCTCTCATGGTGAAAAAACCTCCAAGATGCTAAAGAAGCTCAACAAGAGTGGCATCAAGTTTGATGGCAAGAAGAAGAAGTTCTTCACTAGCTCTAGAAGGAAGCCAATCTCCGAGATGGATTGCTACAATTATAGAAAACTTGGTCATCTAGCTCACCAATGCACAAAGCCCAAGAAAGACAAGTTCAAGAACAAGAACAAGGGCAAGAAAGATGACTCAAGTGATGAAGATGAGAAGAAGAAAGACAAGCCATACAAGAAGAGAAATGGCAAGAAGAAGGACTTCCACAAGAAGAAGAAGACTAGAAAGGCATACATCATCGGTGATTGGCTCACGGACATTGATTCATCTAGTGGCTCATCTGATGACAATAGTGACAATGAGAAGGTGGCCGCCATTGTTATTGACTCTTCATCATCTTCACCACCACCATCGCCATCATCCTCTACACACCTATGCCTTATGGCCAAAGGTGAACGCAAGGTATCAAATGATGATGAAAGTAGTGGTGATGAACATGCTAGTAATGATGATAGCGATAGTGATGATGATGAATATGAATCACCTTCTTATGACGATCTTGTTAAATTGCTAAATAAATACTCTAAGATCATTATAATGACTAGAGCTAAGAATAACAAGCTAGAAGCTAAAAATGATTCACTTTTAGCAAAATGTGATATGGCGGAAAATGCTAGTATTAAGCTTAGAGAAGCAAATGATGCTATATCATCCAAACTTAAGGAGCTCAAATCTTCTAAGATAGAGCTTAGAGAAAAACATGATAAACTTGAGAGGATATACTATGAGCTCATCACTAGCCATAACAAGCTAAAAGAAGAATATACAACTCTTAAGATTAATCTTGATAACCTTGTTGTTGCTCAAGAATATTTATCCAATGAGCCACATGATGCTACTAACAATGTTGTTAAGATTGATATAGCTACATCATGTGATGATTTGATCATTGAGAGCATTGAGCAAAGTTCTAGTAGCAAGGGCAAGCAAGTGGTTGAGGCCAATGATTATGATGAGTTTGTCAAGCTAAAGAATGACAATGAAAAGCTTAAGCAAGATCTTGAAGAACTCAAAACCACCAAGTCTATAATGCTAGAAACTCTTGTTCATGATGATGGGTTGATACTTGAGAATGAGAAGCTCAAAGAAGAAACTAAGAAGCTCAAGGAAGAGAAAAACCATGATGCTCTTAAAGAAGAGAACAAGAAGCTTAAGTTGGAAAAAGAGCATCTCAATATTGGATTGAGCAAGTTCACTAGAGGCAAGTATCTTCAAAGTGAGCTACTAATGAACACCATCATGAAGATGGATAGAAGTGGCATTGGGTACATGGCAAACAAAGAGAAGAAGGCTCAAGCTCAATGACAACAAAAGCTAAAGCCAAAGAAGTGTTTTGAGTGTGGACAAGAAGGCCACTTTGCTCATGAGTGCCAAACTCCACCACCACAATCCTTGCCCAAGCATGCTAGTCCTTTTGCCTTCAATGCTCACTACATCCTTAGAAAGGATTCTAGTGGAAAGATGAAAGTCATATTCTTAGGATCTCCCAACAAGAATAGGCTAAAGAAAATTTGGGTTGCTAAGTCACTTGTTGAGAAGGTGAAGGGCCCTCAATAAGTTTGGGTTCCTAAAGCTTGATCTCTTGTGTGTAGGTGAACTACAAGACCGGTGGAAGTCATTGGGTTATTGATAGTGGTTGCACACAACATATGACCAGTGATCCTCGTATGTTCACCTCACTAGATGAAGAAGTAGATGGACAAGAAAGAATCACATTTGGAGATAACTCAAAGGGCAAGGTTAAAGGATTGGGCAAAATGGCAATATCAAATGATCATTCTATCTCAAATGTGCTATATGTTGCTTCATTGAGCTTCAACTTGCTATCCGTTGGACAATTGTGTGATCTTGGCTTTCAATGCTTGTTCACCAAGAAGGAAGTTGTTGTATCTAAGAAGGATGATGATCAAGTGATATTCAAAGGATTTAGATACAATAACCTATATCTAGTGGACTTCACCTCCAAAGATGCAATTTTGAAGGCTTGCCTATTCACCAAAACAACACTTAGGTGGCTATGGCATAGAAGACTTGCTCATGTTGGGATGAGCTCACTCAAGAAGCTAATGAAGAATGATTTGGTGAGAGGGTTGAAGGATGTGAAGTTTGAGAAGGACAAGCTTTGTAGTGCATGTCAAGTCGGTAAGCAAGTTGCAAATACTCATCCAACCAAAGCTTTCATGTCAACCACAAGAGTGCTAGAACTCCTTCACATGGACTTATTTGGGCAAACAACATACAAGAGTTTGGAAGGAAATCTTTATTGTCTTGTGATTGTTGATGACTATTCAAGATATACATGGGTATTCTTTCTTCATGACAAATCCAAAGTTGCATCATGCTTCAAGAAGTTTGCCAAGAGAGCACAAAATGAATTTGAAGTGAAGCTTAAGAAGATAAGAAGTGACAATGGGAAGGAATTTGACAACATAAATATAGAAGCCTATTGTGATGAAGTTGGAATCAAACATGAGGTCTCCACAACATATACTCCTCAACAAAATGGTGTAGTTGAGAGGAAGAACCGGACATTGATCACTCTTGCAAGAATAATGCTTGATGAGTACAACACCCCAAAGCTCTATGGGCGGAAGCTATCAACACCGCATGCTATGCATCCAACCGCTTATTCCTTCAAAAGTTCCTTGGCAAGACACCATATGAGTTGCTCAATGGGAAGAAGCCGGATGTCTCCTTCTTTAGGGTGTTTGGTTGCAAATGCTACATCTACAAGAAGTGGCAACACCTAGGGAAGTTTCAAAGATGTTGTGATATTGGTTTTCTTGTTGGTTACTCATCAAAGTCCAAAGCATATAGAGTATTTAATCATGCCATCAGCTTGGTTGAAGAAACATATGATGTGGAATTTGATGAATCTAACGGCTCCCAAGAAGCACATGAGAATCTTGATGTTGTAGGTGATGAACCATTGAGGGAGGCTATGAAGAACATTCCGGTTGGAGACATCAAGCCTAAAGATGATGAAGATGATGTACAAGTGATTAATCTATCTTCTTCATCAAGTGTGCCACAAGATGATGATAAAGATGGGAGAGTAGAAAACAAAGACACCCATGTCTCCCATGATCAAATGGTGGTACAAGCACAAGATGTTGATGCTCCACAACCTCCTCCTCAAGTGGCCAATAGAAAAAATACACCTCTACTACAAGATCATCCACAAGATCTTATCATAGGGAGTCCATCAAAGGGTGTAATGACTCACTCACAAAAACTTACTTCATTTATTGCTCATCACTCTTTTGCCTCTTGCTATGAGCCTACCAAGGTAGAAGAAGCTCTTCAAGATCCAGATTGGATAAATGCCATGCATGAAGAGTTGAACAACTTCAGCCGCAATGAAGTTTGGACTCTTGAAGAGCGGCCAAAAGGTGCAAGAGTCATTGGAACAAAGTGGGTGTTTCACAACAAGCAAGATGATCAAGGCGTAGTTGTGAGGAACAAGGCAATACTAGTTGCAAAGGGGTTCTCTCAAGTTGAAGGATTGGATTTTGGAGAGACCTTTGCACTGGTTGTAAGATTAGAAGCCATTCGTATCCTCCTTGCATATGCATCACATCATGAAATGAAACTATATCAAATGGATGTGAAAAGTGCATTTTAAATAGCTTTATTAATGAACTAGTCTATGTTGATCAACCTCCCGGGTTTGAAGACCCTAGATATCCTAATCATATTTATAGGTTGTCCAAGGTATTATATGGGCTTAAGCAAGCCCCAAGAGCTTGGTATGAGCATCTTCGGGACTTCCTCATTGAGAAGGGCTTCACCATCAGGAAGGTCGACACCACACTATTCACCAAGAAGCTTGATGGGCATATCTTCATTTGTCAAGTGTATGTTGATGATATCATCTTTGGATCATCAAATGAAGATTCTTGCAAAGAGTTTGGTGAATTGATGTCAAAGGAGTTCGAGATGTCAATGATTGGAGAGCTTACATTCTTTCTTGGTTTTCAAGTCAAACAATTGAGAGAAGGGATTTTCATCTCTCAAGAGAAATATACCAATGATCTTCTCAAAAGTTCAAGATAGATGAATGTAAGCCAATTAAGACACCAATGCCAACTAATGGACATCTCGATCTAGATGAGGGAGGTAACATGGTTGATCAAACTATCTATCACTCTATGATTGGTAGCTTGTTATATTTAACCGCATCTAGGCCCAACATCATGTTTAGTGTGTGTATGTGTGCTAGATTTCAAGCTAATCCTAATAAAACTCATTTAATTGCCATAAAAAGAATCCTTAGGTATTTTAAGCACACACCAAGCATTGGCCTTTGGTATCCCAAAGGAGCTAGATTTGAGTTAGTTGGCTATTCTGATTCGGATTGTGCCGGGTGCAAAGTTGATAGAAAAAGCACATTCGGAGGGTGCCATTTGCTTAGTAGATCACTTGTGTCTTGGTCCTTCAAGAAGCAAAATAGTGTGGCTTTGTCTACCGCTGAAGCAGAATATATTACCGCGGGTGCTTGTTGTGCACAAATACTTTACATAAAACAAACTTTGCTAGACTATGGTGTAGTTCTAGATAAAGTACATCTTTTGTGCGACAATGAAAGTGCGGTAAAAGTTGCAAATAATCCGGTTCAACACTCTCACACCAAGCACATAGATATCCGCCACCACTTTCTTAGAGATCATGTTGCTAAAAATGATATATCATTAGAAGGTGTAAGGACAGAGGATCAATTGGCGGATATCTTCACTAAACCGCTAGATGAGGCGACTTTTTGTCGATTGCGGAATGAGCTCAATGTTCTTGATTTTAGTAACTTCACCAAAAAATGAGTTTGTGCTGTCCCTTGCATTGCATTGTAATATACAACATGTTTAATTTTTGATAATGTATATAGGGCTTGTCTAACATGGTTAAGATAACCACCGTAAAGCGTGTGAAGAAGCTTAACCCTGGATCAAACTTGACAAGCAACTAGATTTACTTTCAAGTATTGCATTGCATATGCATGAATGTTGTTTTGTCATTTATCTTCAATTACCCTCTTATTGCCTATTTTCTTAAAAAGAATTATAGCATAAGGCAAAATATTTTTGAAAAATTTGAGGGTTTGAGAGAGATCACTCACATCAGTCCCAATTGGTGTTTATTTGGATCTTATTGGAGTTGGGACTTGATTGGGAACAGGCAGCACGAAGGACTTTGAAGATTTGCTGGAAAAGGAGTGACCGGACGCTGCACTGGACTCTAAAGTCCAGCGTCCGGTCAGTTCACAGGAGGTGAACTGCTGCTGAGAAGGAGTGACCAGACACTGAAACAGTGTTCTCCCAGCGTCCGGTCAGATGATGATCCTGCGTCCGGTCGATCAAAGACGATGATGGCTGCTTGCACCGGACTCTGGCTGTGTCCGGTCGGTGTCCATCAGACATGTCTGGTCATGATTCTAGGGGTTTTGGACCTTACTGGAATCGACCAGACGTTGGGTGGCAGCGTCCGGACGCTGCCACCGGAGCGTCCGATCAACAGGAATCATGCGTGATTCAATTTCTTTCATGTTTCCTTTTCTATCACGGTTGGGGACCCATATAACCCTACTGCGTAACCTGCCCCGCATCCATCATCACTCTACTCCTGTGCCCTAGCCTTCGTGGCGCCGCTGTGACCTCCAGAGCTCAAGCGCTTCCGCACGCCCCACGCGTCGGACTTCTTCCGTGCCACCGCGCTCACCTCCGCCGCCGCTATCCCGCGTAGTCGCGCCTCTATGCTGCCGCGCCGCGTGTCGCCATGCGTCGCCGCCCTCCGCACCTCCACGCCACCGTGCCACGTGCCACGTGCCACCACCCGTCGCCGCCCTCTGCGCCTCCACGCCGCTGCTTGCCTCCACGCGCTGCCGCCCACGCTAGGTCACACCCGCATGTTTCAGCTGCTGTGCCGTGCCAGCGCCGCCGCACAGTCACAGAGCCGCCCACGCGCCCATAGTTCTCTAGCGCCACCAAGCAAGCTCATGGCCTAGCACCGCCAAGTCCTTGCCCTAACGCCATCAGTGCCCTAGCCACTGCTCACCACACCTCTTCATCGCAGTGCATCACCGATCCATGCCACTACAAAATCCTAGCCGTCCCGATGGTTCCCCAATTTGTTCCTTGTTCGTCGTTTTGCCGGTTCATCAAGTAGCAAGCCCCCGTTTCTATTTTGTACCTAATTGCTTACTTTCATAGGGTTTCGTATATCTAGATGAATAATTAAAATTATTTGTATATCCTATCTATTCTATCGTGCAACAAGTCGGTGCCATTGAGGTCATACTTGCAGTTGTCAGTCAACTCGGGGCCAAGCTCGCGAGTATGGATCGAGGCCAAGCCTCAAAAGTGATAGTTGGCAGTTGTTTCTTGTTAGTAGCAGTTGCTCTTTTTAGATCCAACCGATGGTTCGTGTCAAGAATGTTGGAGGTGGTCCCAGTAATGAGGACCCAAGACACCCGCCTCGCTTGCCTGTAGATCCAAAAGGCAAGGCGACAAAGAAACTTGCAACAAAGAAGCGAAAGTATCCAGATGCAGACATAGCTAGAGCAGCCGTAGTTGTAGAGGCCGCAGAGCATACCGAGAGAGGAGGTGCTCGCAGTGGTGTTGTTATTGCAGATTAGCTCTCTCCATCTACGAGGGCCGCACTAGAGCTGGTTGAGCACCGTCATGGTGGTCCAGCTAGGACCGTCATGGCTGCAGGACGGTGAGTTGTCTTGGATGAGAGTCAGCCTCATGGGAGTCACAGCAGGAGCCACAGGCAGTAGAGCTGACTCAGGAGGGACAGCAGGCCAAGGAGATAGAGCAGGCGCCTCAGCCACAACTTTGCCACTCTGGTCGTACTCGTGCTCCAGTCACATTGAGGGCAGATACATAGCAGAGGGGTTCTCATCCACCACCCAGACCACAGGGTCCGCCTCTAGTGACTCATCTAGATCTTAGGGCCGCCACAGCCAAGCAGGTGTAGCAGTTCAGATTTGTGGAGTTTGAGCAGTGGTTTCCGCCGAGGCAAGATGAGCGTGCATCAGAGGGCTTCTACACACCACTGTAGGACTTCTACAATGCATATCTTAACAGTGGAGCTATTTTTAGATCTCAAAGGGTGTGCAACATAGAGTCTATTATTACAGCAGCTGGAGAGCACATTCGCCCCTACCTTTCTTACCTGCTAGGGTTGACAGACTTACTTGGACGGATAGGATTGTATGTTCCATCTTGGGTCTGTCAGTTCTATGCTTCTCTCTAGATTGACCCGCATCATAGATTCATACACTTTGCATTCAGTGGCAGAGATTACAGGCTAATGAGCACTAGGGTCAGAGAGATACTCAGGCTTCAGGAGTAGTCCATCCAGATACATGAGGTTTGCTATGGACAAACAATGCCCCCAGACGTCCTCATGGTGGGATGGTGCCCCCTACTGATCTAGTCTGCCACTGCTTCACAGAGCCATTTGGCGAGGGGTCTAGCAGGACACCTAGTGATCTTACTCCCACTGCTAGAGTGCTTGATGCCATTATGAGGAGGACACTGCTTCTGAGGATAGGGCTTGACTTGCATATAGTTGTGGCTACTGATCTATCTGATGCAGCAGACAATGTTTGATATTTGGGATCTCCTTCTATCAGAGATGGAGGACACTATTGCTGAGGGGTTCAGAGGTCACCGATAGTTGCCCTATGCCCACTAGATCATGTTTCTTATTCACATGGCAGTTATAGTGAGGCCGCCTGAGATGCTAGCTGAGTACAGTGGTGCTACGATAGAGTTCCCTGCATATAACTTGACTCAGATGATCCACCATAGTACATCGACTACACCTAACCAGTTGCACCATCATCTAGAGGTGCCATAGTCTGTAGCTCAATAGGATGATACTATCAGGGCATAGCAGCTATAGAGGAGGAGCAGTTGGATGCTCAGTAGGAGGGGATGGTTGAGAGCGACCCTAGTGACAGCTCAGATGAGGACTACTACGATATTCCTCAGATGCCTCCATGACGACATGATCATGAGGCCGGTAGCTCCAGTTTAGCTCCATCTGCACCACAGACTGACCCTACTCTACTTGCCATACTTGAGCGGATGAGGCAGGATCAGGCTAGCTAGGCTCAGGAGATCGTCGCTACCTTTGCACAGTTCTAGGCTCGACAGGATGAGTTTCAGTGGCAGCAGCAGGCCATACAGCAACAGTAGTAGGCCATGCATCAGCAGCAGCTCCTCATGCAGCAACAACTCCTTGGATTTATGTAGCATGTAGTGATAGCTATTGGGTTTCCACCGCCACAGTCTTCACCCTAGCTTGGTTAGTCTACCACCACTTCTATGACTCCAGCATTATAGCTTAGTGGGCTTTAGAGTCAGGGACAACCACTAGCATAGTTTGCTTTACCTATAGAGTAGGTGTCCCAGTGGTTTGCTTCACCCGTAATAGCCCCATAGTTCACACCTCTCTAGATAGGCTTTACACTGGCTCTGACTTCTTCGCTGTTAGTGCTAGAGACTACAGTATCCAAGAGCCTTGATGCATCTTTCAGTGAGTTGACAGGGTAGCCAACTTCACCATATTTGCATGTCCTAGGTCCATCTATAGTTGCACCTATTACCGGGACTATAGAGACGCTCCCTTTATCAGTGGCATCATCAGAGCCAGCTGCTCCAGCATACCTGCACAGTCTACAACAGCTCTAGTTGTTGATCCGACCCAGACCGCTTCAGCGTCGCTTCTAGCTACATAGGGTTAGATAGCTCAGAGCTCTAGTTCAGATGATGATGGCATTCAGTTCCAGCTTGCTCCTCGTACCTCAGCGCCCGACTTGTCCGCTGTAGCCCCACCGACCGACCCTTAGGTTTTGGTGTTTGACGCCAATGGGGGAGAGGGATCGAGTATGCTAGACTTAGGGGGAGCGACTTAGGGGGAGCTTAGTTTACTTAGACTATCTATTATATTTGGTTTTTATGTGTGATACACTATTATGCATTCGTCGTGTGTTTACTTTTATGCATTAAACTATTTATATGATAGTGATATCTACGCGATCGTGATATATGACATGTGTGCTCTCTACTTTGAATTAGTTATATGTCATATCACTTGTGCTATGGTCATTTGCTTTGCTTCCGCGTTTTACTCCGATGCAAATGAGCTTCATTACTTGTACTCATGCTTATTTCATATCTTTTGAGTACATCATGTTGGCTTGGGTCATATAAGCTTGCCTAATACTTTTGTTCTTATTGCCAAAAGCTTATATGAACCAAGCATGTTAAAAACCACATCTCTTTCACATACTCGAGGTGGTATTGTCATCAATCACCAAAAAGGGGGAGATTGAAAGCATCTAGGTCCCTAGTTGGGTTTCGGTGATTAATGACAATACGCGATTACTATGACTAATGTGTGTTTTGTAGAGGCCATTAAGTTAGGTCACGGTAATGGAGATCGATTGGGCAATCATGGTAGTCATGCCCCTACGATGGAAATCATTTCGGTTTTCAAAGGATGTACGACAAGGTTAAGGATGGACTAGTTCTAAGTGTCGTTTGGAGTTAAAGAGACACTTAGAGTAGTTTAGGACTTTGTTTTTCCTTTAGCTGTACTATTAAGGGGGGTATGGACGGGTAGCTTGACCTAGGTGAGTCTAGTGAGTTAGGTGTGGTGAACACTTGCTAAATCTAGCACTAGGTAGCTCAAAAATAGCCCTTAGATCCAATGGAGCAAACTTCATTCATGTATGATCGAGAGTTGGAAGTGAATGGAGGGTCAAATACTAACCGGACGCTGGCTCAGGGTCCGGTCAGTTCATTTGACCAAGGTGTTTTCGTCTGGTGCGACCGGACGCTGTGAGGTCATGTGACCAGATGCTGAGGGCCAGCGTCCGGTCGACTCTAGTATGGTTCCAGAGAGGGAAAATCATGACCGAACATGTCTGGTCAGTGCTGACCGGACACCGGCCAACGTCCGGTCATACTGTAAACACTAGAGTTCGGGGTGAACTGACCGGCGCGTCCGGTCAACATGACTGGAGCATCTGATCACCCCGTAGAGGCACATAACAGTTTGTTTTTTAGCCCATGTTATAAATACTTCCTCCATTCATGTGTGGGGGTACTTTTGCTCATTCCAACAGCTGAGAAACACTTTTGAGAGTGCCAAGAAGAGCAAGGTCCTAGTGAGGTGATTGAGATTTGAGAATCCCAAAGAGAGCCCTTATTAGTGAGATCAAGAGTAGCAAAGTGTGCATCCACCCTTCTCATTAGGCTTGTCGTGGTCAAGTGAGAGTTTGTGCTTATTAATCTTGGTGATCGCCATCACCTAGATGGCTTGGTGGTGATTGGAGAGCTTGGTGATCATCCGACAGAGCTTGTGGATGACCCAACTCAAGTTGTGAGCGGTTGTGGGCGATTCACTACGATGGAGTGTCGAAGAATCTACCCATAGAGAGCACTTGATCCTTGCGCGGATCAAGGGGGAGCTACACCCTTGCGTGGGTGCTCCAACGAGGACTAGTGGGGAGTGGCGACTCTCCGATACCTTGGCAAAACATCGCCGTGTTCCTCCTTCTCTCTTTACTTTGAGCATTTACTTTGAGCAATTCAATTCTTGTCATTTACATTCCTAGAATTGCCATGCTAGAGTAGGATTGGAACTTAGGGTGCTAAACTTTTGTACGTTAGATCAATAGAAATACTTTCTAGGCACAAGGGGTTAATTAGGCTAACTGTAGAGTTTAATTATTGCAAAGAAATTTAGAATTAGCCCAATTCACCCCCCTCTTGGGCATCTTGATCCTTTCACTACCTTTGCTTGCTATCCTTCCTTCGCTTTGTGCTTGCTCTTATGCAACCCAATTTGTGCCATGTGAGATTTCTCGTGGGTTGTATGTTCAGTAATGGTGCCACGATTAGCGATCTATGGTGCCACGACAAAACCGAGAGCCACCTGTGGGCGCGCGCACAAGGTTGTGCTGCTCGGCACATGCTGGTATCGTGGTTTCTAGTCATGATCCATTGTAGAATTGCATCGATGTGTTGTTTTCACATGAGTTCTTCCTTGGTTATTTCTCCATATCTACTCAGAAGATTCTTATATCAGACCAAAAGTAGTAGAGTTTCCTTTTGAAGTTGCAAAGAGGATAACCTTTGAAGAATTGGTCACTGACATAAACATTAACAGACTACTAAGAGATGGTAGACAAGTGACTCTACTTGACTATCCCTGTAATGACATCGATCATCTAGTGAGAAACTTATGTCATCCCCGTTGGATCAGAAGGCGACACAATATTTAAAGTTGGACAAGTTATCAGTTGGATGATAAATGGACCGGGATATTATGTGCTATAATAGGTCAACTGGTGCTCATGAGCTTCCTATCCAAGTTCTCAATCTTTAGGTGCATAAGGATCATGTAGACAAAAACCGACCTTCTTCGGTGCCACTCCTTTCCTGCTGACTTCTAGGGTGACTGTCTGTTTGCACATCCACCACAATTGTTGCCATCAAAAAGAAGTTTTGAAGGTTTTTAAGTATTTGAAGACAACTAATTAGTTACTAGTAGGAAGGTTAATCTCTAGCTAGGTAACGACTCTTTGGTAACTATGAAGGCCAGATCTCATAGAACAATGTTAAGTAAAGAAATAGCAAAGCCGGTCATCGATGCTAGTACTGTTTTCTTCTCCAAGCCCTATGTGGTCAAGTCAATTCTATCTTGGACAATCACATAGATAGTGCAGGATGCTATATCAGCTAAGTAAAGAGCTAGAGAAAGCACATCCCTAGTCTCAGTAAGCGTCATTATGTATATGGTGCTATCAAAGGATTTGTTCAGGACTCTATTAGAGGAAGTACAAAAGGGTAGTTGGAAATGGTCCCTTATCTTGTTGGACTACCCCTCTGCATGAAGTATGCATTGTGCCTTGCAAAAATAGCCCACTAGTCCAGTGCTTGTGTATCGTTGAGCTGGTGCCTAAATCAATAGTTGAAGTTGTTCCCTAGGAAGCATATGAGGAAAAACCTAGCCTCCATCCTCAGCGAGAAAGCTACCACGGTTATAAAGAGAATTAGAGAGTGCAGAACACACTCCACAATGCGTGAAGCAAAGAAAGAGAAGAGCGGGAAATCTGTCAAGGTTTTATGGCACTCCACTAGTTATCTTAAGCCAGTGATTAGTGGCTCAAACATGGTTGAATTCACACCAAACTTGGTAATCTCATTCCTCGCTTAAGATACTTCGATGTCTTAAGTTGGTTTGAAAATGAGTTGAGTAAAGCATCGGATTTGAGAGATGTTTTGATAGTTCGGTCCCAAAATTTCAGAACAAAGTAGTTTTGGTAGATGATTTGTTTGGATAGTCGAACGGTGTCCGTTTGAGCTGAATTTTGGTCAGTAGTTAAAAGACTCTTGGATCTAAATGCCTACCAAAGCTTGTGCACAATGGAGCCATAGTTTGTGAGAGATGAACTGAAAACCAAGGTGCACAGAATCTGCAATTTCTCTATTTACTACTATCATCCCTCACATTAGAAACGTTGTGTTTGTAATTGATGCCAAGATTAGCAACATGGTCAATGTTTTACTGTTAGATAATCCTTTAGGTGCCCTAGAGGAGACTCCTTGCACCCCTTTGTGGCTTGCTTTTGCCCTCTCATATCAATAATGCTTGAGCAGTCAAAGTGTTCTACAAGTCAATTTATGCCTTTGCGAGTCAAAAACAATTTGAAAAGTGTCAAACAACATATTTTAGATTTTTCTTATGAGTTGTTGATTGACATTAGAAAGGAAGCATCAATGTCAAAAGTAGTCCCACAAAGCTAATTTTGCGACAGTGCAAGTCAACCCAACTTATTGTGCAACAACACCATGAAGAAAAATTATATTCGATCTTGGTAGTGTACTATTTCTCCAGATGGCGAATAATTGTAACCTTTGTTGTCCTCCAGGCCTCGCTATCATCCTTCTTTCGCAAGGATTTCCAAGGCGAACTTGTTCTTTGGTACCTTCCATGTGTTTTTACCCATGAGGTTGCATCAGATCCAACCCGGATAACTGTTGCCGCTTGGATACGAGGATTCCCTCAAATAATGATCGACGAAAACACTGAGTCAACAGAGTCAGCTATCACCTTCACCGCTCACTCAACGGACTTAGATAATAAAGTGTTATCATTAGAGAAGGAGAACTGCACACATGGAACATTATGTAGTTTTCCATCGGTTGGCATCTGAGTGATTGAACAGTTACGACCGGCATAGACATTATCTATTGGTTACTCAGTTTCGCACAGCCTTAGAGGATGCTTACCCTGTCTATGATCTCATCCCTTATGAAAGGTTGTACTCAAGCTACTTTGGTAGAGAACTGCTTTTCGAACTTTGTGAATGAACATGGAACCATTGTAATGAGTAGCTTTCAGAAGCTTGCAGTCTACACTACTAGAAACACAACCTATGCCGATAGGGAAGTATAATAGCCGATGAGCAGTTGGGGAAACCGTGAATGGCCAATAGTTAACCTGTTATCGACGGTTACAAGCTTTCCCGTCGGTCTTTGTATTGAATAGCCGATGGTACAAACTATTCCCGAGCGTTAGATGTCGACCAGTCGGGCACTGCACTCGAAGGCCGAGAGGACAAATTAATTGCCTACGGTGTTAGTAACACCGTCGGTCTTTGTATTTAATAGCCGATGGTACAAACTATTCCCGCGCGTTAGATGTCGACTAGTCGAACACTGCACTAGAAGGCCGAGAGGGAAAATTAATTGCCAACGGTCTTAGTGAAACCGTCGGTCTTTGTATTGAATAGCCAACGGTACAAACTATTTCAAGTGTTAGATGTCAACCAGTCAGGCACTGAACTAGAAAAGGACGAGAGGGCAAATTAATTGCCAACGGTCTTAGTAAAACCGTCGGTCTTTGTATTGAATAGCCAACGGTACAAACTATTCCCGAGTGTTAGATGTTGACCAATCAGGCACTGCACTAGTAGACCGAGAGTGCAAATTAATTGCCAACTGTCTTAGTGAAACCGGCGGCAAATTGTTGTAATCCCCAACAGTCAGGTAAGGACGCTTGGCTATTGGGTGAACTATTACCGTTTTTTGACTGCTGGCCTATGTATAGAATGACTAATAATTTAATTATTTCCCAGTATAAGCACACGGTAATTGCTTGGAGGGGTTAATGTAACGCTCAAGTATTATAGGAACCGATTTGGATTTTTGTAACATGCTTTTTTTAATCTACTACTTCCTAAAAAAAATCGTCCACAGTGGCATAACCAATCTTCGGTAAAAAAAAAAAATCATACACCGCACGTACAACTGTACAATTGGACTGGACTCCTCCACCGCAAAAACAGGAAAGTACTCGACCGAAGAAAACTCCGGCTAAAAAACTGTGTCTGGAGGAATCCAAGCCGGACTATCCAAGGCCAAAACAAATCCTGGTAAAAAAAAGGAAAAAAAACGGCAGAGATCAAATACGCTAACTCTGGAAATTACTCGATGAACAAAATCAAGTATGCTCCTATTAGTTAAGATTAGATATTTCGGACTATTAAAAATAATAGAGATAAATTAGGAGTCTGCTAGGATTCTGTATTCGGCTTATGTATGTAGGCCTTATATATATGTTGGTTCAATTAAAAAGTGAATTGTAAATCCAATTTCCCTTACCCCATCTACCCGTTTGCCTCCCTGGCTCCGCCGGCCACGACGTCAAAGCGCTTCTGAAATAAAATGGAGGCATCTATGTAAATCTTTTTGTAGCAGTTGTTATCAGTAATGGAAGCCTGCGGCGTGCATGTGCCATGCGTCAGCATTACCGCCGAAATTATAACACTCTAAAATTTGCATTCTTTTAAAATAGCTAAATTTGATTTATTTATGCAATTATGTGTGCATTCAAATATAGGAAAATAATAATTTTTGTGAAATTAAAATCAATCATAAGGATAGATACATGTTGATGCACTCATACTGCAGCATTTTATTTAATATATTGAGTGGTTTTGATTTAAACTCAAAAGGATTCAAAAATCATTTGGAAATGAATTTGAAAATTTTAATTGAAAAAAAAGAAATACTTTTCCCTCCCCCTCCCTTCCTCATTTTCGGCCTGCTGGCCCAATTCCCGCCGGCCCACTCACCTCCCTCCTTTCCCCTCCCTCTCATTTTCTTCCTGGGCCGGCCCAACTCGGGCGAGCTGGCAACCGTTGCCGCCGCGCCCTCCCTCCTCTCTGCCGCTGACGGTCTAGGCTCGCTCGTCAGCGCCGTCGCCCACCTCCCGCACCCGGTCAAGCCGCAACCGCCGCCGCGCCCACCTCGCATCGTGGGAGCGTCTTCCCCCATGCCCTGGCCTCTATAAAGGAGCCGAGCCCGTCGCCGCCCTCCCTGCTGCCTCCCCCGCTCCACTCTCGAGTTTGCCCATGCACGCGGAAGCCACAACTGCAGCGCCGAGGTCCGCCGTCTGTCCCTTCGCGTGGTCCGCCGTCCCTGAGCCGCCTTCGTCCTCGTTTTCATCCGCGGTGAGACCCCCGTGTTCCCCTCCTTCTCCCCGTGCCTTTACTTTCGTAAATCATGGCCTCTAGGGCCCTAGCCGCGTGCGCCAAGGACCTTCACGTCGCCGGCCATGGCCACCACCGCATCGGTCGCATCCTCCGGCCGCGTTCTCAGCCTAGGCGAGGTCGCCTTCATCTCCTCTCTCCCTCGGTGCCCTTGGTTCATCGAACCATGGCCCATAGACCCTGAACCGCATGCGCCTGTGAGTTTCTCGCCGCCGGCCATGGTGCCCCGCCGACCGGAGCACTGTTCCGACCGCCAGCCTTCTCTCTCTCCCCCAGCTCTAATCTGAGCCGTCCATCCGTGATCCAATGGCCCTGGGTGGCCGATACCCCTTTGCGGGTCATTTTGCTAAAGAGACCCCCAAGTTTTGCCTAATTGAACCCGCAGTCCTCGGCCGGTTTAAATATTCCAGATTTGATTTTATTTAAATTCAAAAATAGTTCATTCTATTTATAGAAATGCCACTGCATTGTTTTGCTTATAAAATCATCGTTTTAGCTCCGAATCGACCCGTTCAAATTGCGTTAGGTTCGTAATTAAGTTCTCGACATGTTAGTGTCACTGTCAAACATGTTTGCAACAATTAAATTTTGAGGTTAGATTTAATTAAATAAATTGATATAGGAAACCCCATTTAATTCATAACTTTCGCGTTTTAGCTCTGTTTTTTGTGAACTTCGTGTCTATGTGATCGTAGAAAGACAGATTCTTTTCATAAACATTTTATCTTGTTTTCTAAACTGCTGGTGTACTATTCAAACTATAGGTTTGTTTTGATTTGCATGAATGTTCCTGTAATGTTGTATGTTACCGTGTTGGTCGAGTTCAGACGGTGAGGAGAGCGTTGGAGACCAAGAGTTCTTTGACGACCAACAGGACCAATAGGAGTTTGTTAACCAAGGCAAGTATAGCATGGGATCTACCTTGATGTCCTATTCACCATTTATTAATTACTCATTTGCATGTGTCTAATTTTGATACCCGTAAGAACATTCTAGTGGTTGAATATCCTGTTTTCCTTGTCTCCTAAGGGTTATATGCATATGGGTAGTTGCTAGCGCTCAACGTAATTGCACATGATTTACATATTGAACAATGATTCTATGGAAAGAAAAGGTAAAAGTTGCTTTTAAACAACTGAATTATAGGGCGAAGGAGCAAATGATTTTTGATCATGATGCTCTCGGCCCTCTATAAGGACTTATCTGTCGGCAAAAGCTGGGACTGACAGTGCAATCGTGAGGGTCACATGGCTCTGACTTTAGCTCAGTAATAGGACCTTTTCTAGCTTATTAGAGGTTACCTTTATGGCGCAAAAGGGGCTTGCCACGTTGGGTATAGGACTGCCCCTGTTCTTATGTGTATAGCCACGAAGGATTTGTGCCATAGGAAAGGGGGGTCCCTACATCTGCCTGTCGAGGAAACCTAGCGGCCCTAACTTATTAGAGAAACCTATGAAATGGCTTCATAGTGTACCCCGCCCGCTCACCTTGGTAGTGTTATGGGAGTAATTAACCTGGGCACGTGGGAAACACGACTCACGGTGAATGTGTACAACCTCTGCAGAGTGTTACAAACTGTTATAACAGCCGTGCTCACGGTCACGAGCGGTTCGGAAAACTCATAGAATAACTGGTCATTTATTGTTGTTCATTTATGATGTTCTACGATGATAATATGATACAATTGATTCTGATATCTGATCATATGGGATTAATTGGGGCTTAAGCATATCTTGATGATAGTTGATGATAAAATCTTGACTTACTAAAAGTGCTAACCGCAGTAAACCAGAGTCATCCTTTTTGAGCTTTCATAACCCCATGTTATCTTGTTAAGTACGAAAAGTACTTACGCTTGTTTACTTTCAATATTTGGATAAAAATCCCGGATGGGTAACAGATGTCAACGGATATAAGGAGTATCCAGAGGACTTTTAGGCTTGTGGTCAACCAGTTGACCGTCCCTGTGTTGGAGCTACCACGAGAGAGCTTCCTTTTTACTTTCTGCTAGGTTGTGTAAGACTATGTGACGGTGTTAATCGTGATGTAAGATACACCATGATGATACTCTTTGTAATTTGTCAACTTATGTATGTGACTGATCCCTGGGCACACATGAGTTTTATGCATTCAATTTTATCCTTAAAATTTTGTGTGATAGAGATGAAGCAGGTGGCTAAGGTAACTACAAGGAGTATTTAACTACTGGTGCTTGTCGTGATCGAATCTATCATCGTAGATATTTGTAAAAAAAAATAGGACCATAGTGCAACTCACGAGCATTTATCTAGTATTTCACATATGACTCATGGCCTATGTTAACTATATATTTCAAAAATTTCACGGTTGAGATTTAGGAGCCCATGTTCTTTTTTTATTATAGTTTTCTTGAAAGTAAACTAGTTTGAAATTTCAAGCAATATTTGGTATATTGAAGTTTATATAGGGATAGGTTATTATACTCCCTCCGTTATTTTTTTAAATGTCACATTAGGTTTGTCCGAAGTCAAACATTGCTATCTTTGATCATTCATTTCAAAAAATTATTATAATTTTACAACCTATGAATTATATATTATGAAAGTATTTTTCATAGTGAATCTAAAAGAATAAATCCTATTATACCATGAGCCTATATAATTTTTTTAAATAGATGTTCAAAGATATAAATATTTGAAAGACCTCTTATACTTTACACAACAAAACACTTTGATGATTCATTGTTCTTCTAAGAATAGCATTGAAAAACATAGATCATCCTCTCATGATGTTTATAACTATACCAAGTTCTTGGTGGTGCATAAAGCACAAGTGCAATTGTCAATGCACGATACAATTATTTCATTTATAATGTCCCTCTTCTACAGTGCCTTGTCTAACCTCATGGGTTGAGAACATGCACGTGCTTTATATGTAATATATAATATTAAAACATAACACTTGCTATAGGTCTACATTTTGATATCTGAATAAATTTAAACATAATTTTTAGTGACCTCATAATTGTAAAGTTCTAGTAAGTACGTTCCTGCAATCATTAGTTTGTTTCCAGTATTTTTCTTGGAAAAAAGAAATGACATGGAAGAACCTTACCTGAAAATAAGTGCAAAAAGTTCAAAAACCTCACTGTATTGGACACTCGAACCCAGGATGCATACTGTACAAGCAAACCATTCTACCACTGGGCTACTGCCAGTATGTTTGACCGGGTAAGAATATATTTATTTATTTCGAATCAAATGGAATATTATCCAGAGCCCAATCAGGACGACGAAAAGGCGGCAAACTAGCGATATAGTTTTAGCGCGAAACGAAGCCTAATCTCCCGCGGCCGCACCTAAAAACACCACATATCCCGTAAATCTCTCCTCCATGTTCCCAAACGAACCGTCTTAGGTTTTATCGCCGCCCACTCCGATTGAATCGAAGGGTGATCATAGGGTGTGCAGCTGGTTGCCGAGATCATCCTGCAGGAGGGGCGAAGCACATCTCGTTCCGCCCGCCGACACCGAGCACCCGCGGATTAAATCAATCAGCATCTGTGCCGCCACACATCTGATCTTCTTCTTAAGGTACAATGCGAACCCCTTTGCTGTCCTCTTTTGTGCCTTATGCTCCATGGTCAAGAACCCTACTGTTGTTCTTTGGATATCAATGATAGCTCTTTTTATTAGGTTTTGTATTCAATCTGCAATCTGCATTCATCTTTGTTTGACTATTGCTGCCTTGTTATTGGGGTTCAGTTAATTAATTGTGTTCTGAGATGGGCTGGACGGTTGGTGCTACACTAATAAGATGGAAAGTGAATTACTTGTAGACTGAACTGAATAGGAAGGGTAGAATCTCAGTGGAAGGAGTAGTTCCAATTATGCTATCTTGTTTGTGTATATTTCATAGTTGACAAGAGCAATGTCTAGACTGCTATTTTGTTAACATTCTGTTGTGTTCAATATTTAGTGTTCTGTGTGAAGCATGTCCTAATTTTTCTGAATATTAGTATGAACTGTGGATTCTGAATATGTGGTACTTTAGATGTACAATCTGATCATTAGCAATTAGGGAAATCTCAGGAGTTAGGTGATCATCCTTATATTGTAGTGTTTGTCTTGCATCATTGATAATTGATTTTCTATACTGGTTATTTCTCACTATATATTTTCTCTCTCGAATTATTTTTTGCTGCTCCAATCATCTTATCTTTTAGTGTGCTGGTGTGCTAAGGTGCGGGTGACTGGAGATTGGGCGGGTGACCAGTGTTGGCGTGAACGCAAACTCAGAGAACTTAAGGTCTCATTCTACTATTCATCTCTCTCCCTCTATCCCTCTCTGTGTGCAGCGGATTATTTTTCTTGTGGCACTACAATTATTTTTGTGTGGGTGGAAAGCTGATTGCTTTGACACTATCTGAACCATGCATATATGAAAGTAACTTTATTTTTTTTCCTAAAGTGTGAATTCTAATATTTAGGTAGGTACGTTCCATGGGTGAGGATCGTAGTTGGATGTACAATGAGCGGAAAGGTAGCTTGTTTAGTCCAGTTTGGAAAGCTGGTTTGGACACCTTTCTAGACCATGCCTTTTCATTACCTGAAGCTGCTAAAGATGGGAGATCTAAGTGTCCATGTACTAAGTGTGATTGTCGCCACAAGAGGAAAAGGGATGAAATGGAGATGCATTTATGCCGCAATGGTTTCCAGTTGGGGTATGAGAGATGGACTAGGCATGGGGAGTCTGATGTAAATGATCAAGTAGACAATGAATATGTAGGTAGCTCAGATAGGATGAGTGAAATGCTATTTGATGCTATTGGAGCCGAAGGTGTCCGTCAGAGTGAGGAGCCAACTCAAGCAGCAAAGGAGTTATATGAGCTACTAGAGGAAGTAGATAAACCACTGCATGACAAGACGTCTCACTCCCGCCTATCCATTGTAGCATGACTTATGACCATAAAAACACAATATAATCTTTCTGAAGCCGTTTACAATGAAATAATGAATCTTTTACATGAAGTTATTGGAGATGAGGCTGCCAGGGATGTCCCTAAAAACTTTTATAGGTCTAAGAAGTTTGTGCATAGCCTAGGAATGCCTTATGTGAAGATTGATGCATGCCCCAATGGATGCATGATATATTACAAAACTAACAAAGATAAAGAAAGTTGCTCTATCTGTGGTGAATCTTGGTATGAGGAGCCAACTAGAGGAAAGAAATCTAGGAAAGTACCAAAAATTTTTTTGCGTTACCTTCCAATTACTCAAAGGCTACAACACCTGTACATGTCATAGAACACGACAAAGCACATGGGATATCATGCACAACCCCGCAACAATGATAATGTTATGGCTCACCCTTCGGATGGAGAAGCTTGGATGCAATTTAACAAGTTGTATCCAAATTTTGCCAAGGAGGTTAGGAACGTGCGTCTTGGTTTGGTAACTAATGGTTTTACACCTTTTAGTGCTCATGCTGCCCCATACTCTTGTTGGCCTATCTTTGTTGTTCCGTATAACCTCCCTCCTGAAATGTGCACTAGAAAGAGCAACATCATCCTTGCACTCGTTATTCCTGTTCGTGAACACCCGGGGAAGAACTTCAACGTATACATGGAACCACTAGTTGATGAGCTCTTGGATTTATGGGAAAAAGGTTCTCTTACTTACAACTGTTATAGAAAGGAAAACTTCACCATGAAGGCAATTGTGTTGTGGACCATTCATGATTTTCCTGGATATGGCTTAGTAGCATGCTAGAGCACACATGGAAAGCTAGCTTGTCCAATTTGTGGGTCTGACATTAAGACATTTAATTTGAAGCATAGGCACAAACCTTGCTGGTTTGATTGCCATAGGAGATTTCTTCCAGCTAGCCATGCATTCCGCAAAAGTGTGAAGTGTTTTCGAAAGAAAACTAGAATTACAGATCCTCCACCAAAGCACCTAACTGGTGCTGAGATATTAGAACAGTTAAATAATCTAACTCTTGATAGCAAAGGTAACAATAAATATAAAGGGTTTGGGAAGTCGCACAATTGGACATATATTAGTTGTTTGTGGCGATTGCCATACTGGAAAAAGTTGATTCTCCGACATAACATTGATCTCATGCACAATGAGAAAAATGTTGCAGAGGCACTATTAGGCACAACTCTAGATATCTCAGATAAAACTAAGGACAATATTAAAGCGTCTTGACATGGCTATGCTTTGTGATCGCCCAACTTTTGATTTGATTAAGAAGCCCAATGGCACATGGACAAAACCGAGGGGAAAATATTGTGTTAGTAAGGATGATAGATTGGTTATCTTCAAGTGGTTCAAGCAACTGAAGTTCCCATATTGCTTTGCTGCTAATTTAAGTAAATTTATAAAGTTGGATAAGCAGAAATTTATTGGTATAAAAAGCCATGACTTACACATAATCATCGAGCGCCTACTGCCAGTTGCACTTAGGGGTTTCATCCCTGAGAAGGAATGGAAGGATATATTAGAACTGTGTTTTTTATCAACAAATATGTGCCAAAGAAATTGATCGAGAGAGAATGCGTGAACTTGAGAAGGAGATTCCAATTCTTCTATGTAAGCTAGAGAAAATGTTCCCACCAGGGTTCTTTAATGTAATGCAACATCTAATTGTGCATCTTCCATATGAGGCAAGGGTTGGTGGACCTGTGGCATTTCGTTGGATGTACCAACATGAGAGGTAATTATTAATTTTTCTAAATAAGTTAGTTTAGCTCGATTCTTTTTTTTGTTATTATATCACTAAACATTGTAGTAATATTTTGCTAGGTACATGCATGACCTAGGCCTGAAAGTGTAGAACAAAGCTAGAGTTGAGGGTTCTATTGTAGAGGTTGAGATTGTGAAAGAGATAACTAACTTTTTTCTAGATATTTTGCTGACCATGTTCGTACTAGATGGAAAAGGTTGATAGATACAACAGTTGGGGAACACACATGAAGAATGATGGCTCCACTTTAGATGTTTTCCAATATCAAGGCACCCTTCATGGTAGGGGCATGCCTCGTGACCTCTCAGAACAAGAATTGAATGCAGCGAGGCTGTATATTTTGACCAATTGCTCTGCTATTGATTGTTATTAAGAGTAAGTGATACAAATAACAATTTTTAGCTGTTCTAGCAAAGGTTCTATAACTTGTATATATTTGTAGGGCATTTATGGAACAGAAGCATGCTAATAACCCCAGGTTTTCAGTGGAGGTCCTTGACAAAATGATGATAGATGAATTTGTGGATTGGTTTAAGAAAACTGTAAGGACATATTACCTTAGCCGTATTTCATGAACACATGTATATATATATATTCTAACAAACTTATTTATTTTAATAGTATAGAAAGGATACCGATGCAGATGAAGACTTGTGGAATTTAGCCAATGGATGCAAATCTAGAGTACTATCATATAGCTCGTATGATGTTAATGGCTATAGGTTTAGGTCAGAGCGATATGAAAACTCCCGTGCAAAGCTGACCACAGTGAACACAGGGGTTTGTTTGACATCATTCACCTTAGATGATCAACAACTTGACTATTATGGTGTAGTCAAGGACATTATCAAGCTTTCTTTTAATGCTGGTAGAAAAATTGAAATGGTTCTCTTACAGTGCCGCTAGTTTGATCCAATTTCTGGTGTTAGATCTGAACCAAAATTAGGTTTGGTGGACGTCAAGCCATCTTCAAGGCTGGTGAATTTTGAACCCTTTGCCATGGCTCACCAAGCCACACTAGTATACTACTTGCAGTACCCATCTCTAAGGCATGATTTGTGTGATTGGTCTGTTGTTTACAAGATCCAACCAAGGACCTTAACCAACCTTGACACAATAGATGCACATGAGGCACCTATTACAAATGTATTTTTCCAAGAAGATGAGCTGCAGGGAAGCTTCTCCATTGATGTTAATGGCTTGTTTGATGATGTAACTGTGTCTTCAGAGGCCTTGGATGATGTCCTTGATCCCCAAGATATTGAAACTATAGAAAAGCAAAACAGCACTAAGGATCCATTGGATGACATTTCTTATCATGGGAGTAGTAGTGACGAAGAGCAACAAATAGTTGAAAAAAATAGCAACTTGGAAGACATTGACGAGGATGAGGAAACCACGGATGATTCCTTAGAATTTGATTATGATGATTATTGAATCCTTATTTTTAATATGTACATTAGTATCTTATTATTTAGCTTTCATATTGAACTAGAAATATGTCTTCCCAATCTGAAATATGGTGCATCCTTGTTTGATTGATGATTTACTTCACTTATTTTACTTGTGTATCCCCTAATTTTATTGGTGCCTACTCGTTCTGTTTAATAAACATTTTATGCAACATACTTATTGCCATGTATGAAGCAGGATGAGTGGCTGCTTGAAGCACAGACCTATATCATCATCAAGGTCAGTGCGTTCCACATTAGCTGCTGCAAGAGAAAATAATGGATTGGCTTCAGCAAGTCAGCAAGCTATTGAGAAAATAATACTCGATCCAGGACTGATAGCGGTGAAAGACTTCTAGAAAGAGAAAGACCCACGATCAAGGCTGTTGGAGAGTAAGTAACATTGTAGCTACTTTAATTTGTATAATTATGTGTCCATATTATATCTATCGCTTGTGTATTAACATAGACTGTTGTCTCAGTATTTTGTGTTCAAGTGTTCATTGTTTAGATTAATTTTTAGCAAGTACAGTTTGTCCATGATAGAGAACAATGTCATGTCATTAGTGCACTAGCTTGCTTGTAAATAGTTGGATGCACCAGCATATTTATTTAAAGAGCTTGCAAAGACTAAATAAAGAATGTTGTATTTTTAACTTTCCACATTTCTGTAAGGTAGGAGTTTTCAGTACTGATCGTTCCATGATGTTTTGCTTACTTTAACATTTCAGTTATGTATTTTATATCTTTTATCCCTATATGATGATGTCATTTGATTTAATATAAAATTATCAGGCACTAGGAAGTACATCCTTATCAAAGTTCTCGCAAACCCCCAACAGTAATTGGCGCTCTAGTTCACGAGATGTATCTTGATTTTGTTGATACAATAAATGGGATGAAGCCAGTGCTAACATGGGAAGATTTCAAGAAGACTACCATAGCTGGGGTATCAACTGATAAGAGAGTATTGGAAGAGTTCCGGGTATGTGCTACATGTGCATAATAACTACAGCTTACTAACTAGCTTTGCTATTGTTTAAAAGTTATCTCAACTGCAACTTACTATAAATAATATGGTAGTGGTGTTTCAAGTGTCTTCTAGAAGATAGAGCTGAGGCAGATGCTGTCTTGGAGTTAAAATTTAAAAACATGGTGCCTAAGATGTTGAGTGAAGAGAAGCGGGCTATCACAAAGAAACTATATAAGGATGGTAATGTGCCCCCAGAAGATGTAGATGAATATGGAAATCATTGGCCAACAAAAGATATATGTTAAACCAAGAGACTTTACAACTAATGAAGGTTGGGCTTTGCTATGTGAGCACTGGAGTACATCAAAATTTAGAAAGTCGTCCTTAAAGGCAAAGCAAAATCGCCTAGCTAGAGATAATAACGTATACCTTCACAGTGGCTCAAGAAGCTTACCAGCAACACGCCAATGGCTGGTAAGAACCCAAACCAAAAAGTTGTGACTTCATAAACTACTGATGTACAATGTTCAATACATGTCAAAGCATACTTACACTTTAATTGTAGTCACTAAAAACTAGCGTTGACCCTGGAATTGGTGGCGCTTGGCAGCATAATCATGAATTGAATCCAGGGACAAATGATGGTAGGTTGTGCAACCAGAATGCTGCTGATAAATGGGTAAGTGTTGGATTATTTAGCTGATAGCTCTTGTTGTCTTGTTACTGATCCTCAGCTTTTCTATGTTTTTTTTGGAAAAGGCACAATATGAGGAAGGAATGGAAAAAAGTATGGCACGAATTGGAAAATTGAGCATCCTAAATTAGATGCAAGTGTCATTTATGAGTGCAGGTAGAATGCCACATGGTAAGCTAGGAATTGGTGATGGAGCAATTAGTATTGCTGAGAAGGAAGCAATCAAGACAAGGAAAAGAAGTGCACAACCATATGTTTATGCTAAAGAGAAGCGACTTGAAAGGGAAAATCTGCTATTGCGAAAAGAATATAGCAACCTTGAACACGTTGTGCAGGTAATTATTGTTAGAATAAATATATGCATACAAATAAATACCTATGGCTAACCATGAAGTTTTAACAGGCACTTGTTGCTAAACAAGGAACGGACTTTGATGCATTAGCTTAGGAAACTACAACTAACTTGGTAAGTTTACCAGCTACCTCACAGAGCACAAATTATTACAATGAACTCAAGGATCACTCTAGTTGATTCAGATTTGAATTTTATTTTTCCCACCTCAATTCATTGCAAAACTGACCTTTAAAGTATAAACTAATATATGCATGACATGCAACCTACTTCTGAATCTGAGGTTGCATTCGCTAGAGAGCATGAGAAAATTGTTCCTAATGCATCTAATCATGTAAGTATTAAGTGTGTTCCAAATGTATCTGTGCCATACCTGAAATTATTGCAAAATCTATCTTATATATATTCAAGCTGGTTCATATGCTTATAAAAATAATTTTATAACTTCTGTAGGATAACATTGGTGGAGCAGACTATAGTGGTGAGGAAAATATTGGTGGAGTAGACTACAGTGGTGAGGAAAATGAAGATGACATCTATGATTATGATGATGAAGGATACCATTTCCAAGATGATGGCCAAAATTACGAGAACAATGGTGAAGACTTTTTCGATGATGATGCTTCCTGGTGATGAGAAGAGATTATATGCAACATATGCAGTGTGGCACTTTTAAGTAGTTTTTCTTATGCCTTGTGAACAGCAGAGCAGTATCTTAGTCAAGTATTTTAATTTGAACATTAATTTATGTAATGTTGAAGAATGTTCTTAGAAAATTTTAGAATGTCTAGACCGTACCTTTTAATATCAAAGAGCTAGTTATGAAATGTCATGAATTGTGAATGTTCAACATTTGTAATTGATCTTCGTGGTTACATATATTAATTATTTATGGCTATAAAAAATATCCCAAGAAATATCGGATGATGGATTATAATAAAATAACTTCATCTCTATATTGCCGATGGTTTAATAGTTTTAGCCGGTGGGAAACCAAAACCTTCGCATATATATATTCTACCGAGAGTATTTAATTCCAGACGGTTAATAAACAGCGTTGCTAATATGTTTCCCCGATGGGTTAAAAAACTATCATGCAATAAATCCCTGACCGGATATGTTTCCCAATGGGTTTAAAAAAACTATCAAGCAATAAATCCCCGACAGGATATGTTTCCCGACGGGTTTAAAAAAACTATCAAGCAACAAATCCCCGACTGGGAAACCCTCAGCAATTTATGTCGGACCAAAGGCCGAATGACGTGTTTACCAACTAATTGCCGAGCATCAACTATCAAAAACATACAGCCAGCCATACAATAACTGACTACCGGTCGGTAAAAGTGGGAATGCTCGACCATGGATGCCCGACGGGAGCTTCCCGATGGTATACGCTTGGCAATTGTACTTCCTAACGGTACAAATTAATGGCCAACAGTTTAATAACCGTCGGCCATTCTTGCGCCTCTAGTAGTGCTAGTGCAAAGTTCACATGGTCCATGCTATATTCATTAGGGAAATAGAGATTGTGGGTAATTAGTTTATGCTCCATAGTACTCTCCATATCCCAAGAACGAAGTATTATGCTGTCTTAGATTCCTCCCAAAGTAACAATGCTTCATGGATGCCAATGAAGAAAATTCTTTGGACAAAACTTACTACGAAGAGCAAGTATTAGAAAGTGTCTTGACCAAATTAGCCTCTCTGATACTCCGAAATTAAGTAGCCTAATGCTATCACTGATGTTGAAAAATGGATGACATGCTTCTCTTCCCTTAAAAGTCTTTCGCACCAAATCTCATGGTGAGATTCCCATAAGGGGGGAGGGCTATAATACCCTAGGTATTTGTCACCAGTAAAGCAATGGGTTTGAGCTCAAACATGACATGTTAAGTGGTGATGAAGGTGAAAGATCAAATCTACAAGAGTGAGGTCCAACTTAAACTTGGACAACACACCCTTACTTACATGTGGACCCTTGTTAAAATTATGCAAGAGTAATGTTAAGCATGCTTATTTCATGTACATTACATCAACATGCATCCATCTTGACCAGTGGAAAAGTTTCATGAAGTTTGGAATCAAGAAGTCACATGAAATGATGTTATAATCTTTCTTGGATAGCTTTATTAAGTAAATGGGAATATGAGATGTTGACCAAACCTTGCTATCTTTCCAAATGACTATAATTGAAGTGTACAACAAAAGTCATGAAGGGTTCATGTTGAGAAAATGTCAAGAAAATGCCTCAATCGGTCTAAAACTCTAATTGAAGTTTTACCGTGATGCTATTTTGACATGTGTTGACCAATCACTTACAGTGCTTGCATGGAGTTGCACCTTAAATAAAAGTTGAAGTTTGAGTGGAGTAGAACAAACTTTGTTTTTGTACCAAGAGCTAGATCAGCTTGTAAGCAAGTCAAACCAAGGCTCAAAGATTGAATCAGCTGCTGTCTTAGGCTCCCGTAAATATTTCTAAGTCTCTGAAGTGACAACAATAAGTTAACTTCTTTGCGACATTTTATTGTCCAAATTTATGTGGTAGCTCAATTGGATTCCTTAAAATGAGTTGAAGTACCTTTCATGGTGAAAACAATAGATCAAGTCTCATCAAATTTGGAGTTCATTTGGATCTTCAAAAATAGTTTCCAAAACAGCAAAAGTTTACTTTGTCACTTAACTGACATTGACATGTCGGCATTCCACGTTCTCCAAATTTTGTTAAGCAACTTGATTTGGTATCAAAATAAAAGTTGGAGTATACATGATGGAGAAGAGCATGTATAAAGATGGCACTTGTTTGACTTCGTTTTGCCATCAATTTAGATTTTTTGTTTGTTGCTGTCAATACGTTGACACTATCACTTTAGAGATTAATTACCTACTAATCCATAGCTCTAATGGTCTTGCTCCATAAATACAAGTCGAAGAGCATCCAGAGAAGAGCAACTTTGCTATAGGCACCAAGGTCCGAATCCACATGGAATATGCCAAAAATGACATCCTAACTCTGGCACTCCATCGCCCGCTAGGTGTTCACAAAAATGGCATCGTGGCAGCCATGCACCAGCAGTGCACCCCACCTCCCTTGCCACATGCCCCCTTTGCCCTACTACCGATGGGGAGAGCCCTGCCAAGCTCTCCACACCCTCTGGATCTCTTTGGCACTCTCTCTCGCTCTGCTCTCTCTCTCTCTCTCTCGCTCTCGCTCTGAGCTCGCTCGGAGCTACAACCATGGCCACCGGTGGTGCTCCCATGGCCACGGTGCACTCGCTCTCTCCCATTCGTAGCCTAGGCCAAGCCACCACTAGCCCTGTGACCTCCCTCTTCACCTTATGCATGCTTGCTGGAAGCATCTCACCGCCCTTGCCGCTACCTTCACCCTCGCTAAAGGCCGTCGCCATGGCATGCCACCCGCGCACGTGGCCGGCAAACCACAGACTGCCTTGGGCTGAGCCAAGCAGCCCTAAGGGTGCGCTCTGGCCCCTAGGTGCTCCCCACCACTGCCGGACACCACCCGCCAAGGCTGGCTAACTCCGTCGTTGCCGCCGCCACCGCCGGAGCTACGCCTCTATGCGTCGTGCACGCGCGTGGCTAGGCCACCTTGGACCGTCTCCAGCTAGGCTGAGTAGCTCGGTGGGTGCATACGACTACCCTAGTCCTTCCCCTCCGACATGCCTCCTCCGGTTGGCAACGGCGATCCCCGGCGTGCTCCTCTATTCTGACAGTGTGGAGGGACCTCTCACTCAAATAAGGGAAAAGGAAGTGGCCTAAGTACAGAAATTGTGACTCAGTTGAATAGTGCAATAGACTACGGGTTGATTCAAGAAAAACTCGGGGGCCTCAATGCAATTGTCTTTTCCTTTATTGCATTTTTTGGCTGAAAATTTGGAAAATCATAACAAATAGTATAAAAATCATAAAATAGTAAATGAGGACTTTTTGGAATCCTTGTGAAATTATCTATGCAATGGATCTATAATATGGTATGCTTTAATTTAAAGTTTTTGCTATAAAAATAAATTTATGCAGTAAGGTTTTTAATACTAGTTATGTCTTGTCTTTTTCATAACTACAGTTGTTGTCCTCAAATAAATGTGAAATGTTTATGGAATGCTACTCAAGTGATGGTTGATGTCTGGTAAAAATTTTAGGATTTTTGTCTTGATGGTTGAAGAGCTATAAAAATAACAATTGCCATGTGTTGCTTTGCTCCTATTCTGAATAGGCCTAAAAGGTTGTGTTGATTTGGCTTAGATAAGTTATGAATCATGCCTTGATGACAATAAATGAGTTGTAATACTTTTCTTAATATTTTCAAAAAGCTAAAGAGTATAATTTTTGGTTTAGTAGATTTTTAGTTATAGTTACTTAAATTTCTGTGACTGTTTCTGCCCAGACCCAGACAGGGTTGCCTTGTTGGTAATGTGTGGCCTTGTTAATTGTGGAATTATCTCTAGGTGTTTATAACAAAGTTGTTTATAATTTGCTAAGATTTCTAAAAAGTCTAGAACCACAATTATTGGACAAGTGGAACTCTAGTTATAGCTGTTTAAATTGCATATCAGATTCTATCCATGTTTTGGATAGAGATGTATTTATTGGATTAATTGACCTTGTTAACTATAGAATCATCTTAAGATGAGAATAATAAAGTTGTAGGTAACTTCATAATCTTTTTAAAAAGTTATGATTTATGTTTGTTAGAGGTCTAGAACTCCAGTTATGCTCCTCTAAAGTTTCTATCAGTTTTCTATCTATAATTGTACCACTGCTGTTTGGGCTGCATGTGCAGTTTTGCTTGTGCAATTATTTTTGTCGTGTAAATGATGTTTTCTGTTTTTGTAGTGAATACATGTGCTAGGTGATGGCTTTAGCTTGCTCTTTTTTTGGCTAAACATATTGGTTAGTTTTTGATCGACGCATGTGTGCAATATCTGAACTTAAGTTCACTTGTGTGCCATGCCTAATATGCTTGCTATCCCTCTATAATAGGTTGTGTGATGTTTAGTTAAATAACTCTTGGTGCCTATGTCTTGCATGATCTTATGTTTGCCTTGAATGCTATTATGTGATGCATCTCATATTACCAATCTTCATATTTATGCACTTGCATCTTGCATCTCATATAGGTACACTAGATGAATCACGTGAAGGACATGATGTTGGAGCTGAACCCAAAGACGGTGTATGGTGGACCTATCCCAAAGATGGAAGGACTAAGCAAGTACCGAGATGGGAGATACTCGCCAAGCCAGTGTCATCTAACAAACACTAACCTAGTGTTGGATCCTAGGCAAGCCCCGGAGCATTCTAAACCTCCTATGTTTTTATAAATATCACTTGAGTTCTTTATGTTTGAGGCATTAGGTTATAAGAGTTGATTGGAACAACTTGATGCATAGAACTACCTTATCTAGAAATATACCATGAACCCTATATAGGTCTAAGATCGAATGTATGCTTAGTGATGCTTAGACCGATAGAAGTTAGGGGATTTACTGTCACCTGCGAGATATAGGTGGATACCAAAGCACGATTGGCTATATTTGCTATCATGAAAATAACCATGTGTGATGAATAAAAAGGAGACCAGACAGGATTGTGATAGAGAAGCAACAAGGCATGGAGGTCTTGGGTGCCTATCTATCCCTGTCTGTGTCTGTTAAGGACCGATTCCTTGTATGTCCTCATGACATTTTGAATGCATGCCTATCACTTAGTTGGCCAGATAACTCGTTTTGACTGCGAAGCCGAGTAGCTCAACTCAAGACGGAAGCCAGGAAGTGAAAGTGCGCACTCTGGTGGTAGTAAGGATGTGTGGGGAGCCATTGGTGTAAGTTCGAGGGCATATTGATGTCCTGGTAGAGTGGATTCCCTAAGAGTGTGGCACTGCTCGGGCCCATGAATTTAGTTCCTGAATTGTACCAAAGGTGACCTATGACTACCTTAGTGCAGGTATGTCTGGGTTTGTGTTAGGAATAATTCCCTAGCTGGGTAGGAATCAATTTGAATCACCGTTTCTCCTGGATAGTGAGAACTTGACTGAGTAGCGGCAACGTAGAGTAACTCAATAGAAACTTGATGGTTATGATGATGATACCCACATTACTACACTGGCTATGGTTACTATTGCCTATTACTAAATGATACTCCACATGTTTGGCACATGTTAGTTGCTAATCTAGAGATCAATAGCTATAATTAACTCGGTTACCGAATTGTAAAATGTATAGCTCAACTAGTGGCTTTTATGCAAAATTTTGTCAAGTGAGCTCCACCTATAAAGCCTTGCATACTCTTTGGTGTCACTTTATTTATGGTTTATGATGGGAAAGTCTAGCTGAGTACATTTGAGTACTCAGGGTTTATCCCACCATGTTGCAGGTGAAGTTCTTGGCCTGCTGAAGATGGTGGCTAACCGCCGGTGGGCTCGGTGATTCTATATTTATTTCTCATCTATATGCTTTTATCAGAGGATGTCACTTATGCTAGTAATCTATTTGGAACTTATATTAATGTAATCCTTTGAAAGCTATGTTGTTTTCACTAATCGGTTTTGAAACCCATACTTGTACTTTTATTTGTGAACCCATTTGTAACATTATTTCTGTTGCAACTCTATGTATGTGATGTGTATTTGCTTAATCATATGATCTTGGTTGTGATGTTGATTTACCAAGGTCCTTCGTGACACTTGGCGGACTACCGGGTTTATATAAGTGAAAGTATGCGTGTGTCAGCGTGTTAGCGGGGACAGCCGTACTTGATCTTATATAAATTAGGTGGTTCTATCATAGCTGGCAGCAGAGCAAGATTAAGCATAATACTGTCATGTTCATAGTTTTAAAAACAAAGTTTTGGTTTTAAGAAGCCTATTTTAGCTAAAACTTTAGCTACAGGCAAATTTGTCAAAACTTATTTGCAAAACTATGCTAGCGACATGCTCCTTTATTCCCAGTTAAGGACTATTGGGTGGCTATCTAAGTACTAACTATGGGGGTTGTACTTTACTATAATTTTTACTTTCGACGTCCATACGGCGTGCTATTGTATGGATGCCATTCGCTTGAATGGTAATGTATGGATCACTATACCTCTACGCTCAGGTAAGAAGGTAAGTTGATGAGTGGCATGACCGCAAGATGTGAACATGCGGTCATAGGGGAGAGGTAGTTTTGATACTTAAGTAAATATATGTATGTCATATATATATATATATGGAAGTATTTAATTGTGGGTTAGCTTTGGTACAACTATAGATGCATATTCTATATGCATATATAGACGTATTTACTTTCGGGTAGCTTTGATACAGAAGTAAGTATATATATATATATATATATATATATATATATATATATATATATATATATATATATATATATATATATATATATATATATATAAGTATTGTGCTTGCAACCTGGAGGCCAGACTTCCATTTCTGCATATATAATTGTGGGCTTGGGCTGAAATAAAATCCTTCTGTAGGTACGCTAACCACGAATGCCTAGATTGAATGTAGCTAATGACTAGCTATATATCAAGAGAGTACGTGTTATGCCATCAACGTAGAACGTGATTGCCACCTTAGTCTGGCAATTTTTTGAGGACAAATAGGATGGTCATGCATCATGATTGTGCTTGTGCATAAATATGCTTCCCTCACTTTGTTCTAATACTAAGTAACTTGTGATCAATGTGATGTTACTATCTTCCCTATGTGAAGCTAGGCAAAATGCCTTGTTCCATGCCGCTTGAATAGCTATGCTTGAAGATAGTGTGTGATTAGCTTTGCCTTGTATGTTTGCTTCCAAAGGAAATAGATGACAAGTTAATAGTTAGTAAAAACTTTACCCTTTTGAAAACTAAATTGCTAAATGTAAGTAAAACTTGTTTTGTAGAGATATCCACCTACTCAGTAAAAAGGAAATAAAAGATAACAGTACCTTGCCACCATGTTTTGCATGATATGGGTAGTGGTGTTGTTGTAGGTGACTGCTTGTTATATGCAAGCTTTGTGCTTAGTAATAGTTGCTTAAGCTAATTGGGTTGAGTGTTTTGAATTACTTGCTTAAGAACATGATATATGTGTGGATGCTCGTTATCTAGGTAGTGTCATAGCTATCACCCCTTTTGCCCTCGATAAGTATACGAATGTTGAAGAGCGCTATCCTGGAACAACGTTCAAGTTTTGATAATCTTATGGTTGTCGTCTCCAATTAAGTTCCCTCTTAGGAGCCTGAGCATGTTTTGTGGTTGTTCCACTCCTATGTGGGAGGACCTTGCTCAAAAATCCTTATCGGACTTCATTGTTCCTTCTCCTACAGAGGATCTAGTGCAACACTAATCGCTATCTACCCTGGCTTTGGAACCTTTTCCTCATAGATCATGTCGTTGCATTATCAACTAAATCCCTAGTCAGTGCATTGGCTCTGTCCCTCGAATATCGTTTGTTTTGTCTCCAACCCTTCCAAGTCTCTAGATATTTATCAGTCCTAATCTCATGTTGCTGCTCAGTAAGACCAAATCTCATGTTAATCTTTATATGGTAATCACTTTGATGGACACAAGGTGTATATGGAAATTAGGCAAGAGTCCCCTGCTCAATTGTCTTCGGCAATTAAGCTATGTTCTCTTGCGCTGTGTTTTTAATCTTTGGATCACCTCCTTGTTGACTCCTAACCTTGAGACTACCTTTGCTTACTATCTCTCCTTCGCTTAGTGCTTGCTCCTATGCAACCAAATTTGTTCCACGTGAGATTTCTTGTGGGTTGTATGTTCAGTAATGGTGCCATGATTAGCGATCTATGGTGCTATGACAAAACTGAGAGCCTCCTATGGGCACGCACACAAGGTTGTGCTGCTTGGCACATGCTGGTATCAAGGTTTCTAGTCATGATCCATTATAGAACTGCATCGATGTGTTGTTTTCACGTGAGCGCTTTCTTGGTTGTCTCTCCATATCTACTCGGAAGATCCTTATATCAGACCAAAAGTAGTATAGTTTCCTTCTAAAGTTGCAAAGAGGAAAACCTTTGAAGAATAGGTCACTGACATAAATATTAACAGACTACAAGAGATGATAGACAAGTGACTCTACTTGACTGTCCCTATAATGATGTCGATCATCTAGTGAGCAACTTATGTGATCCCCGTTGGATCAGAAGGCAACACAATATTTAAAGTTGGACAAGTTATCAGTTGGATGATAAATGGACTGGGATATTATGTGCTGTAATAGGTCACCTGGTGCTCATGAGCTTCCTATCCAAGTTCTTAATCTTTAGGTGCATAAGGATCATGTAGACAAAAAACGACCTTCTTCGGTGTCGCTCCTTTTCTGCTGACTTCCAGGGTGACTATCTGTTTGCACATCCACTACAATTGTTGCCGTCAAAAAGAAGTTTTGAAGCGTTTTAAGTATTCAAAGACAACTAATTAGTTACCAGTAGGAAGGTTAATCTCTAGCTTGGTAACGACTCTTTGGTAACTATGAAGGCCAGATCTCATTGAACAATGTTAAGCAAAGAAACAGCAAAGCCGGTCATCAATGCCAGTACAACTTCCTTCCCAAGCCCTATGTCATCAAGTCAATTCCATCTTGGACAGTCACACGGATATTGTAGGATGTTGTATCAGCTAAGTAAAGAGCTAGAGAAAGCACATCCCTAGTCTCTGTTAGCATCATTATGTATATGGTGCTATCAAAAGATTTGTTTAGGACTCTATTGGAGGAAGTACAGAAGGGTAGTTGGAAATGGTCCCTTATCTTGTAGGACTGCCCCTCCGCGTGAAGTATGCATTGTGCCCTGCAAAAATAGCCCACTAGTCCAGTGCTTGTGTATCGTTGAGCTGGTACCTAAATCAATGGTTGAAGTTGTTCCCTAGGAAGCATATGAGGAAAACCCTAGCGTCCATCCTCAGCGAGAAAGCTACCACGATTATAAAGAGAATTAGAGAGTGCAGGAAATCTATCAAGGTTTTATTGCACTCCACTAGTTATCTTAAGTCGGGGATTAGTGGCTCAAACATGGTTGAAGTCACACTAAACTTGGTAATTTCATTCCTCACTTAAGGTACTTAGATGTCTTAAGTTGGTTTGAAAATGGGTTGAGTAAAGCATCAGATTTGAGAGATGTTTTGATAGTTTAGTCCCAAAATTTCATAACAAAGTAGTTTTGGTAGATGATTTGTTTGGATAGTCAAACAGTGTCCATTTGAGCTAAATTTGGTCAGTAGTTAAAAGACTCTTGGATCTAAATGCCTAACAAAGCTTGTGCATAATGGAGTCATAGTTTGTGAGAGATGAACTAAAAACCAAGGTGCATATAATCTAGGATTTCTCTATTTACTACTATCATCCCTCACATTAGAAACATTGTGTTTGTAATTGATGCCAAGATTAGCAACATGGTCAATGTTTTACCGTTAGATAATCCTTTAGGTGCCCTAGAGGAGACTCCTTGCACCCCTTTGTGGCTTGCTTTTGCCCTCTCATACAATGTTTTCCTAAATGCTAAACTATAAACAGTCGGTCACCTACTGTTTAGCCATTATTCGGGCAAAACGTCCCATTAAACGGGCTAAATGGCCAATTAAACGGGGTAAATGGGTGATTAAATAGAAATGGTGCACCACTGTGTAGCGTTTACACGGTGTGTAAATGGGCTAAACGACCGTTTAGGTGAATAGTGCTCTCATATCAACAATGCTTGAGCAGTCAAAGTGTTCTACAGGTCAATTTGTGCCTTTGCAAGTCAAAAACAATTTGAAAAGTGTCAAACAATAGATTTTAGATTTTTCTTATGAGTTGTTGATTGACATTAGAAAGGAAGCCTCAATGTCAAAAGTAGTCCCACAAAGCTAATTCTACGACAGTGCAAGTCAACCCAACTTATTATGCAACAGCACCATGAAGGAAAATTGTATTAGATCTTGGTAGTGTACTATTTCTCTGGATGGTGAATAACTGTAACCTTTGTTGTCCTCTAGGCCTCACTACCATCCTTCTTTGGCAAGGATTTCTAAGGTGGACTTGTTCTTTGGTACCTTCCATGTGTTTTTACCCAAGAGGTTGCATCAGATCCAACCCAGATAACTATTGCCGCTTGGATACAAGGATTCCCTCAAATAATAATCATCAAAAACGCTGAGTCAATAGAGTCAGCTATCACCTTCACCGCTCACTCAACGGACTCAGATAATAAAGTGTTATCATTAGAGAAGGAGAACTGCACACATGGAACATTATGTAGTTTTCCATCGATTGGCATCTGAGTGATTGAATAGTTATGACCAGCATAGACATTGTCTATTAGTTACTCTGTTTTGCACAGCCTTAGAGGATGCTTACCCCATCTGGGATCTCATCCCTTATGAAAGGTTGTACTCAAGCTACTTTGGTAGAGAACTGCTTTTCAAACTTTATGAATGAACATGGAACCATTGTAATGAGTAGCTTTCAAAAGCTTGCAGTCTAGTGCAAAGTTCACATGGTCCATGCTATATTCACTAGGGAAATAGAGATTGTGGGTAATTAGTTTATGCTCTGTAGTACTCTCCATATCCTGAGAATGAAGTATTGTGCTGTCTTAGATTCCTCCCAAAGTAACAATGCTTCATGAAAGCCAATGAAGGAAATTATTTGGACAAAACTTACTACGAAGAGCAAGTATTAGAAAGTGTCTTAACCAAATTAGCCCCTCTGATACTCCAAAATTAAGTAGCCTAATGCAATCACTGATGTTAGAAAATGGATGACATGCTTCTCTTCCCTTAAAAGTCTTTCGCACCGAATCTCGGGGCGAGATTCCCATAAGGGGGAGGGCTGTAATACCCTAGGTGTTTGTCACCAGTAAAGCAATGGGTTTGAGCTCAAACATAACATGTTAAGTGGTGATGAAGGTGAAAGATCAAATCTACAAGAGTGAGGTCCGACTTAAACTTGGAAACACACCCTTACTTACATGTGGACCCTTGTTAAGATTATGCAAGAGTAATGTTAAGCATGCTTATTTCATGTACATTACATCAACATGCATCCATCTTGACCAGTGGAAAAGTTTCATGAAGTTTGGAATCAAGAAGTCACATGAAATGATGTTATAATCTTTCTTGGATTGCTTTATTAAGTAAGTGAGAATATGAGATGTTGACCAAACCTTGCTACCTTTCCAAATGACTATAATTGAAGTGTACAGCAAAAGTCATGAAGGGTTCGTGTTGAGAAAATGTCAAGAAAATGCCTCAATCGGTCTAAAACTCTAATTGAAGTTTTACCGTGATGCTATTTTGACCTGTGTTGACCAATCGCTTATATTGCTTGCATGGAGTTGCACCTTAAATAAAAGTTGAAGTTTGGGTAGAGTAGAACAAACTTTGTTTTTGTACCAAGAGCTAGATCAGCTTGTAAGCAAGTCAAACCGAGGCTCAAAGATTGAATCAGCTACTGCCTTAGGCTCCTGGAAAATTTAAGTCTCTGAAGTGACAGCAGTAAGTTAACTTCTTTGCAACATTTTATCATCCAAATTCATATGGTAGCTCAATTGGATTCCTTAAAATGAGTTGAAGTATCTTTCATGGTGAAAACGATAGATCAAGTCTCATCAAATTTGGAGTTCATTTGGATCTTCAAAAATAGTTTTCAAAACAGCAAAAGTTTACTTTGTCACTTAACTGACATTGACATGTCAGCATTCCGCGTTCTCCAAATTTTGTTAAGCAACTTGATTTGGTCCCAAAATAAAAGTTGGAGTATACATGATGGAGAAGAGCATGTATAAAGATCATACTCGTTTGACTTTGTTTTGACCATCAGTTTAGATTTTTGGTTTGTCGCTGTCAATACGTTGACACTATCAGTTTGGAGCTTAATTACCTACTAATCCATAGCTCTAAGAGTCCTGCTCCCTAAATACAAGTCGAAGAGCATCTAGAGGAGAGCAACTTTGCTACAGGCGTCAAGGTTTGAATCTGCATGGAATATGCCAAAAATGGCATCCCAACTCTGACACTCCATCGCCCGCAGGTGTTCATGAAAATGGTGTCATGGCAACCATGCACCAGCAGTGCACCCCACCTCCCATGCCACGCACCCCTTCACCCTACTACCGATGGGGAGAGCCCTGTCGAGCTCTCCATGCCCTCTAGATCTCTCTGGCACTATCTCTTGCTCTGCTCTCCCCCTCTCGCTCTGAGCTTGCTCAGAGCTACTGCCATGGCCATCGGTGGTGCTCCCATGGCCACGGTGCGCTTGCCATCTAATTCTCCTCCCAGGCCAAGCCACCACCAGCCCAGTGACCTCCCTCTCTGCCCTGCACATGCTTACTGGAAGCATCTCGCCCCCGTTGCCACCCGTGCATGTGTCCAGGAGACCATGGACCACCTCGGGCCGAGCCAAGCAACCCTGAGGGTGCGCTCTGCCCCCTAGGTGCTCCCTGCCGCTACCAGAAACCGCCCGCCAAGGCTGGCCAACTCCGCTGCCACCACTGCCAGAGCTGCACCTCTGCGCACCACGCACGCGCATGGCCGGGCTGCCTTGGACCATCTTCAGTCAGGTTGAGCAGCTCGGTGGGTGCGCACGACTCCCCTAGTCCTTCCCCGCCACTCCATCGCCGCCGACGTGCCTCCTCTGGCCGGCAACGGTGATCCCCAGCGTGCTCCTCTGTTCTGACAGCATGGAGGGACCTCACACTCAAATAAGGGAAAAGGAAGGGGCCTAAGTATAGAAATCATGACTTAGTTGAATAGTGCAGAAGACTGTGGGTTGATTCAGGAAAAACTCGGGGGCCTCGATGCAATTATGTTTTCCTTTATTGCATTTACTTGGCTGAAACTTTGGAAAATCATAACAAATTGTATAAAAATCATAAAATAGTAAATAAGGACTTTTTGGAATCCTTGTGAAATTATATATGCAATGGATCTATAATATGGTATGCTTTAGTTTAAATTTTTTGCTGTAAAAATAATTTTATGCAGTTAGGTTTTAATACTAGTTATGTCTTGTCTTTTTCATAACTACAGTTGTTTTGCTCAAATAAATGTGAAAGTTTTATGAAATGCTACTCAGGTGATGGTTCATGTCTTGTAAAAATTTTAGGATTTTAGGCTTGATGGTTTAAGAGCTATAAAAATAACAATTGCCCTATGTTGCTTTGCTCCTATTCTGAATAGGCCTGAATGGTTGTGTTGATTTGGCTCAGATAAGTTATGAATCATGCCTTGATGACAATAAATCAGTTGTAGTACTTTTCTTAATATTTTCAAGAAGCTAAAGGGCATAATTTTTGGTTAAGTAGATTTTTAGTTATAGTTGCTTAAATTTCTTTGACTGTTTCTGCCCAAACCTAGACAGGGTTCCCTTATTGGTAATGTGCGGCCTTGTTAATAGTGGAATTATCTCTAGGTGTTTATAAGAAAGTTGTTTAGAATTTTCTAAGGTTTCTAAAAAGTCTAGAACAACAATTATTGGACATGTGGATCTCTAGTTATAACTATTTTAATTGCATATCAGATTATGTCCATGTTTTGGACAGAGATGTATTTATTAGAATAATTGACCTTGTTAACTGTTGAATCATCTTAAGATGAGAATAAGAAAGTTGTAGGTAACTTCATAAGATTTTGAAAAAGTTATGATTCATGTTTGTTGGAGGTCTAAAATTTCAGTTATGCTTCTCTGAATTTCCTATCAGTTTTTTGTCTATAATTGTACCACTGCTGTTTGGGCTGCATGTGCAGTTTTGCTTGTGAAATTATTTTCGTGGTGTAAATGATGTTTGCTATGGTTGTAGTGAATACCAAGGTTGTAGTTAATTTCATAATCTTGCTTGTATTCAAATGGCATGACCATAGGTCTGATAGTTTAGGAGTTATGAATTTGACAAATGATATGTCATGTTTGGTCTATGCTCTACGTAGATTTGAAGGATTTCATTGTTTGACCTAGTTAAGTATGAAATCATGTCTTAGTGATAATATAAGAGTTATATTTCTTTCCTTAATCTTTACAAATTATCCTAGATCACCCCTTTTGATGTTGTAGAGCTCCAGTTATAAGCTTGTGAAGTTGTATGGCAGAATCTATCGAAGTCTGGATAGAGGTGCTCAATTGTGCTTGATTGACCTTGTTAGTTATGGAATCACCTTGTGATGATAATAAACAGGTTTTAGATAATTTAATAATCTTTTTAGAAAGTTAAGGTTCATGCTTGTTTGATGTCCATAACTCTAGTTATGCATTTTGAAATTACTACTACTTTTCTGTCCTAGTTCTATGCAGATCTAAAACATTGGAATGTTTGACCTAGTTAGATTTGGAATAAGCTTTTGATGATAATAACAATGTTGTAGGAAATTTTATTAGCTTTCCAAAAAGTCTAGGATCACCTTCTTTGGATGTCTGGATCTCTAGTTATGGATAAAACAAATGACTGTTGTGCTGGTGTCTAGATTTCTATACATGTGCTAGGTGATTGCTTTAGCTTGCTCTTGTTTTGGCTAAACATGTTGGTTAGTTTTTGATCGATGCATGTGTGCAATATCTGAACCTAAGTTCACTTATGTGCCATGCCTAATATGCTTGCTATCCCTCTATAATAGGTTGTGTGATGTTTAGTTAAATAACTCTAGGTGTCTATGTCTTGCATGATCTTATGTTTTCCTTGAATGCTATTTTGTGATGCATGTCATATTACTATTCTTCATATTCATGCACTTGCATCTTACATCTCATCTAGGTTTGATAGATGAACCATGTGAAGGACGTGATGTTGGAGCTAAACCCGAAGACGGTGTATGGTGGACCTATCCCGAAGATGGAAGGACTAAGCAAGTGCTGAGATAGGAGATACTCACCAAGCGAGTGTCATCTAACAAATACTAACCTTGTGTTGGATCCTAGGCAAGCCTTGGAGCATTCTAAGCCTCCTATATTTTTTTATAAATATCACTTAAGTTCTTTATGTTTGAGACATTAGGTTATAAGAGTTGATTGGAACCACTTGATGCATAGAACTACCTTGTTCAGAAATATACCCTGAACCCTATGTAGGTCTAGGATTGAATGCATGTTTAGCGATGCTTAGACCAGTAGAAGTCAGGGGATTTCCTATCACCTACGAGATATAGGTCGATACCAAAGCATGGTTGGCTATATTTGCTATCGTGGAAATAATAATGTGTGATGAATAAAAAGGAGACCAGATGGGATTGTGATAGAGACGCAACAAGGCATGGAGGTCTTGGGTGCCTATCTATCCCCATCTATGCCAGTTAAGGACCGATTTGCTGTACGTCCTCATGTCATTTTGAATGCATGCCTATCACTTAGTTGGCTCGATAACTTGTTCTGACCATGAAGCCGAGTAGCTCAACTTAGGCCAGAAGCCGGGAAGTGAAAGTGCGCACTCTAGAGATGTTTGGCATAGGTTTGTTACTAAATGAAACTCCACATGTTTGGCATAGGTTAGTTGCTAATCTTGAGATGAATAGCTATAATTAACTTGGTTACCTAATTGTAAAATGTATATCTCAACTAGTGGCTTTTATGCAAAATTTTGTCAAGCGAGCTCCACCTATAAAGCCTTGCATACTCTTTGGTGTCACTTTATTTCTGGTTTATGACGGCTAAGTCTAGCTGAGTACATTCGAGTACTCAAGGTTTATCTCACCATGTTGTAGGTGAAGTTTTTGGCCTGCTGAAGATGGTGGCTAACCACCGATGGGCTCAGTGATTCTATATTTATTTCTTATCTATATGCTTTTATGAGAGGATGTCACTTATGCTAGTAATATATTTGGAACTTATATTAATGTAATCATTTGAAAGATATATTGTTTTCACCAATTGGTTTTGAAACCTAAACTTGTACTATTATTTGTGAACCCATTTGTAACATTATTTCTGCTGCAACTCTGTGTATGTGATATATATTTGCTTAATCATACGATCTTGGTTGTGATGTTGATTTACCGAGGTCCTTCGTGACACTCGGTGGACTACCGAGTTTATATAACTGAAAGTATGCGCGTGTCAACATGTTAGCGGGGATATCCGTACTTGATCTTGTATAAATTGGGCGGTTCTATCACATACACTACAATCTTCAAATAGAAATATTTGATGTGTGGGGCATTGGCTTCATGGGGCCATTCCCAAAATCCTAAAACTATGAGTACATCCTCGTTGTTGTTGACGATGTGTCAAAATGGGTGGAAGCACTACCTTACCGAGCTACTGACGCTAGGCATGCAAGGAAGATGTTCCATGAAGTGATCTTCCCTCGCTTTAGAACACCAAGGATGGAGATAAGCGATGGGAGATCTCACTTCATAGACAAGACATTCAGAGCATTCCTAAAAGAGCTTGGGGCTAAGCACAACATTGCCACTCCATACCATCCTCAAACCAGCGGTCAAGCCTAGACTTCAAATAAATAGATCAAAAACATCTTACAAAAGATGGCCAATGAGATGGGGAAAAGTTGGAAGAACAAGCTTCATGATGCACTATAGGCATACAGGATGGCTTACAAAACCCCCTTTGGCATGCCACCATTCTAGCTAGTTTATGGAAAGAGCCACCACTTGCCAGTTGAGCTTGAGCATCGAGTACATTGGGCGATCAAAAGCTGGAGTATGGATTTCAAGCTAGCCGGTAGAAACAGACAGAAACAAATAGCCAAGCTAGAAGAATGGTGAGAGAAGGCATACCATAGTGCCAAGCTCTACAAGGAAAGAATGAAAAGATGGCATGACCACTGAATCAAACTAAAAGAATTCGAGCAAGGAGACAAGGTCTTGATCTTTAATTCAAAAGTCAAGCTATTCGGTGAAGGAAAATTGCATAGCAAGTGGAAAGGACCTTACACCGTTATCAACACATCACCACATGGCGTGATCACCATCTAGGATAATGATGGTAACATATTAAAAGCCAACAGTCAATGTTTGAAAATTTTCCCTGAGCCTTCTCACATTATTAACTTTAACCAAGAAATTGATAGGATAGATTTAATCATTTTTTTATCAATTCATTCAAAACTTATAAAAAATTTAAAATAATTATGCTAACATATTCTTTCATTAACTTAAAATATAAAAAAATATTATTTTATCTATCTAAGCAAGTAATCATGGCTAAATGACCTTTATGCCCACACTAGACAAACCATGATCCTTGCTTATTCTTGTTTGATTTTCACTGATCACATGAATATTCACTCATTATTACAAAATCATGTGAATTTTGCAACATGAATATTCCTTTGATTCACCTTGATCATGTGCATCCCACACTATCATTCGCTGATACTACTAAATCAAAACCGAGCATCAGCATCCCTCAAATCCAGGCACATGCATATGCACCTGGATGAAATCTCAGGCCAGGAGGAGGACTAGGGGTGTGGCCGCACCACCCGTGGCTCTACTAGCCCCCAATCCTCGCGTGTATCTCTCTAATCCATAGTGTATCATGGGTATTGCGGTGCTTGATCCTTTTCTTCTCTATAGAGGTTGTAACACCTATTTAAGTCACCCCATAGCCTCTCTTCTTCTCACACCGAGCTCCACGCATTCCTCTCTCGCTTACAAAGCTCTCTAAGCTCTCCTAAGCTCAGCATGGCCAGCCATGCTCTCGCCTTGTACATGGCCTCCTGCTCCACCTATGATCTTGAAGGAGTACTAGCTTTGATTGACCTAGAGCCCAAGAGCACTTTCATGAGAAAGGAAGCAAGGTTGATCACTGAGGAGCCCCTTGCTATCATGCCACCACCAAGCTACGCTACTAGCGGTGGCACTAGCTTGAAGTCTATGGTGCGTTCCAAGGCGCCCCTTTGGTGGCACCGAGGAGAAGAAGGCACCCCCGACAAGACCAACTACTGGCGCCATCGGCCTCAAGAGGAAGGCATCTGAAGTTAGCGGACCTAGCAAACACGCTCTTGTAATGCCTATGGGCAATTTAGTCTCTCATGCTAGCTCATCCATGCATACCGCTAGGCTTAGTCTTTCCTACACTATGGTAGGTGTGTGCAAACCCGACGGGGGATACGGGAAAGCACTCATGTGTAAGCCCGCTAAAGAGATGTACACAAGCCGACCCTATTGGAAAAAGAGTCAGCGGAATCCTTAGGTGCACCTCTTAGGTTCAAAAGCATGGTATTGCCCGTAGGATTCTTCAGCGATAGTGACAGTGAGTATCCATCTAAAGGACCTACGCTCGCCTCACTTAGTACTAGCAACAAAAGCCTATGTGCAAGCATTAGAAAGGCCAATGATTGTCTCACCAAGAGTCTAGTGAAAATCAAAGACCTCGGTGATGAGATTAATGAGCTTCGCCGCAAATTTGGAGAAAGGGTTGCTAGGGTGGCAAAGGCGGCGGGAGTAGAACATGCTCTAAATCAGCCTATCTAGGGCACTCCCGCCAAAATAATTAGGCGCATGTTTATCCTTCCAAGTTTCCATTCCAATCATGTTTAAGTTTTCATCATGTAATGCGCCTCTCATTTTATAAATTGAATAAAGTTATTATTATTAGAAATATTTTGTTGCACTTGTTTTCTTGTTCCTTCTGTTGTCATAATAAAGGCAGGAAAGAAAACAAGTGTGGGGGAGGAACCACACTCACCTCCAACTCAGTTGCACAAAAGGTTGCCAAATTCAAAATTTTGGTTTGTGCAACTCTCACTCTCTCCTTAATAAAAGCTTTAAAACTAAATAAATTTTAAAATGAACTAAAAAGGAAATGCTCCATCTCCATGTCTTCCTATGATTAAGAATTTGCAGACTTTTTATTCCTTGCCAATATTCCTAAACTTGTGAATACTTATTATAGGGAACCCACTTTATCTAAGTAATTGACGAATGAGATATAGTAGGATGACATGACTCTTGCTCATTCTTGCAAAGTACTTGGGATTAATTTCTACAAAACAAAATTCAAAGTAGCATATTCCTTGAATGACATTCAAATACCTACTAAGGCCATATATGATCATACATGTCAAAACCTTCCACATATGCCTCTTACTTTGTATTGAGTATGGTCAAGTTCTGTGACCCCTGTTAAGAGATGTTTCATGCTCTCAAGATCAAAACTCACGTACACGCCATAAATAAACAACTATTCCTACACTAGGAATACGCTAAAACATATTTTTTCCATTGCTCGCAAAAAATAAATACTCCATGCTCTAAATTATGATCTCTCTAGCATATTAAGAGACAGAAAGGCTATGTAGAAAAGTATTAAAAAAGAAAGAAAAAAGGGGGACACATAAAGGTCCCAAAGTATAGAAAAAAATATAGGGACACATGAAGGTCCCAAAAGCATTGACAAAATGAATGAGCACATGAAGGCTCATAAAAAATATAAGCTAGCCATGTCTCCAAAAAGCTACAGATCAAATCAAACCAAAGAGTATATTTCCACCAAATTCCACACACTTGCACAATTTTGATCTAAGACTATGATGCTTCCCTCCGGTGAGGTCCGGAATTTGACTTTACAACATATGCAAGGTAAGTGTGCCTCAAAATTTTCAACCCTACCCAAAAGCTCCACATAAACTTTAGGAGTAGGATGATCAAAGAGAAGTCCAAATTTCAAAATATGCCTTGGTAAGGAACCACTTACAAAGTTGAGTGACTCAATCATTCAAAACCATACAAAAACCCAAGTTTCTAAGCAGGAAATTGTTCCATTTTCAATTACCCAAGATATTTTGGTAGACACTTGGAAGTTCACAAGTTAAGGTAAAGCTTGGAATAACTTGTATGTAGATTTTTGGATCAAGGAGATGAACCCACTTAGTCCTTAAAAAACTTTACTCAAGGACGAGCAAAGGACTAAGTGTGGGGGAGCTTGTTGGCGATGCTTAACTCATATTTCTATCACCAACATTTAAAACAAAATGAACAAATGTCAAGACCAAAACTTCAAAATAGGGCTTTTAACTAACATTCTCCATGAGTTTTAGTACATATGCGTTTTGCAGGGCAACAAATGAAAACACACTAAAATGTGCAATTGAGAAGGTGCATCCAAACAAAACACAAGCAAATCTCAAAACAACCGATGAATTTGGGCCAAGCACTGGCATGGGAGCTACCCAGGCCCAGCCAGCAACCCACTAGAGCAAGGCAATGGCAAGTGGGCTGGCCTAGGGTGCGGCTGCACCCATGGTGTGCCTGCACCACCCTAGCTCAGCTTGGCCCCACCTTGCTTAGGCGGTGCATTCAATGCACAGGGAGGTCGGTTGCATGGATGCTTTCCTAAAATACCTCACCAAACTGACCTCCTCGGGCTATAAAAATAGGCCCCCTCTTCACATTTGAGAGAATGATACACTTGAAGAAAGGAAGAAGAGCAAGCACCACTTCATATTAGCTCATAGCTAGATTAGTATAGGGAGTGAGAGGGAAGAGTCGGCTACCTCTACTTCTTGTACTAGGCAACTTGTACACATAGTAGAAGGAGTGTTGGGACTATCGGCTCCCTCCACGCTTGTACCTCTACAAACCACGTACTACTTGCAGTATAAGGTTCATGTTTATCTATGGTGGTGAGTTTCTACTTGAGTTAGTTTCATTCACTATAATCTTGCAGGTTCATCATTCATCCTTGTGGCGAATACTCTAGTAGAGGAGTCTTGATAAAGACGGAAGTTCCTGACCAACGCTAGAGTAGTAACTGATAACGTAGACATGGTGTCTAAGTTATACACTACTTTCGACTGCCTTGTTCCCCATGGTTAAGGGGTAGGCGATAGGTGGTGATAGACATGTCCATCCTTTGTAATCCCCCACGTTCAGGTTTGGCATAGAGCTACAGGCTAGCCTTGTCTGGCAGACCAAATGTGATCCGGTGCCTGAAGCAAGTTTCTAGTGGAGTAAACTTTCATCACATAGATCCTTTATCCTTAGATAAGCCCCACTACCCGAGTTATCCTTCTTCCCACCTTCTTGGGAGAACTAGTTAAGAGTCTACTTACACCTCTGTTCCTCATGGAAATATGATACCCTGAATACTATCGGGTGAAGTGCTACAACGCTATTTCCGTACGCTTGTGGACTTTTCTGCTTATGCTAAGAAGCACCAACAGACGATAGTTAGGATCAATCTGTTGTGCATATCATGTAACAAACTATGAATCCAATCTCTTAGCCTAATCGCCCTCTCTGTAACCCTACCCCCTCTGCCTATATAAAAGAGGGTAGGGACCTCGGGCTTGGGATCCATCTTCCACCATTCCAATCTACTACGTAGCTAGGAGCAACAGCCCTTGTAATTGAGCATATGAATAAAAGAGCAGCCACACCACTAGAGTAGGGTTTAGCGCGCCACCGCGCCTCTGTCGATATTTTACCACTGATAGCCTACCACGGGGGTACCCGAGATAGTTGTTCGAGCTTTGGTGAATAGTGGAACTCAGCAGTTACGCAAAGAGACTCATGATTTATACTGGTTCGGGCCCTTGACTTGGTCGAGTGATAACCTTACGTCCAGTTCGGCGTTAGCCTGTTTGCGTCGTATTGCTTTGAGTATTGGGTATGTGTTTAGTTGTTTACAAGGGATATCCTCACCAGCCCTTTATAGTCTAGGTGCTGAGAGAAGTTGTTTGTGTTCTACTCGGATACAAGGTCAAAGTCCTAAGCTATGCTTCGGGCACCTTTCCTTGTATAGTCTGAATTGGAGTTTTGATCTCGCACGTTGCTTTGCTCTATGCTCTTCTTGGCGATTGGGCTGTGGGCCTTGTTACCAAGGCCCACTTCCTTGTAGTATGGTCTATGGGGGGCCCATAGGGTTCCCCATCGATAAGCCATTGAGCATTTCATGATTGAGCTTCAAGGGGAGAGTTGTTGCAGACTTGATCCAGGTTCTTCTTGAAGTGAAATCTTGAGATGGTCTTCTTTGATTCTTCTTCTGACTGATGTGCACTTTTGCTGAAAAAAGTGCACTCAATGAGTGCAGCCCCCAAGCCTCAGCTGTTTGGCACAAAAAGCTAGAGGGTCTTTCTGCCTTGATGTCCTCCGAGTTCTTTTCCTTTGAGTGCAGCGAGTGCAAAATTGCACTCATTGAGTGTAGCCCCCGAGCCTCTTGTTTTTTGGTACAAAAAGTTGGAGGGTCAAAAAATTAAAAATGTACTTTTCTATGGTGGGTACTTGCAACCCCCAAGCCTTCTTCGGGTTCTTTTCTTTCGAAAAGAAATCGGATGAAGGGTCTTGATGTGTTGTCATTTGTTGTAGTCTTGAGTTCTTGTATTCTTGGTCCTTCATCTTTAAATCCGAGCCCCCGAGCATAGTTGAAGCTAATGCCAAACCCCCAAGCTTAGTGTTTGACTAAGCCATGATGTTCTTCTGAGTTGTTTTTATTCATCCAGGTCGTTTCTAGACTTCTCTGGTTCTTGATGTACCTCTTCTAGGTTGTTTGCACTTTGTCTAGGTTCTTTCTAAACTTGTATGTACCTCATCTGGGTTGTTTTCTGATCACTCCAGGTTCTTTTTTGTCTTGATTTCTGTTCCCAACTTGTCTGGGTTGTTTTTCTTCAATATGGGTTCTTTCTGATCTTGACTTGATCTCTGTCTCTCCTTGTTTGGGTTCTTTTCTGATCAATCCAGGTTGTTTCTTGACTTATCTAAGTAAAGTAGCTCTCAGGAGCATGTTTTTCCTAATCTCATGGTATAGATGTAGCTTTCCATCTTTGTTGGTTGTGGTTCCGCCTTGAGTAGGAATTTCTTTCTTCAATTCAATTCTTTCCTCATTCATAGATATGCTGCTGTGTGAGGTTGAGCAACCGCCGGGCTTTTGTATACTTGATAACTTTCGCGTTGGAAGTTAGAAGAGTTCTTGTGATGTGGCTTCCATGCTTGCTCTATCTGCCTGTGGAGGGTTGCAACCTCGAATTCCACTGGGTTCTTTGCTGCCACTCTAGAATGATCTCTTTTGCTTTCTTTATTGAATTTATCAAATCTTGTACTCCATTGTAATCTCAATGTTATCCGAGTGAAAGAAATAATGAATAAGATGGTTTCTACTAGAGGCCGAGTTGTCTATTACTGTATCCGAGTTCTTCTCTGTATCTGCATGCTTTGGCTGTAGTGTAGTATTGTTGCCAACTTGTTGTATCCTTTCTCTGCATTGCTTCCTTGTGAACGGTTTTGGCATCTAACCGTTGAGATCTGAAAGGACCGTTGCTTTCTTTTTCCGTTGTGCATGTCATTGATTGCGGAATAGTAATTTTTGGTGACCATTTTCACATGGGTTGCATGGGCCGTGTATTTTTCCCTTTATAAAAATGACTGCCCTATTATTGTTGCTCCACTTGCCTTTGCTATGAAAATTTCCTCAATCCTCGTTGCTGAAAAAACCTTAGCATTGCATCTGTCGCCTCAAATCTCTTGCTACTGCTACTTCATCTGGCCCTTGCTTTCAATTGATGGTGAAGAAGAACAAGGGCAAGGGTGAGTTTGTTGACGAGGAGAAAACTCTTAAGCAAATTGACAATCCTGAGTTTATGGCCATGAGACGGATGCAAAGGCAGTTCCCAAAGCCATCGACGCAGGAGGCGGAGCTGGATATGCATGTTGTGCATGGGCTCATTCAGGAGAAGTTTCTTTCCAATTACTTGCTGCTTGGCGAGCATGTGATTCCGTCCCCTTCTCCCGATCAATCTGTTTTGTTCATTCCTTTTGTGCGAGCGGGGCTCTGTTTCCCCCCGTCCAATTTCTTATTAGAATTTCTTAGATCTTATCAGATTCAGCTTCATCATCTTACCCCAAATGGGGTTCTTCTCCTTTCTACCTTCACACGTCTTTGCTAAACTTTTATTGGAATCCCGCCTCCTCTTCTCCTTTTTTGTTATTTCTTTCATATGCAGCTGTCTGATTCTAAAAATCCTCCTTTCTTTGGCTGTTGTCTCCTTCAATCTCATTAGGGATGTAAAGAAACTTTCCCTTCTCTTACTCTTTCTGATTCCGTAAGAGATTGGGCCGAGAAGTGGTTCTACGTCCCGAAACTGATCCCTTCTTTTTCTTCCAATATCTCTCTCACTCCGACTTCTCTTCCTATTTGGAAGGATAAACTTTCTTTGGTTGAGCTCATGGCACTTAAGCCTTTGCTTACTCGAATTAGCCTACTAAAGCAGGCTAGTTTGACTAGCAATGGCATAGTTGCCAGCTTTCTCCATCGCCGGGTGCAACCTCTCATGCAGAGGGTGCACTTTGGTTTTGAGTACACTGGTTCCCCAGATCCTTCTCGGCTTATTTTGGACACCGAGTTGTCTAAAGAAATCGTCCTTGAATGGTTGGGGTGGATTCTTAGTGGTGTCTCAGTGATGCCCGCCCATGTGGACGAGTATGATGCTGCTCATCCTCCTCCTGAGGTATGCGTATGCCTTCCTGAGTTCTTTTGTATCGGGTCTTTTTGATCTTATACTGATTTTGTCTCTTTTATGCAGGACTATGGTCGGGCTTTTAAGCTCATTGTCCCTATTGCTGCTACTGCTGATGTGGCCGAGGAGGAGGCTAAAGAAGACGATGCTGTCGCTGCTGCTGGCAACATGGTTGAAACTGTTGTTTCAGGGCCGGGTTCTTCTTCTGCCAGGTTGTCTATTGGCTTATTTGAAGGTCAACACTCCTATGTTGAGTATGTTCTTGATCCTCAGACTACTCGATATATCTTATTATCTAGGAAGCGGCGGACTAAGGCTACTTCTAAGCAGTCTTTGGCCAAGAGGCGACGTTCAGCTCGTCAACACCCTCCAACAGGTAATATTCTTGTAGGTGAGCTTGCGCTGAGCCTTTCCTGAGTTGTTTTCCTAGCTTTGTTTTGATTTGACCTACTTTTGTGTATTCATCCGAGTTCTTCTTATCTTCTAATAGATGGTCAGTCTGTTGCTGTTGATGAGGAGGTGACTGATAATGAAGTCCCCCTTAAACTTCGTTCGTAAGTTTTTACTTCTCGAGTGCCCTTGTATTTTGTAAGATTTGCTCTGACTGTGTTCTTTTTTTCTATAGTCGTGCATGGGCTCCTTGTGTCCCAAATGTAACAATTGCTTCTGCTTCTGTCCCGAAGGCCATCCTAATCCCTTCCTTTGAGGTGGTTGAGGATGATTTGTTTTTCGTGCCACTTCCCGACTTCATTTTCTCGGAGGTGGCTGGTGATTTTAAGAAGGTCATCAAGTAAGTTTTTCTCCTGGTTGTTCTCATTTTGATATCTTATTCTATTTTTGATAGACCCGAGTTCTTTTTCATTGTAGGCCTTCTAAGGATGCCTCGTCTTCTCTAGCCCTTGGTGCTGAAAAAGCTTTACAAGAATCTATTGTTTGTGAGCTCTTGTTCTGCCTTGCCTTTCTATCTCTTGTATAATTTATGTATTCTATATCCTTGTAGACTTATAATTCTACTTTTTGTAGCTTCTCCTCCTCGTGTTGCTCCTCTTGAGCCACATATTGAGGAACAGAATGTTGGGGCCCTGGTGTCCTCTCAGGAGGAGCACCGGGTTGTGGATAGTCCCTCGGGCATTTTTGCTGTTGCTCGTCTGCCACTTGGGTCGTCTCTGTTGTACTCCCTCGAGGCTGCTAGTCGAGTTGATGTAGCAGTGGGTGAGGGTTCTGATAACTACCCTCCCCCTGCTTCTGCTGCTGATGCTGATCGGCCGTTAGCATCTGGGTCGAGTACTCTTTTGCTAACTCATTCAGGAGAGGAAATGGCTCAGATTGGTCGAGTTGAACGGTTGGCCAAGTTGGCTTCTTCTTGGGAAACCTTTTCTGGTGCTTATGGCGCCGAGCTCAAGGTATCCGAGTTCTTTTTTGTCTTTCGATATTGGTTTCTTCTACTTCTGTCTCACACATTTTTCTTTGCAGTCTTTACTTCAAGATCAAGATATCTTGTTCGGTCCTTATGAGGCACAATTTACTGCCATTGCTAAGGCTAGTTTGAAAAGAAAGGAAGACGAGCTGGCTCAGGCTAAAGTTGTCCTGACTTATGAGAAGGAGCAGCGTGCTCTGACGAAGGCCACCCTTAATGCTAAGGTGCTTGATGCTGAGAAGGCGCGTGATACCGCTCAGGCTGAGAATTCTAACTTAAAGGAGAAACTGGCTGGTAAGTTGATCTTTTTGTTGATCGACTGCTTTTCCCTTGGTTTTGCTCTTTTTTCTTTTCTAAGTTGTTGATTTGCTTTCTTTCAGCTCTTGCTCGTGAAAAAGAAAACTAGTTGAAAGATAGGGAGGCGATGACTGGCACCCTCCGTACTTCACAAAATCAGGCTGAGTCTATAAGTACCCTTACTAATTCGAAGTTGAAAGAAACCCAAGATATTCTTGCTTAGGCAAAATTGATATGATCTGGCGCTGACCAAGATCTTGTTCAGGCCATAAAATCTATTCGAGATCTGCAGGCGAAGTTGAAGGCTACCCATGAGCAATTCCGGGCTCTTTATGCTGTAGTCGCTCCAATCATTGCTTTAGTCTGTCGGTGAGAAGACAGAGATCTGGGCCTTGGAGGCATAATACTGGTGCTTTCTTCCTGGTTTTATGATTTTGTAAGGGGTGGCTTTCACCGATGCATCAACAATGTGGTTTTATATGTCTGGGTTGTTGCTCCTGATGCCCCTCTTGAGTGGATTACTGAAGCTTCTGTAACGGCTGAGTTTTCAAGACAGTGGGAGGAGGCCAAAGTAGAGCTTAGTGGTCTATCAAACCAAATCTTGGAACAGATGAATGTGCTTCCTGCTGTGCCTCCTGCTCCTTAGATATTTTGTGTAATGAACTTGTGGTTTCTTGTAATATATATTTGTTTCTGTGAATATGATCAGGCTTTGCCCTACTTTTGAATCTATCTTTGACTGCTATGAGCAGGCTTTGACCTGTCTTTCTTTTACTGCATTTGTGTAATTTCTGAGTAGTCCTTCCACTTTGTGTGACTGGTTTTGTCGCTCTTCGGATAACAATAATGAACTGCATGTTGATATCCGGTTTGTAGAGTTGTTTTTTGCCACCCTTTTGAGTGTGGGATTTGATCATACTGCTTTCTTGAGTAGATAGCCATCCTTGTAGGGTTGTTTCCTACTGCTTTTGGGGCGAGTTGGTCGGCCATTCTTGCCAGATTGTACAATTGTTTCGGCTGCTCTTGGGCCGAGGTAGTTGGTCATGCTATTCTTGGAATCTGTAGCCAAGTTGACTTTGATCATGCTGCTTGTTGGGCGAAGTTTGTCAATCATACCGCTCTTGGGGTAGGCGACCGAGTTGTAAATTTGTAGATGCCGCTTGCTAGGCGAAGTAGTCGATCGTATCGCTCTTGAGGTAGGTGACCGAGTTGTTGGAGTGATTGTACCGCTCTTCGGGTGAAGTAGTCAATTGTACCACTCTTGGGGTAGGCGACCGAGTTGTTGGAGTGATTGTACCACTCTTGGGGCGAAGTAGTCGATTGTACCACCCTTGGGGTAGGTGACCGAGTTTTCTTTGTTGATTGTGCTGCTTGTTGGGCAAAGTTGTCAATCGTACCGCTCTTGGTGTAGGCGACCGAGTTGTATATTTGTAGATGCCTGCTTATTGGGTGAGGTAGTCGATCGTACCGCTCTTGGGGTAGGTGACTGAGTTGTTTTTGTAGATAGCACCGCTTGTTGGGCATAGTAAACGATCGTACCATCTCTTGGGGTAAGCGATCGGACCCGTATAGCACAACCGTTTCCGAGTTGGCTGTTTGCAGGGTAAGTAAGCAATCATACCAGCTCTTGGGGTAAGCGATTGCACCCGTATAGCAACAACCGTTTCCAGGTTGAGCTATCTGCGGGGCTATCCCTTTTTCCCCAACCTGATTATGGGTTGGTTCTATCCGTTGGATAGGGCTGTCAGTCGTACCATCTCTTTTTATGGTAGAGTGACAAATGCTAGCTTGGGTCTCCTTACCCAAGAAGCTATTTGGCCATTGGCCGTCCGTCAAACCATCTCCATATGGTTGAGTGACAAAATTGCCCATGTAGCGCAACCGTTTCTGGGTTGGCTGTTAACAGGGAAGCCCCTTTTTCCCCAACCTGATTATGGGTTGGTTCTATCCATTGGACAGGGCTTATATATTTGAAGTCGTTCTTCTTGAAGAATTTCTGCTTTATTTCTCTTGAAGCTTGAGTACAATATGTTGTACTAATTGTAGAATCTTTTGAGTTGACTGATATGCCAAGTATTCTTCACTGGTATTTCATCTGGAGTCATCAACTCGTATGTGTCGGGTCCTATTGCGTTTTTCACAATGAAGGGTCCTTCCCATGGAGTGAGTAGTTTGTGTCATCCATCTTTCTTCTAGATTAGTCTTAATACTGAGTCCCCTGGCTTTAGTAATCGGGGCTGAGTACTTTTGTCATAATGTCTTCGTAGTCCTTGCTGATATCTTGCATTTTGGATTATTGCACTGTCTCTTATTTCTTCTATTGAATCAATTTCTAACCGCCTTGTTTCTTCGGCTTTGCCTTCTTCATATTGTTCTATTCTTAGAGATAGCCATATCAAGTCAGCTGGTAGTACTGCTTCTGATCCGTAGACCAGAAAGAAAGGTGAGTAGCCGGTGGCTCTGCTGATCTGGGTTCTTAAACCCCATACTACTTTTGGTAGTTCGTCGATCCATTTTCCACCATAATCTTTCAAATCTTCATATAATCTTGGTTTTAAGCCTTGTAATATGAGTCCATTTGCTCTTTTGACTTGTCCATTGGCCTGTGAGTGTGCTACTGATGCAAAGTCAATTTCTATCCCACAATCTTTTGCCCAGTATTGAAATTATCTTGCTGTAAATGGTGAACCAAGATCTGTGATTATTCTGTTGGGTATGCCGAACCTATGCATGATGTCTTGTATGAATTCCACTGTCTTTTTTGCACTGTATTTGACCAAAGGTTTATATTCAATACACTTTGTAAATTTGTCGATTGCCACAAATATGTATTCGAAGCCTCCTTTTGCTTTTTTGAGTGGTCGTACTTGATCCAGCCCCCAGCATGAGAACGGCCAAGCTGGTGGTATGCATATCAAATTATGAGCGGGCACATATGATTGTCTGGCAAACATTTGGCAATTCTTACATGTTTTGACGAGTTCTTTTGCATCTTTGAGTGTTGTTGGCCAATAGAACCCGGTTCTGAATGCTTTGCCGACCAGTGTCCTAGAGGCTACATGATTTCCACAACATCCTGAGTGGATTTCATCCAAGATTTCCTTTCCTTTATCTGTTGGAACACATTTAAGTAGTACTCTAGATGATGCTGCTCTTTTGTATAGTTTGTCTCCCACCAGAACGTAGTTTTTGCTTCTTCATATAACTCGGGTTGCTTCTGCTTTGTCTTCGGGTAGTTTCTTCTCTTTGATAAAATCAATGTATGTTTGTCTCCAATCATTTTGTATGACCATGATCTATCTTGATTGGTCTGCTTCTTCTGCTTGATCTATTTCCATTGGATCTGTTGTTTCCTTTTCTTTTTCTGTGTTCCCGAGTTGTTTGATGGATGGAGCTGTGAGTTCTTCTACAAATATACTAGGTGGTACTTTTGCTCTATCTGATCCCAATTTGGCTAGCACATCTGCTGCAACATTGGAATCCCTTAGTACATGATGGATTTTGAGCCCTTGGAAATTTTTCTCTAATTTTTTGACTTCTACATAGTACGCATCCATATTATCTTTTGTACAATCCCAATCCTTGTTGACTTGATTGATTACTACAGTTGAATCACCGTAGACAAGTAGCCTTTTGATCCCAAGTGAGCTTGCAACTCTTAGACCATGTATTACTGCTTCATATTCTGCTTCATTGTTAGTCGCCTGCCAAAGTATTTGTAGCACATACTTTAACTATCTTCCTTCTAGTGATATGAATAACACTCCTGCTCCGGCTCCTCCTAACTTTAGGGAACCGTCAAAATACATTTTCCAATGATCAAGTATTGGTTTAGGTTCTTTTTGACTGATTTCTATCCATTCAGCAATGAAGTCGGATAATGCTTGAGATTTGATTGCTGTTCTTGGTTTGAAGTCTAGGTTGAGAGCACTGAGTTCTACTGCCCATTTTGATATCTGACTTGTTGCATCTTTGTTGCGTAGAATGTCTTGAAGTGGAAAATTGGTTACCACTGTAATCTTGTGTTCATGGACATAATGTCTCAGCTTTCTTGATGATATCAACACTGCATAAAGTAGTTTTTGCATGTGTGGGTATCTCACTTTTGATTCTGTTAGTACTTCGCTTATGTAATAGACTGGTCTCTGCACTTTGTAAGCGTGTCCGGGTTCTTCTCTCTCAACCACAATTGCTGTGCTGACAACATTTTTGGTTGCTGTAATGTATAGCATTATGTCCTCTTTGCCTTTTGGTGGTGTCATTACTGGTGATGATGCCAGGTATTCTTTTAACTTTTGGAATGCTTCTTTTGCCTCTTCTGTCCATTCAAAATTTCCTGCCTTTTTCAATAATTTGAAAAAAGGTAGCCCTTTTTCTCCTAGCCGGGAGATGAATTTGTTGAGTGCTGCCATGCATCCTATAAGCTTCTGTATGTCTTTAACTTTCTTTGGAGGTTTCATATCCATGATGGCTTTAACCTGCTTTGTACTTGCTTCAATTCCTCGGTTGCTGAATAGAAATCCGAGTAGTTGTCCTGATGGGACCCCAAAAACACACTTTGTGGGGTTTAGCTTCCACTGCCATGCTTTTAGATTCTTGAAAGTCTCTTCGAGGTCTTCTATCAATGATCCGGGTTCTTTTGTCTTGATTACTACATCATCAATGTATGCTTCTGTGTTTCTTCTGACTTGATTCCCCAAACAAGTTTGAATTGTTCTTTGATATGTTGTCCCTGCATTTTTAGCCCAAAAGGCATTGATTTGTAGCAATATGCCCCAAAAGGTGTAATGAACGATGTCTTGCTTTGGTCTTCTTCTCTAAGGGATATTTTATGATAGCCCGAGTAGCAATCCAGAAAGGATAATAGGGCTGATCCTGCTATTGAGTCGATGATTTGATCAATCCTTGGTGGAACATATGGATCTTTTGAGCAATTTTTGTTGAGGTCTGTGTAGTCAATGCATATGCACCATTCTTTTGAATTCTTCTTCTCAACTAGGACTGGGTTGGCAAGCCAATCCAGGTTGATTATTTCTCTGATGAATCCCGCTGCCATGAGCTTGGTGATCTCTTTTTTTATTGCTGCTTTTCTATGTGGAGCGAATCTTCATAGCTTCTGCTTAATGGGTTTGGACCCTTTGTTCACATCAATTATGTGCTCAACCAACTTTCTTGGGACCCCTGGCATATCGGCCGTCTTCCAAGCGAAGATATCTTTGTTGTCCCGAAGAAAGTTGGTGAGCGCGAGTTCCTATTTGGGATCGAGATTTGCACTAACGATTGCCGTCTTCTCCAGGTCACTAGTCAATAAGTCAATAGTCTTGGTAGCGGCTTCTTTTGGTGGTGCAAAGTTGCTTGGCTTCTTAGCCGGTATTTGAATCTCATCTGGGCTCATTTCGTTGGCTAGTATTGCAATCTCCTTTCCTTTCTTTATGTCTTGTAATCTTTCGAATATTTGTATTGCTTGTACGTCGCAATCATGTGCTTTCTTTAGATCTCCTTTCAATGATAATACGCCCTTTGTTGTTGGCATCTTGAGTAGTAGTTATGGATAGTGTGGCACTGCCATGTATTTTGTTAAAGCTGGTCTCCCAAGTATTGCGTGGTAGCATGATTCAAAGTCTACAACTTCGAATTTGATGAATTTCGTCCGGTATTTGTCTGGTGTGCCAAAGGTGACTGGTAGGGTTATCTATCCGAGTGGCATAGCTGCTCTGCCAGGTACTATTCCATAGAATGGTGTGCTTGTTGGTGTCATTAGTTCTTCACAATTCAGATTCATCCTTCTGAGAGTATCTATGAAATTTATGTTGAGCCCGGCTCCTCCGTCGATGAGTACTTTAGTTACTACCACTCCTGCGATAGTTGGACCTAGTACCAGCGGGTAGCATCCTATGTTTGCTGCACTGGTCCATTGGTCTTCTCTTGCGAAGTGGATGGGGTACTCTGACTAATCTAGATATCTTGGGGTGGCTGGTTCAGCTGCCATGATGGCTCTGTGAGCTAGTTTTTCTTGCCTTTTGCTTCGTGTGTTAGGAACACCTAAAAATATAACTGCTAATTGGCATTTGGGTTCTTGATAATCTTCTTCAGCTTCCTTTTTCTTCTTGGATTCTTCTTGCTTTTGCTCTGAGTTGTTTTGATTCCTGTTTTCTCTCTTCATGAATTGCCGCTGAAAAGTGTTGCATTCAACTAACTTGTGTCTGGTTCCTAGGTGTATGTGACATGGCATGTTCTTTATGTTTTCTGGTTCTCTTCCTTGGTAGTTGTTGCTCCGATAGTTGCTATTACTGTTGTACCCGCTGTTGTTACTGTTGTTGTTATTGTTGTAGTTGCCATTGTAATTGCCACCGTTGCTATTGTCATTGTATCTTCTCTTGGTGTCTGTGGTTGCCACCAGGTTGTCCTACCTTGGCCTTTTGTCTTGCTGTCTATAATCAGGTCTTCTATTTTCTAGGTTGTCCCTAGCAAACCGATGCCGGGTTCTTTCTTCTGATGAAATCAGCTTTTCAACAATCCTCTTGAAATCTTCATTTGTTCTTGGGTTCTCATTGAAATAGTCTTTGTATTGCCAGTTTGCTAAGATTCCTTTCGCAAAGGCTTCTATCACTTCTCTATCGGTAATGTCGTGGACTTGAGCCCTGAATTCTCTGAATCTTCTAATGTATTCCCTTAGACTTTCTCCTCTCCTTTGCCTTACTCCTTTCAACTCGGCTATGGTCATTAGATGGATAATAATGCCTACAAAGTTGTTGCAGAAAGCTTCTTGCAAGTCTTCCCAATATCTGATTGATCTTGGCCTCAATTTGTCAAACCATTGTAGTGGCATTGCTTCGAGGGCCATTGGGAAAAATAGAGCCATGATGTCGTCATCTCCTCTGGCTAACTCAATAGATTGGGAATAAACTCTTAGCCATTGTCTTGGTTCTACTTTGCCATCGTACTTGGAATGATTTGCTGGTTTAAATTTGTGTGGTAGCTTCAATGTTTGTAGTCTTCCTACGAAACAAGGGAATATGTCGTATGGTTCCGTTCTTCCGTAGCCTGGTGATCTTGCCCTTCTATAATAAGACCTGTCTTCTTTTAACTCGGACTCTCCGTAGTCATCTTCTTTGTCAAATCTTCTTGATATTTCTTGGTAGTGTTGGCTCAATTCTGGTTTGCCTCTTTCTTGTTGCTTTGAGTAATGTTCCTGCCTTCCATTAACATCAGCACTCTCTACTGGTCCTAGCCATTGAAAACTTGATTTTTTGGGTGGTTCCTCTCCTTGTGGCTCCTGTGGAACTTCTTTGCCGGGTTGTTTTTCTGATCCCCCGTCTTCTTTCTTCTGATCTTCCTTTGTTTTTCCGTTATTCGTGAGGGTGTGCAACTCCTTTGTTAATTCTTCAATTCTTTCCCTTTTTGTACTTTTTGCGGCTTCTCTTTCTGCCTTCTTTCTGTTGTATTCCGTTAGTTTCGCCATGTACTTATTCCAGATTTGCTTCCTTTGTTTAGCCCTGTTCCTTCTTCCAGCCTTCATTTTATTCTTCTTTAGTCTTGCTAGCCTTTGCTCATCATTTTCGTTGCTATCACTTTTCTCATCTGGTGAGATGTTGCCTTCTGATTCATCTGAAGATTTTATATCTGGTATCTGTGGTGGTTCCAAAGGTTGTTCTAACTGCTCCACCATGTATACAGTGTACTTCTTCTAAGCTCTTCTTGTACGGTACTTCATCCTTCATTTGGTTGAGCTATCGGTAGTTTCTGAGCTAGATCCGAGTTCTTTTCCCTCTTGATAAGGTAGTTCTTCATTGTACGTGCTAGTCTAGGCTTTGCTTGAGGTGAAAGAACCCGGCCAATGCACCACACAATCTTGTGGGGTAATTGTCATGATCATCCCTTCTTGTGCTCCCTCTAGGAGTATTTTTCTTGCTGAGTTCATCTTGTCTTGGGTAAAGTGTTGGTAGATTGATGCTGTGTTGTATAGTACGTACGTTCCTGAGTTCTTCTTAGAGTCGTACGTGTTGTATTCCATCACGATCGTTGTTGCGTCTCCAGGTCCAATTAGGCTTGGCTCTTTCGCTGTGAAGATTGTCTTGGAGTCGGGTTGCATCTCTTTCTCAGAGTCAGTTTCGTATCTGCTTTCTTCTTCATTCTGAGTTGGATCCGAAGTTGAAAGTTTCATCATCTTCTCGGCGAGTTCATATTCAACTTTGTTGTCGAGTTCTTTTTCTTCTTGGAGACGGGTACATAGCTTGCCATCGTTGTTAGCCTCATAGATCCAGGATCCGAAGACGAAGGTTGTTTCCGCCGGAAAAGCCATCTTGAGGTCGAGGTCCGCCGAGCTCTCGAGAAAAAATTTGTCGAAAGCCCCTACCTGGCGCGCCAGTTGTTGGTGTTTTACCACCGATAGCCTGCCACGGGGGTACCCGGGATAGTTTTTCAGGCTTCGGCGAATAGTGGAACTCGGCGGTTATGCAAAGAGACTCACGATTCATACTGGTTTGGGCCCTCAACTTGGTCGAGTAATAACCTTACGTCCAGTTCGGCGTTAGCCTGTTTGCGTCGTATTGCTTTAAGTATTGGGTATGTGTTTAGTCGTTTATAAGGGATATCCTCACCAGCCCTTTATAGTCCAGGTGCTGAGAGGAGTTGTTTGTGTTCTACTCAGATACAAGGTCAGAGTCCTAAGCTATGCTTCGGGCGCCTTTCCTTGTATAGTCTGAATTGGAGTTTTGATCTTGCACGTTGCTTTGCTCCGTGCTCTTCTTGGCGATTGGGCTGTGGGCCTTATTACCAAGGCCCACTTCCCTGTAGTACGGTCTATGGAGGGGCCCGTAGGGTTCCCCATCGATAGCCTTGAACTAGTATAAATCTCTGTGTCTCACGTGCTACCATCTCGATCTATCTACATGATCACGTTGCTAGGCATTACTATAGCTAAATCATCTTACACTCTCCCCCCTCCGCAACCTGCTACCCAACGCCCCTAGTGACCCGGCTCCTGCTCCCCCCACCAGCGACTTCGATGAGGTAGGTTGGTCTTTCTCTAGATATGAGCCCTCCTCCTCCTCTAGATCTGAGGGGATGTGGTAGTGGCTAGGGTTTTGGCAAGCTCTAGAGCCCTATTTCCTCCTCTCTCCGGCGAGCTTGAGCTGATGGGTCAGGGGCTATTTTGTATGCTTTTTTGTTGTTTCTCCCGTATTGCAATGGGTTTTTTTGGATGTTGCAACAGATGATTTTTTAATGTTACAATGAGATTTTTGGGTCGTTGCAACAGATGTCTTTACGATGTTGCGGTACTACTGCTTGAGATGTTTCAGTACACAATTTTTGATGTTGTAGCACATAATTTTCGATGTTGCAGTATATTTTTTTTATGTTGCAGTTGTAGTACATATTTTTTTATGTTGCAGTACATAATTTTCGTTGTTGCAATACATATTTTTTCGATGTTGCAGTACATATTTTTCAATGTCGCACTACATATTTTTGATGTTGCACTACATATTTTTTTCCATGTTGCAGAATTCATATTCTGATGTTGCACTACATAGTTTTTCCATGTCTTGAGATGTTGCACTTGAAGTATTTTCGTGCTCCTGGGACGGGGGTGCAGTGGGGGAACGGGGTGATGCTAGGGGGAGGAGTGTAGGTGGGATCCGTTCTATTCCTGTGGGAGGTCGGGCGGGTTTGGGAAGAGAGCGGCGTTCCGTTCTATTCTCGCAGGGAGCGGATGGGTTTGGGAAGGGCGCGACATCCGGACGTGTCTCATGCGCCAGACGTCCGGGCGCTAGGATTAGCGAATTTCCTTTGCTCTTGGTTCCTCCGTTCCGGACACCAATTTGTATAGTTTTTTTTATTTTTCCATTTCTCTATTTTGTGGATACATTTCTGTGTTATTCTATGTTTTCTTTTTTTTTATTTTCTACTAGAAAAACTATCTAATGATAAGGTAAAACAAGTCTTGCTAGAATTTTTTTGTTTAATCATAAGGCACAAAGATGTATCCATAATGATATCATAACTTTAACTTTATAGTATCCATGTGTTGGTAGATATCGAGTTTGGTGACTCTTTTAAAGGACTCATAAAAATTTGTCAACCCAAATTTTCTTTGGTTATTGCGGTTCCTCAATATCAGGAACTAAATTTTTTGTTTTTGGTTCTTTCGGTTTTGGTTAATTATGTTCAGGCCTACAAACTTGTATAGACGTGTTTTGTCTTAGAATCAGACTCTACAGTGATTGCATCATCATTTTCATTTCATTTTGAATCAAACTCTCTACCATGCATGGATGCGGATTTCTCTAACATGGACATTAGATATTTTATATTATATTATATATATATATATATAATATGCAAATTAATCTAATATATACAATGCCATGGTTTTACACTTCTTTTGTCCGGTAAACTCTAAGGTGTCAACTACTCGTTGAATATAATTCTTTATTATAGATCATATAAAACATGTGGTACGATGCCGTTACTTTTCTATTATCTATCTATTTATTATAATTTATATGATTTTCTATTATTTATTTATTTATATAATATATATATATATATATAATATGGGATCTTGGTGTACTATCCCTGGCTAGCTTGTATTTTTTGCTTTTTCCCCACAGGTGTACGAGTAGGCTTGTGTTTTTTTCCGTTTTCTTTTGACAGGTGTTGGCGGTTTCCTCACTGAACAGAAAAGAAAATAAACAAAGAAATTCTACTCTTCTTTCCTTTTATTAGATTTCTATTCTTATATTTTTTATTTGGATTAAGATTCCTATTCCGGTTATTTAGAGTTGGAGAGATCTAATTAGATTAATATAAAATTCCTAGTTATCCATATTATTATATTTTTTCCTATTTGGATTAAGATTTTTATTCACCTGAAATCGGAGAGATCTAATTGGATTATGATTCCTAGTTATATATAGAGAAGGGCTATATACGGTTTTCCACATTTACAAAGTTAGTTAAGGGATGGTCAAACCAAAATATAGGTGGAGATAAATTTTGTCTCATTATTATTAAATATAGATAAATAATTTATCGATTAGTTTGAGTCCTATCCTAATTTGATACAGACTCTAAGAAGACAAACTGGAGGACAAAAAAAATGTAGGAAAAAAATAATACGGATAGAACCCGAACTAGAATAGAAAAAAAAATATACAAACATACCGGAGTGAAAAAAGAGGCCGAAAAAAAAAGTTATGGCAGAAAAAAAAGTTATGTCCGAAATTTTATCTTTTTATTACTAGGTGTAGATTCATCTGTTCCAAACCAGCCCTCCAGATTTGGTGTCTTTCACCACAGGATAAATCTGAACTGCTTTAAAGCTACTGTTCTAGAAATTTCCTGGGTTCGTTCCTTCTAACCACTGCAATTATTGCCGCTACTTAATTTCCAGTCAATCCTGGTATCTCGCCGCTGCCGCCGATAGTTTATTCCTTTTTTTTTTTGGAACGCCGATAGTTTATTCCTGCCAGTTTGAAACCGAGGCACGATCGTGGACCATGGCTATAAATTATTTGTCTCTGTGGCCAACGAGCGATCGATTGAGCTCATTTGCGTGCCAAACTGCCAATTTTCTTGGCACATGTTCAAAATTTTGACCTTATTAGCAACATATTCTCCGTCACATGTCCGCTTGCGAGAATAGCATGACCACATGAGGCATGCCCGTGATGCTCGGGATTCATTTATTTATTGTGTTTTTAGATCATGTCATTACAATTCTTCAAGTTTTGAGATAGTTTATTACAATTCGCCTATTCAGAGATCTGTCATTATAATTCCATATCTCCCTCATTTAGACCATTTTCTACACTTCTCGTGTATATGGGCACACTATTAGGCACGTATGCGTACAGACCCACTGCGTGCGAGGCAGGGCAGCCGCGGTTGACCGCAGCGGCCAGCGCGCAAGACGGAGCGGTGGCGCTTACCCGCGACGGCCTACCTCATTGGAGGAGCACGCCGAGCACGGTGGACACGCACACCATGGCCACCTATAGCAGCACCACCATCTCCTCCGTGACGGAGCCAGCCAGCGCCACCATCACCATCGCCACGACATATCCATGGGCATTTGGCTAGTGCCGCTGGTGTCTGTTGTTGGTATTTCTTTTGTCTATTGGATGATTCCGCAAGCGCATAGAATATAGCACTGTAGCACTTCACCCAGGAGTATTTCAAGATATCGTTATTTATTTTATCCCAAGGAAAATCGCTAGCTAGGAATGATAATATAGTAAAAGAGAGATCCTTATATATACCACAACTTAGTATCAACTAGTGTAAGGGGGTAATCGAAATATAATAGAAAGGGTTGATGCAACAAGCCAAGATAAAGATAATAAAAGATAATTAGTAAAGTATAGCTAGGTGGGAGGACAACGAGCAAGTAAAGTAGTCCTGTGCTTCAAACTCTACTCATATGAACTTAACTTAATCACACAATTGTGATCTATAGATTGATACCTTACAACATGTATGCTAGGCGATAGGCGAACAATAGGAGACAAAATCCTTATCCGAAGCGGCTACCTTGTAATGGGGCCTTACCTTTTAAGAACTTGCCTACGTGGTGGAATACAAAGACTATACAAGGTTATCACCACTTGCTAGCTACCACATTCTATCCATGCAACAAGCGATAACCAATTAAATGCATGATAATGTATAGGCACCACGCTTACACCTTATCTCACTACTCTAATTGTGCACACACAGATCAATTAGAGCACCCTATGATAGGCGATAATTGCATACAAATGTGGGTTATAGGATGACAATCTAGTATATAACAACTATATGATAAGGCACAATAGTACTATAACAAATATAATATTACACAAGTAAAGACTAAGTAAAGTAAAGCAAGAATATAACTATATTGAATAAAGTAAAAGTCTTACTAAAAAGGGAAAGGTATAAGGGCTATACCAGACTCTCTAGAAGACAACTCCAGAAACCTCGAGCAAGCTCGACTCAACTCTAACTCCCACACTAGACTACACTACTAAGACGATAGAGTGGAACTACACTAGTCTTCACTTGGAGCTTGAAGGCATGAGTTGAAGGTGGAGAAATGAGCCTCTATTTGTAGGTGAAGATGGGGTAGGGGCTACTCCTGTGCCACATCATCGTTCCAAGTGATCTTCATCATGAGCCATTGGATCAAACCGCCATTGAATCAAGGGTGGAGATCACCGGAGTGCATGGAGGCATAAGGCGGTGGAGTGAGGAAGGGTGTCGACCGAACCCCTATGACTCGTGGGCCTCCTCCCTTCCTTCTAGAAGGGTGGCCCACATGTCATAGTGGAGGTTGGACACCTTAGATGATGTTGTCATGTCGGTTTTGCTTCCTTGTAGGCCCATGGATCTATGTGACTTGATCTTGAACCGTTGAGAGAAAACACAAAGTGGATCCAAGGGCTGAGGATCATTTTGGGATACTTCACATGGATCATGGTGACTTGGCATGGTTTGGTGGGCCCAAGGGGGGTTCGGTCGACCCCCCTATGGGGGTCCCACGGGCTCATTTGTCCCCAATTTCATACCCCATAGAAAAATACCCCAAGGTACAAGTGGAACTTGTTATTGATAAAATATGCTCATGTCATGTTATTCTTCTTTTGATCTGAGGCTGTTGACGGTGTTTTGAGTGTGTATATTTATGACATTTTCACTGTCAACACCTGCAAAGTCCAAAATCGTCGCTGTGCCACGGTTGTGGTCCGTCGCTGGCGAACCACCGAGGTTGGGCGTCGGTCGTCGCGCGTTCCCCCTGCGCGCGTGACAGGTGCCGGCTGGGGCACTGTCGCGACCTCCAAGGAAGCTGCGGTTCCACCAGGGAGCTCTCCTGGCTTGACACTGGCAGTGAGCTCTCCTGCCTGCTCTGCGCGACGGGGTGCAGGGAAGCGCCATGGCCGACGCTGCCATGCCCTGTTGCTTCACGCAGTGCAGCTCCTGGGACCTGTCGACGCGGTTGTTGCGGTCTGCGTTCGACTGCATGTCCATCGCATATGACTCCTCCCCCAACGGCGTCGCAATGGTCTGCTGCAAGGCATGAATAGGGGCACACTCACCTTCGTGACGCAAGTCAGGACGCACCGGTTCACGTACTGCATCTCTGACCGAGACGACGCCGGCATGCTTCTCCTCGGCCACAACGTCCTCGCCATGGACGTTGCGGAGGAGATGGTGGCGTTGCTACAGGTGGCCATGGCATGCGTGTCCACCGCGCCCAACACGTTCCTCCCTTGAGGCAGGTTGTCGCGGGCGAGCGCCATCACTCCGCTCGCGCGCACTGGGCCTGTACTCATATTTCTGTAGGTATATGTGCATGACAGTGGGCCCATGTTCGTGAGAGGTGTAGAAAATGGCATGGATTGAGGAGTGATGGAATTATAATGAAAGATCTCTGAATAGGTGAATTGTAATAGTGTATTTCAAAACTTGGAGAATTGTAATGGCGTAGATAAAAAAAAACTTATTTATTAGCCAATGTTTTCTTTTTACCTAATTATTTTAATTATTTCACTGTTTATTTTCTAGAACAAAATCAAGTGTTGTGACTTTTTTTCAAATTAAATATGATACTATGGAAGTACTTCCCAAGACAAATCCATATATAAGATTTTTTTCAAACTAGATATTTTGGAAACTATTGATAGTATTTTTTTTAAATGACCATATGCCAATCAAAGTATTAAGAATCTATGACCAGAGGAAGTAATCTTTTGGGGCATGACTTGCAAGCATCAATGTTGTATCCCAGAATTTTGATTTCCTACCGTCGCCAATTGTGAATTGGTAAGCTAACATGATGATACTACCAATCATATACCGTGCCCGCCCCACCCCCCCCCCCCCCCCCCCCCCCCCCCCCCCCCCCACACACACACACACAAAGAATAAGCGTGTTTGGCTGTGAAGTTTTTTTTAGGTATTGGAAAAATACTACAGTTTTGTAGGTTGTTCAAACTGTGTTTGGATTCATCAAACCTGTTAGTTTTTAAAACTACATATATAGTATTATATAAATTGTGGTTATTTCTGGAGTTTTAGTAAATCCTCTTGAGTTTTTTTTTTTGTAAACCACGGTTTGCACATCTTTGGCTTATAAAACTACTGTTTTTTATACCATAGTTTTTTAGACTAAAACATCTAAACATGCCCTAAGAGTAGTTGTTAGGTTCAGCCATTTGACCTACCCGTGAATATTTTTCACCGCACCTCTGCCTACAACATGCTCCTTCTATCGTGAAATACAAGGTATCCAAACAATTTTAGGATCAAATAAGGAGTCTGGCAAAAGACGCCACACATCACAATGCATCACTCTTTGCTAATTAAGCTAACTCATGAGCAAGTCAAGTGAACGTGTTATCTCAACCGATTTATTTATTTAAAAAAGGCTGAAATACAAGGTGTTCAAGCAATTTTAGGACCCAATAAGAGTCTGGCAAAAGACTTAATTGGCGCACACATCACAATGCACCATTCTCTTTGCTAATTAAGCTAACTCATGAGCAACTCAATTGGACGTGTTGTCTCAACCGAATTTTTAATTTAATGAAAAAGCCTCATCCTAGCTAGTTGTAAGTTTATTTGTTATGACAATAATATTGTCTATACTCTATTGCACATTTTCTAGAATAGTATCTATACAATATCATTTCAAATTAAAAGAAAGCCTAGAATTATTATAGGAATTGCTATATCTGCCAATAGATTTAGATGGCCTGTATCTGTTAGATTTTTTAGTCATTAGATGGAAACCAAAAGGTGTGGGTCTCTTTATCTCTTGCAGTCTTATACCTTCCCCTCCTCCTCATCCACCTCCTCCTTCTTTCTCCCTCTCGCGGTCCTGCCCTTGAAGATACCGGCCTCCACCATGCACAGCAAATTCATCCGCTCCTTCCAACGCCGCAAGTTTGTTAGAGCTGCTCCCTCTATCGCTCTCTGGAGCACTCCACTAAAACCGCTGTTGTCTGCCGCTACGAGTTAGCCAGAGCTGCCTACTTTCACCACCTTATGGAGAACTCTACCTCCCTTGAAGCCGATGCCCTCCACCACACCTGAAGCCATTGCCCTCCACCAACGCGAGTTCCCACTTCCCACCATCCTCTAGCGTTTTCTTCTATGATGTCGCGAGTTCATCGAAACCAAGTAGGCAAACCCTTATTCTTGCCATCGTCGGTGCCAGCAAGACACCTAGCAGCCGAGGGCCGCCACCACCCGGTCTCAATAGGTGGGAAGACAAAGGAGTTTGATGAACATGCGCGCTTTGCCTAGGGAGAAACAAGAAGGAGAAGGGTTGATGACAGATATATGTTAGCTAAAGGCATGTTTGATACATTAATACTAAAAATTTACTTGCTAATAGCTAATACTGTTTTTTTTAGCTAGCTAATTTTTAGTAGGAGGTCTTGTGGATTCACCTGCTAATAGGTAGTTGGACAGTGAGTTTAAGGATGTATATGAAGTATTAGCATCTATTAACAACTAATTCAGCTAATAAAATTATTAGTTAGGAGGCCTAGCTAATAATTAGAGGGTTTATTAGCAGATCTATTTAAATTCACTAGTATTAATTTTAGCTGATAACTTTAATGCTAATGGTTTGAATATTTATATTAGATATATGCACGTGCATCACATGGGGTGACAAATTTTTGCCCACCCCTACAACAACGCACGTGCTTGTATCAGACGAACATATTAAGAAATTTATAAATCTAATTCTCTAGAAAATATAAAGCTCGTTTCATAATCTTTATCACCTATATATTGTGCAGATCTAGTTTATAGAAATAGAGTATCTCGAAGAGTATCCAATATTTTCTTCCAAAAAACATAGAGTTTTACAACTCCTAAAAAAATATTGGAAGCAACAAAGAAGGCTATCTTTAAGAGTTTCTAATAATCCAGTCCTAAAATATAAAACACAATTTCACATTAGGAATCCTATACTATTTCTAAATTATCCTAAGCACTTTTATATATTCTTTATCTCTTGTACATTTACAACAGGAACCATTTCCCACTCTTTATTCTTTCCACGTCATTTCACCTTTAGATTCACCGACAAACACGCGCGGGGAGAGAAGATACGCACAAGTCGGAAACACATAACTTTACGCGGAACATGATGACTTTTCCAAGTTTTAAAAGATTAGGAGGATGAATTAGGAGTTATTGGAGATGAGTTTTTTTTATCTCATTTCGCTAAAAACCAAGGATTAGGAAGGGATCTAGAAAACTCTTGGAGTTAGAGATGCTCAACAAAATTGGTTTTACTTTTTTTAATACAGACATGATTTATCTCAACACCTAAAAATATGAACGGGAGCTGATAAATTTAAATTAGAGTGAGATTGAAATATAAATATAAATTAACTTACTAACAAAACCAACAAGTAGTTCTCACAAAGACCAAGAGCAACACACAAGAACAGTCGCCTGATAAATTTAACACAAAGAAAGATTGTAATACGAACTTTATACTAAAATCTAGGATGGCCGATCAATTTTTGTGCACGTTGTCCGGTAAGCAAGCACAGAAACAAACACGAACTCTTAAGCCAAAAGCGAATTCACATCAGCCATGTCGAGCGTCTCCCTCCACCTTTGGTCCTAATCATGCACGATCCTGTGCCACTTTAGCCTCCGGCGCACGCTTTCCGCGGAGATTTGCGCAAGGTGCCTCGAGGTCGACGTGCGGTAAGGACTCGTTTGGTATAACTCTGATTTATTGGTGAAGTATTTTTTTTCTAGCTTTGCCAGGTCAAGCAGCTCCACTAGTGGATTTTTTTTTTCACGATCAGGCATATGGACTAGTTTTTGCTCCGGCAGTGGAGTTAAAGCTTTTTTAGAAAAATGTTTGGTAGAATAGCTTCTTCTCGTGGATTAAAACAACAGATTGTCTATACTGCGCTTCTATTTTTATTTTCTCTCTTTTTTCCTTTTTTTCCTTATTTGTTTTACTTTACTCTTATTCTCTGACCAGGGCGAGATAGCACCGCACACGAGCATATCTCTTCACCGCACACAGGCACGCTGACTGTGTACGTGTTTTTTTTACGGAGGTGGGGCTCGACACGGACCCACGCTGGCGGGTCGACGCTAGAGCGTGCCGGGTTCGTACGGACTCGCGATTAATATAAGCTGGGGGCGGAGCGATTAACTTGGCATTCGATGATAACGAGTGGAAGAGATATGAGAGAATTTTAGACTTTTAGAGCACCTCATCAAGCATAACACTATATATGTCCTGTTTGGCTTACCTCATATTCAACTTGTTCGACTTTTTTTTTTCAGCCGAAACAGTATTTTTCTCTCACAACAATTCAGCCGGAACAATATTTTCAGTCAGTTTTAGCCAAGTTTCATACCAGCGAACGAGACCATAAACTGCCTAGCGCTAGCAATCGAGAACCCGAATTAGCCAGCCAGCAGCGTATAGATACGGGACATAGATACGTGGACGCGATGGCACTCGTGGAGGAGAGCAGCCAGGACTTGCTCCAAGCTTACGTCGAGCTCTGGCACCAGTCCCTGTGCTTCGCCAAATCGATGGCTCTCGCCGTGGCGCTGGACCTCCGCATCCCGGACGCGATCCACCGCCACGGCGGCGGCGCCACCCTCCCCCAGATCCTCACTGAGACTGCGCTCCACCCAAATAAGCTTGTCTACAGGCTGACGGCAGCCTCCCGCTTCCTCGTCAGCGACGAGGTGAGCTCGGCGACCTTGGCTTCCTTCGACCAACGAGTTGATCCCACGAAACACCTCGCCGCACTTCCTGAGCGAGTGCGGCGAGGTGTTTCGTGGAATCGACTCGTTGGTCGACATCGGCGGTGGGCATGGTGGCGCCACCGCCATCGTCGCCGCTGCCTTCCCGCACCTCAAGTGCAGCCTGCTTGACCTCCCGCACGTTGTCGCTGGTGCTCCATGTGATGGCAACGTGCAGTTTGTCGCAGGCAATATGTTTGAGAGTATTCCACCAGCAACCGCTGTTTTCCTCAAGGTACATCCGTCACTGCTGACTGCTCCCTCCATTTTTCATTGTTTTTGCATTTTGAGATCCATGTCAAACGTCAAATTTGACTATCCTTTTTCTTGTCTTGCATGAGATGCTCACTCCATCACCTTAAATCAAACTATCTTAAATTTAATTGACTTTATAGAAAAAAGTAATAACATATGTGACATCAAACACTTATATATTGAAAATATATGTCATGATGTATTAGTGTCGACAAAATATCGCCGGCAGTCCACCAAGGGGTATCCCGCGATGGTAGATTTGTCGGTGGGGGTGTGCATAATCAGGAACCGGATGGTGACATAAGACGCAGAGATAGCGATTTAAACAGGTTCGGGCTGTCTGATCGACGTAATACCCTACGTCCTGTGTCTTTGGTGTATTGTATTGAGATGTAGTAGATAGATCTTGTCCGCTAAGGGACTCCTACTTCTCCTTATATACTCTGGAGGAGGTAGGGTTATAAGGAAAGTATCCTATTTGGTACTATACAATAGTTTGTGGAGCACGCCGAGCAACGCCGTGCACGTCTTGATCTTATGGGCTGGGCCACCTCTGATGGTGCGACCCATGTCTTGGGGGTCATACCCCCACAGCTAGTCTCCGAGGCTGACAGTTGGTGACGTAGTCACGTGGTGCCAGGGTCATAAAGTAGAAAACCAGCCGAGCAGGCAGCCAGTCCCTGGGCGTAGCCTCGAGATGAGAACAAGCACATTCACCGCAAGGTGAAGTGTGCCCACTTAGTCCCTGAGCCTGCTGGAAGATGAAGAATGAATCTTGTAGCAGGGTCAAAGAAGTCTGAAAGCTTGCCGACGTCGTCTGACATGCGCGTATCAAGATCCCAGATGTGCTGCCCAAGATCAGCACCCTGATCCGAACAGCATGGAACAGCTTAATAGCACACCGATGAGACGTAGCAAGATCCGAGCACCAAGGAGACCTCGGCGTAACCGGCGATGTCCGACCACCTAGGGAGTTCCCAGCGTAGCTGGCGATGAAGCATGAGCGACGAACAGTCTGGTCAACTGCTCGACGACGAAGTGAGCATTGAGTAGAAGCAACCGACGAACAGTCCAATCAACTGGTTGGCGACGGAATCCATGAACCAAGTGGTCCGACCAGTTGATCGGTGGAGAAGTCCGAGCACTAGGTGGTCCGGTCACCTGGACGATGAACCTGCAATACAAACATGTAGAACGGGTAGTACATGATATAAAAATAAATAAACTCTGGAGAAAAATCAGCAATGGTGATGAAACAACGTATGTAGTTCGGCGATCAGTTGACGTGAAGATATATTTATATTTAATATAAACCGTCCGAACAGTTAGTGTGTAGCTGAGTCTCGAGCCCTAGCTAGCCCATAGTCCATAACGTCGAGCGCGGAGCCCGTGCACGTGTAGAAGGAACGGGCGTGACCAAGGAGCCGCTGCCGACCACCCATAACGCAGAGCGCGGAGCCCGTAGCACGTGTAGGGAGGAGCCAAAGACAGGGCCGTCTCTAGAGGCATCCGAGCATCAACGTGACTGTTCGAGAGTTCGGAAAATCGTTTGGAGAGCAAATATGGAGAAAACAGTTCGGAGAAACATTATGGCGATATACGAAGGTTGAAGAATATTTAGAAAAATATTAAAGCGTGACTTAGCTTTAGATAGAAAGTCTTGTCGACGATGTATGGTGTTATCTGGTTGGCGTTGACGGCGAGCACCTGGCGGGCGGTGAGTTATTGGTGAAGGCGACCTCGGAGGTGGTTTCGAGATCGGATCTGTTGTAGCGGGGGCTGGTGTAGCCAGCGATGAATCGTCGTTGTGGACCGGCATGGATCTCCACGAGATTGATGACGAGAACGCGCTGTTGATTTGAGGTCCATCTGGCTCGCCATGGATCAAGCGCACACCCCTACCTGCCGCGCCAAGTGTCAACAGAATATCGTCGGCAGTCCACCGAGGGGTATCCCGCGATGGTAGATTTGTCGGTGGGGGTGCGCGTAATCAGGAACCGGATGGTGACACAAGGCGCAGAGACAGCGATTTAGACAGGTTCGGGCCGTCTGATCGACGTAATACCCTACGTCCTGTGTCTTTGGTGTATTGTATTGAGATGTAGTAGATAGATCTTGTCCGTTAGGGGACCTCTACCTCTCCTTATATACTCTGGAGGAGGTAGGGTTACAAAGAAAGTATCATATTTGGTACAATAGCTTGAGGATGGATTAGGAGTTATTGGAGATGAGTTTTTTCTCATTTCACTAAAAACCAAGGATTAGGAAGGGATCTACGAAACTCTTGGAGTTAGAGATGCTCAACAAAATTGGTTTTACTTTTTTTTTAATACAGACATGATTTATCTCAACACCTAAAAATATGAACGGGAGCTGATAAATTTAACTTAGAGTGAGATTGAAATATAAATGTAAATATAAATTAACTTACTAAGAAAACCAACAAGTAGTTCTCACAAAGACCAAGAGCAACACACAAGAACAGTTGCCTGATAAATTTAACACAAAGAAAGATTGTAATACCAACTTTATACTAAAATCTTCGATGGCCAATCAATTTTTGTGCACGTTGTCCGGTAAGCAAGCACAGAAACAAACACGAACTCTTAAGCCAAAAGCGAATTCACATCAGCGATGTCGAGCGTCTCCCTCCACCTTTGGTCCTAATCATGCACGACCCTGTGCCACTTTAGCCTCCGCCAAACGCTTTCCACGGAGATTTGCGCCAGGCGCCTCGAGGTCGACGTGCGGTAGGGGCTCGTTCGGTATAACTCTGCTCTATTGGTGGAGTACTTTTTCTAGCTTTGGCCGGTGAAGCAGCTCCGCTAGTGGATTTTTTTTTTCTCGATCAGGCATATGGACTAGTTTTTCTCCGCTAGTGGAGTTAAAGCTTTTTTAGAAAAACGTTTGGTAGAATTTAAAACAACAGATTGTCTATACTGCGCTTCTATTTTTATTTTCTCTCTTTTTTCTTTTTTTCCTTATTTGTTTTACTTTACTCTTATTCCCTGACCAGGGCGAGATAGCACCGCACACGAGCATATCTCTTCACCGCACACAGGCACGCTGACTGTGTGCGTGTTTTTTTTTTTACGGGAGGTGGGCTCGACACGGACCCACGCGGGCGGGTCGACGCTAGAGCATGCCGGGTTCGTACGGACTCGCGATTAATATAAGCTGGGGGCGGAGCGATTAACTTGGCATTCGATGATAACGAGTAGAAGAGATAAGAGAGAATTTTAGACTTTTAGAGCACCTCAACAAGCAGAACACTATATAAACTGCCTAGCGCTAGCAATCGAGAACCAGAATTAGCCAGCCAGCAGCGTATACATACGGGACATAGATACGTGGACGCGATGGCACTCGTGGAGGAGAGCAGCCAGGACTTGCTCCAAGCTTACGTCGAGCTCTGGCACCAGTCCCTGGTCCCTGTGCTTCACCAAATCGATGTCTCTCGCAGTGGCGCTGGACCTCCGCATCCCCGACGCGATCCACAGCAACGGCGGCGGCGCCACCCTCCCCCAGATCCTCACTGATACTGCGCTCCACCCAAATAAGCTTCGTGCCCTACGCAGCCTTATGCGCGCGCTCACCGCCTTGGGCACCTTCAGCGTCCAGCCACCACCAACCAGCGGTGATGATTCAAACGTCGACGCGCCGGGCGAAGCTGTCTACAGGCTGACGGCAGCCTCCCGCTTCCTCGTCAGCGACGAGGTGAGCTCGGCGACCTTGGCTTCCTTCGACCAACGAGTCGATTCCACGAAACACCTCGCCGCACTTCCTGAGCGAGTGCGGCGAGGTGTTTCATAGAATCGAAACGTTGGTCGACATCGGTGGTGGGCATGGTGGTGCCACCGCCATCGTCGCCGCTGCCTTCCCGCACCTCAAGTGCAGCGTGCTTGACCTCCCGCACGTTGTCGCTGGTGCTCCATGTGATGGCAACGTGCAGTTTGTCGCAGGCAATATGTTTTTAGAGTATTCCTCCTGCAACCGCTGTTTTCCTCAAGGTACATCCGTCACTGCTAACTGCTCCCTCCATTTTTCATTGTTTTTGCATTTTGAGATCCATGTCAAACTTCAAATTTGACTATCCTTTTTCTTGTCTTGCATGAGATGCTCACTCCATCACCTTAAATCAAACTATCTTAAATTTGACTGACTTTATAGAAAAAAGTAATAACATATGTGACATCAAACACTTATATATTGAAAATATATGTCATGATGTATTAGTGATACTAATCTGGTATCTTAAAATAGTTTGACTTAAGACAACTCTATAAGTTAATTTAGGTTGTGTTTCATGGGGATCTAGATTTTTGTAGAAACGTTCCAGATCTATATTATCTCATAAAACGTTTTGGGTGATGAATCAGAATGACTTTACAAAACCGTTTGGTTATGAGCTTAGATCCTTATGCCCACAAGATTCTTTTTACATAAAAATCATATGAATGAAAATAAGCTTCAAAAAAATTCCAAACTTTGTGTGGACAACGAACAACTTAAATATTCCATCCGTTCCAAATTATAAGTCGCTTTGACTTTTTTGGTTTCTCCATTTTGCTATGTATCTAGACATATATTATATATGGATACATAGCAAAATGGATATACAAAAAAGTCAAAGCAACTTATAATTTGGAACGAATGAGTACAGTCCATTATAATTTGCTGCACTTAAAAATGACAATTCAAGAAAAATATAGTCGCTAGTGTATAGCCAGGGGTGGAGTTGGAGAAAATTTGGGAAGGTGCGCTTACCTTGTAAGTGCATACATTTTTATAGGGATGCGTATATGATAAAAATTTGATCATAATCATTGCTTTTTCGTTTTTAGGTGGGTGCGCCCGCACTCCTTGCCTAGGGCATAGATCTGCCTCTATGTGTAGCAAGCACCAAAATGGAATCCTTCGAAACTAGTGTCTAGGACCGTTTTCACATGTGTCTGAAACCAAAGGCTACGTAATATTTGTGTTTGGCAGTGATTCTAACGTTTTAGCATAGAATTGGAGTCGTTCTAGCATTGCCAAACAAACTCTTAATTTGGAATGAATGGAGTAGAAGTAAAGGGCTCTGACATCATAAATGTGCTATTATCTTTGAATCCAAACACCAAAGACCCTTTTCTTCATTACCTATCGATTAGTTTGATGATTACCTATGCCAGACAACCTTACATGACTAGAGTGACTAAAAGCATCTAGGCCCCTAGTTGGGTTTCAGTGATTAATGACAATACATGATTACTGTGACTAACGTGTGTTTTGTAGAGGCAATTAAGTTAGGTCACGGTAATGGAGATCGATTGGGCTATCATGGTGGTCATGCCCCTACGATGGAAATCATTTTGGTTTTCAAAGGATGGACGACAAGGTAAAGGATGGACTAGTTCTAAGTGTCGTTTGGTATTGAGGAGACACTTAGAGTAGTTTAGGACTTTGTTTTTCCTTTGGCTGTACTATTAAGGGGGGTATGGACGGGTAGCTTGACCTAGGTGAGTCTAGTGAGTTAGGTGTGGTGCACACTTACTAAATCTAGCACTAGGTAGCTCCTAAAAAGCCCTTAGATCCATTGGAGCAAACTTCATTCACGTATGATCGAGAGTTGGAAGTGAATGGGGGTCAAATGCTGACCGGATGCTTGTTTCGGAGTGACCGGACGCTAGCGCAGAGTCTGGTCAGTTCATTTGATCAAGGTGATATTGTCCGGACGCGACCGGACGCTGAGAGGTGAGTGACCAGACAATGGGTGCTAGCGTTCGATTGACTCCAGTAAGGTTCCAGAGAGGGAAAATCGTGACTAGATGTGTCCGGTCAGTGCTGACCGGACGCTGGGGAGAACTGACCGGAGCGTCTGGTCAACATGACCGGAGCGTCCGGTCACCCCGCAGAGGCACATAACAGTTCGTTTTTCAACCAAGGTTATAAATACTTCCTCCATTCGTGTGAGGGGTGACTTTTGCTCATTCCAACAGCTGAGAAACACCTTTGAGAGTGCCAAGAAGAGTAAGGTTCTAGTGAGGTGATTGAGATTTGAGAATCCCAAAGAGAGCCCTCATTAGTGAAAGCAAGAGTAGCAAAATATGCATCCACCCTTCTCATTAGGCTTGTCGTGGTCAAGTGAGAGTTCGTGCTTGTTACTCTTGGTGATCGCCATCACCTAGATGGCTTGGTGGTGATTGAGAGCTTGGTGATCATCTGGCGGAGCTTGTGGATGACCCAACTCAAATTGTGAGCGGTTGTGGGTGATTCACCGCGATGGAGTGTCAAAGAATCAACCCATAGAGAGCACTTGATCCTTGCGCGGATCAAGGGGGAGCTACACCCTTGCGCGGGTGCTCCAATGAGGACTAGTGGGGAGTGGTGACTCTCCGATACCTCGACAAAATATCACCACGTTCCTCCTTCTCTCTTTACTTTGAGCAATTCAATTCTTGTCATTTACATTCATAGAATTACTATGCTAGAGTAGGATTGAAACATAGGTTGCTAAACTTTTGTGTGGTAGATCAATAGAAATACTTTCTAGGCACAAGGGGTTAATTGGGCTAACCGTAGGACTTAATTATTGTAAAGAAATTTAGAATTAGCCCAATTCATCCCCCCCTCTTGGGCATCTTGATCCTTTCAATTGGTATCAGAGCTTCATGCTCACGTATTTAGGCTTAACCGCCTAGTAAAAGATGTCTTACGGGGATGGACCTCCTCCTATCTTTGAGGGGGGTGATTTTCCTTATTGGAAAATCTGCATGGAGACGTATTTAGAAGCTCTAGACGTTGGAATACTTAGAGTCGCCTCACAAGGCTTCCCAAAACCTTGGGATGCTACACACCTATAAGGTGATGAGGTAAATTACGAGAAATGGAATGCAAAGGCTCGAAACACCATCTTTAGAGGCCTTTGCAAAGATGTGTTTAATCGGGTGAGGAACCACAAGGACGCCCACGCACTATGGTCGGATGTTTGTGCACTCCATGAGGGAACAAAGAGTGAGCGTGAGGAACGCTATCATCTTGTCATGAAAAAGCTTAACTCGTTTGAGATGCTTCCTAAAGAATATACTAATGAGATGTACTCATGTTTGAATGTTCTTGTAGAGAAAGTCAATGGACTTGGACTCACTCAAATGCAACCATCCGATGTTGTAAGAAAAATCTTGAGTGTCCTCCCCATTGATAAATATGGCCATATTGTGATCGTGCTTCATCAAGGTGATCTTTTCACCGCTACACCAACACAAATCTTGGGAAAGATCAATGCTCATGAGATGTACATGCACATCACATCACAAGATGGCTCATTCTCTACTAAGAAGAAAGAAAAAGACTTAGCATTCAAAGCTAGCCAAGAGAAGGGCAATGCAAGGCTTGAGTATGAGAGCTCAAGTGATGATAAAGTTGATGATGTAAGTCTTGCTCTCATGGTTAGAAGAACCGCCAAGATGCTAAAGAAGCTCAACAAGAGTGGCATCAAGTTTGATGGCAAGAAGAAGAAGTTCTTCACTAGCTCTAGAAGGAAGACAATCTCTGAGATGGATTGCTACAATTGTGGAGAACTTAGTCATCTAGCACACCAATGCACCAAGCCCAAGAAAGACAAGTTTAAGAACAAGTACAAGGGCAAGGGCAAGAAAGATGACTCAAGCAATGAAGAAGAAGATGAGAAGAAGAAAAACAAGCCATATAAGAAGAGAGATGGCAAGAAGGACTTCCACAAGAAGAAGCAAACTGAAAAGGCATACATCATCGGTGATTGGCTCACAGACATTGATTCATCTAGTGGCTCATTCGATGATGATAATGACAACAAGAAGGTGGCCGCCATTGTTATTGACTCTTCATCATCTTCACTGCCACCACCACCATCATCCTCTACACACCTATGCCTTATGGCCAAGGGTGATCGCAAGGTATCAAATGATGATAGTAGTGGTGATGAACATGCTAGCAATGATGATAGCGATAGTGATGATGATGAATATGAATCACCTTCTTATGATAATCTTGTTAAATTGATAAATCAATACACTAAGATCATTAGAAAGACTAGAGCTAAGAATGAAAAACTAGAAGCTAAGAATGATTATCTTTTAGCTAAATATGATAATGCCGAAAAGACTATTGAGCTTAGAGAAGCAAATGATGCTATATCATCTAAACTCGAGGAGCTCAAATCTTCTAAGAAAGAGCTTAAAGATAAACATGACAAACTTGAGAGGATACACAATGAGCTCGTCACTAGCCACAACATGCTAAAAGAAGAATATACTACTCTTAAGATTAATCATGATAATCTTATCATTGCTCAAGAATATTTATCTAATGAGCCACATGATGCTACTAACAATGTTGTTAAGATTGATATAGCTACATCATGTGATGATTTGATCATTGAGAGCATTGAGCAAAGTTCTAGTAGCAAGGTCAAGCAAGTGGTTGAGACCGATAGTTATGATGAGTATATCAAGCTCAAGAATGACAATGAAAAGCTTAAGAAAGATCTTGAAGAGCTCAAAACCACCAACACCATAGTGCTAGAAACTCTTGATCATGATGGTGATTTGATTTTTGAGAATGAGAAGTTAAAAGAAGAGAACAAGAAGCTCAAGGAAGAGAAAAATAATGATGCACTCAAGTAAGAGAACAAGAAGCTCAAATTGGAGAAAGAGCATCTCAAGATTGGATTGAGCAAGTTCACAAGAGGCAAGCATCTTCAAAGTGAACTACTAATAAACACCATCATGAAGATGGATAGAAGTGGCATTGGGTACTTGGCAAACCAAGAGAAGAAGGCTCAAGCTCAACAACAACACAAGTCAAAGCTAAAGCCAAAGAGATGTTTTGAGTATGGACAAGAAGGCCACTTTACCCATGAGTGCCAAACTCCACCACCACAACTCTTGCCCAAGCATGCTAGACCTTTTGCCTTCAATGCTCATTACATGCTTAGAAAGGACTCTAGTGGAAAGATGAAAGTCATGTTCTTAGGACCTCCCAACAATAATAGGCCTAAGAAAATTTGGGTAGCAAAGTCACTTGTTGAGAAGGTGAAAGGCCCTCAAGTTTGGGTTCTTAAAGCTTGATCTCTTGTGTGTAGGTGAACTACAAGACCGGTGGAAGTCATTGGGTTATTAATAGTGGTTGCACACAACATATGACCGGTGATCCTCGTATGTTCACCTCACTAGATGAAGAAGTAGATGGATAAGAAAAAATCACATTTGGAGATAATTCAAAGGGCAAGGTTAAAGGATTGGGCAAAGTGGCAATATTAAATGATCATTCTATCTCAAATGTGCTATATGTTGCTTCATTGTGCTTTAACTTGCTATCCGTTGGACAATTGTGTGATCTTGGTTTCCAATGCTTGTTTATCGAGAAGGAAGTTGTTGTATCTAAGAAGGATGATAATCAAGTGATATTCAAAGGATTTAGATACAACAACCTATATCTAGTATACTTTACCTCCGAAGATGCTAATTTAAAGACTTGCCTATTCACCAAAACAACACTTGGGTGGCTATGGCATAGAAGACTTGCTCATGTTGGGATGAGCTCACTCAAGAAGCTAATGAAGAATGATTTGGTGAGAGGGTTGAAGGATGTGAAGTTTGAGAAGGACAAGCTTTGTAGTGCATGTCAAGCCAGCAAGCAAGTTGCAAATACTCAACCAACAAAAGCTTTCATGTCAACCACAAGAGTGCTAGAATTCCTTCATATGGACCTATTTGGACCAACAACATACAAAAGTTTGGGAGGAAATCTTTATTGTCTTGTAATTATTGATGACTATTCAATATACACATGGGTATTCTTCCTTTATGACAAATCCGAAGTTGCATCTTGCTTCAAGAAGTTTGCCAAGAGAGCACAAAATGAATTTGAAGTGAAGCTCAAGAAGATTAGAAGTAACAATGGTAAAGAATTTGACAACATAAATATAGAAGCCTATTGTGATGAAGTTGGGATCAAGCATGAGGTCTCCACAACATATACTCCTCAACAAAATGGTGTAGTTGAGAGAAAGAATCGAACATTGATCACTCTTGCAAGAACAATGCTTGATGAGTACAACACCCCCAAAGCTCTATGGGTGGAAGGTATCAACACCACTTGCTATACATCCAACCACCTATTCCTTCAAAAGTTTTTTGGTAAAACATCTTATGAGTTGCTCAATAGGAAGAAGTCAGACGACTCCTTCTTTAGGGTGTTTGGTTGCAAATGCTACATTTACAATAAGCGGCAACACCTAGGGAAGTTTCAAAGACATTGTGATACTAGTTTTTTTGTTGGTTACTCATCAAAGTCCAAAGCATATAGAGTATTTAATCATGCCATCGGCTTGGTTAAAGAAACATATGATGTGGAATTTGATGAATCTAACGGCTCCCAAGGAGCACATGAGAATCTTGATGATGTAGGTGATGAACCATTAAGGGAGGCTATGAAAAACATTCCAGTTGGAGACATTAAGCCTAATGATGATGAGGATAATGTACAAGTGATCAATCCACCTTCTTCATCAAGTGTGCCACAAGATGGTGAAAAAGATGGAATAGTAGAAAATAAAGACACTCATGTCTCCCATGAGCAAATGGTGGTACAAGCATAAGATGTTGATGCTCCACAACCTCCCCCTCAAGTGGTTGATAGAAGAAATTCACCTCTACTTCAAGCTCATCCACAAGATCACATCATAGGGAGTCCATCAAAGGGAGTAATGACTCGCTCACAAAAACCTGCTTCATTTATTAAACATCACTCTTTTGTCTCTTGCTTTGAGCCTACTAAGGTAGAAGAAGCTCTTTAAGATCCAGATTGGATAAATGCCATGCATGAAGAGTTAAATAACTTCACCCATAATGAAGTTTGGACTTTTGAAGAGCGACCACAAGGTGCAAGAGTCATTGGAATAAAGTGGGTGTTCCGCAATAAGCAAGATGATCAAGGTGTTGTTGTAAGGAACAAGGCAAGACTAGTTACAAAGGGGTTCTCTCAAGTTGAAGGTTTGGATTTTGGAGAGACCTTTGCACCGGTTGCAAGACTAGAAGCCATCCGTATCCTCCTTGCATATGCATCACATCATAAAATGAAACTATATCAAATAAATGTAAAAAGTGCATTTTTAAATGGCTTTATTAATGAACAAGTCTATATTGATCAACCTCCCGGGTTTGAAAACCCTACATATCCTAATCATGTTTATAGGTTATCCAAGGCGCTATATGGGCTTAAGCAAGCCCCAAGAGCTTAGTATGAGCGTCTTTAGGACTTCCTCATTGAGAAGGACTTCACCATTGGGAAGGTCGACACCACACTATTCACCAAGAAGCTTGATGGACATATCTTCATTTGTCAAGTGTATGTTGATGATATCATCTTTGGATCATTAAATGAAGATTTTTGTAAAGAGTTTGGTGAATTGATGTTGAAGGAGTTCAAGATGTCAATGATTGGAGATCTTACATTCTTTCTTGGTTTTCAAGTCAAGTAAATGAGAGAAGGGATTTTCATCTCTCAAGAAAAATATACAAATGATCTTCTCAAGAGATTCAAGATGGATGAATGTAAGCCAATCAAGACACCAATGCCAACTAATGGACATCTCGACCTAAATGAGGAAGGTAACACAGTTGATCAAACTCTCTACCGCTCTATGATTGGTAGCTTGTTATATTTAACCGCATCTAGGCCCGACATCATGTTTAGTGTGTGTGTGTGTATGTGTGCTAGATTTTAAGCTAATCCTAAGAAAACTCATTTGAATGCCGTTAAAAAGATCCTTAGGTATGTTAACCACACACCAAGCATTGGCCTTTGGTATTCCAAAGGAGCTATATTTGAATTAGTTGGCTATTCCGATTTGGATTACGCCGGTTGCAAAGTTGATAGAAAAAGCACATCCAAAGGGTGTCATTTGCTTGGTAGATCACTTGTGTCTTGGTTCTCCAAGAAACAAAATAGTGTGGCTTTGTCCACCACCGAAGCGGAATACATTATCATGGATGCTTGTTGTGCACAAATACTTTATATGAAACAAACTTTGCTAGACTATGGTGTAGTTCTAGAAAAAGTACATCTTTTGTATAATAATGAAAGTGCGGTAAAACTTGTAAATAATCCGGTTCAACACTCTCGCACCAAGCACATAGATATCCACCATCACTTTCTTAGAGATCATGTTGCAAAGAATGATATTTCATTAGAAGGTGTAAGGACCGAGGATCAATTGGTGGATATCTTCACTAAACCACTAGATAAGGCGACTTTTTATCGATTGCGGAATGAGCTCAATGTGCTTGATTTTTGTAACTTCACTAAAAATTGAGCTTGTGTTGTCCCTTGCATTGCATTATAATATACAACATGCTTACTTTTTGGTAATGCTTATAGGGCTTTTCTAACCTGGTTAAGATAACTGTCGTAAAGCATGTGAAGAAGCTTAACCTTGGATCAAACTTTACAAGCAACTAGATTTACTTTCAAGTATTGCATTGCATATGCATGAATGTTGTTTTATCGTTTATCTTCAATTGCCCTCTTATTGCCTATTTTCTTAAAAAGAATTATAGCCTAAGGCAAAATATTTTGAAAAATTTGAGGGTTTGAGAGAGGTCACTCACATTAATCCCAATTGGTGTTTATTTGGATCTTATTGGAGTTGGGACTTGATTGGAAATAGGCAGCATGAATGTCTTTGAAAATTTATTAGAAAAAGAGTGACCGGACACTGTACCGGACTCTAAAGTCTAGCGTCCGATCAGTTCATAGGAGGTCAACCTGCTGTGATGGAGTGACCGGACTCTGCTGTTCAGCGTCTGGTCAGATGATGTTCTTGCGTCCGGTCGAGCGAAGACGATAGAGATAGGATGGACTAGACTCTTGCTGTGTCCGGTTAGTTATGATTGGACGCGTCTGGTCATGATTCTAGGGGTTTTGCACCTCTCTGGAATCGACCGGACGCTAGGTGGTAGCGTCCGGTCGCTGCCACCGGAGCATCTGGTCAATAGGAAACGTGTGGTTTTAGGACTTCTTCCTCGTTTCCTTATCTGTCACGGTGGGCCACCTCATATAACCGCAGCACTGCCTTGACATTGCCCCGCATCGCGCTGACTTCGTCATCTCGAGCCGCCACGCCACGCCCTAGCCGTCGTATCTGCCAGCGCTACTCCTGCCCGTGCCACCTGCTCCGCGACGCCTACCCATAGTCGTGCCACCACACCCTGCATGCGCCATGCCCATACCGCTCCCTACGTCGCTGTGCTGCACAGCCCCACGCCATCCACGCCCACGCTGTGCTCCAGCGCCGCTGCCCATGGCGTGCCCTAGCGCTGCCGTGCCCCTGCCCTACCTCAGTGCCGCATCTAGAGCCCTACCGGAACCCTACCCGCTGATCCATGCCCGATCCAGCGCAACATTGTTTCGCCAAACCCTAGCCTCGCATTGCTGATTCGGTGGTTCCCCGATTCGTTCCTCTTCTCGTCGATTCACCGGTTTGTAAGGTAGCAAGCCCTCATTTCCAATTTTGAATCTATTGCTTGCTTTCTTAGGGTTTCGTATCTCTAGATATATTGTATTTATTTGTATATCTTATCTATTCGATTATGCAGCGAGTCAATGTCATTGTGGTCCCATTGGTAGTTGTCAGTCAACTTGAGACCAAGCTCACGAGTACGGATCGAGGCCAAGCCTCGAAAGTGACAGTTGATAGTTGATTCTTGTCAGGGCAGTTGTTCTTTTCAGCTTCATCAGATGGCTCAAGTCAAGAATGTCGGAGGAGGTCCCGGTGATGAGGATCTGAGGCCCCCGCCTCGCCAGCCTACAGATACAAAAGGCAGGGTGACAAAGAAGCTAGCAACAAAGAAGCACAAATACCCTAATGTAGATACAGCGAGAGCAGCCGCAGTTGCAGAGGTCACAGAGCGTGCAGAGAAAGGAGGTACTTGGAGTGGTGTTGTTATTATAGATCAGCTTTCTTCATCTATGAGGGCTGCACTTGAGCAGGTTGAGTGTCGTCATGGTGGTCTAGCTGGGACTGTCATGGTTGAAGGACGACGTGTGGCTATTGATGAGAGTCAGCCTCAGGGGGAGTCACAGCAGCAGCCACAGTTAGCAGAGCAGACTCAGGAGGGAGAGTAGGCCGAGGAGGCAGAGCAGACACATTAGTGACAACTTTGCCACTCTGGTCGTACCCGTGCTCTAGTCACACCGAGGTCAGAGACACAGCGGAGGGGTTCTCGTCCACTGCCTAGACCACAGGGTCCGCCTCCAGTGACTCACTTAGATTTGAGGGCCACCACGGCCAAATAGGTGCAGCAGCTCAGATTTGTGGACTTTGAGCAGTGGTTCCCGTCGAGGAGCGATGACCAAGCTTCAGAGGGTTTCTACACACCACTGCAGGAAGATTTTTATAATGCATATCTTAATAGTGGGGTAGTATTCAGATCTTAGAGGGTGTGCAACATTGAGTCCATTGTAGCAGTAGCTAGAGAGCATATTTGCCCTTACCTAGCTTACCTGCCAGGGCTGACCGATTTACTTGGACGGACAAGCTTATATGTTCCATCTTGGGTCCGTTAGTTCTATGCTACACTCTGGATTGATCCGCAGCACAGATTCATTCACTTTGCTTTTAGAGATAGAGATTACAGACTGATGAGCTCAAGGGTCAGAGAGATTCTTAGGCTTTAGAAGCAGCCAGTCTAGCTTCATGAGGTTTGCTATGGACAGACAGCGCCTCCTAGACGCCCTCATGGCGGTATGGTGCCCTCTACAGATCTAGTCTGCCATTGCTTCACAGAGCCTTTCGGCGAGGGGTCGAGTAGGACACCCAGTGATCTCACTCTTACTACTAGAGTGCTTGATGCTATTATGAGGAGGACCCTGCTTTCGAGGATGGGGTATCGCGAGGGCTTGACACGCTTATAGCTATGGCTACTAAACTATCTGATGCAGCAGACTGTGTTTAACATTTAGGATCTCCTTCTATCAAAGATGGAGGATACTATTACAGAGGGGTTCAGGGGTCACAGGCAGCTGCCATATGCTCACTAGATTATATTCTTGATCCATAGGACAGTTACTGTGAGGCCACCTGAGATGATGGTAGAGTATAGTGGTGCTACTATAGAGTTCCCTGCATACAACATGACTCAGATGATCCGCCATAGTGTAGTGAGGACACCACAGCCGCGCCGTCATCCAGAGGTGCCAGAGACTGTAGCCCAATAGGATGAGACCATCAAGGGCATAGTAGCTACAGAGGAGGAGCAGTTAGATGCTCAGCAGGAGGGGATGGTCGAGAGCGACCCCAGTGATAGCTCAGATGATAACTACCATGATATCCCTCAGATGCCTCCACGATGACATGACCATGAGGCTGGTAGCTCCAGCTCAGCTCCACCTACACCACAGACAGACCCCGCTCTACTTGCCATACTTGAGCAGATGAGGCAAGATCAGGCTCGCCAGGCTCAGGAGACCGCTGCTACATTTGCATAGTTTCAGACTCGGCAAGATGAGTTCTAGTGGCGCAACAGGCAATCCAGTAGTAGCAGGCTATATAGCAGCAGCAGCAGCTTCTCATGCAGCAGCAGCTACTTGGGTTTATGCAACATGTAGTGATAGCTATTGGGGCTCCACCGCCACAGCCTTCACCCTAGCTTGGTCAGCTTGCCACCACTTCTATGACTCCAGTTGTACAGCCCAGTGGGCTTCAGAGTCAGGGACAGCTAGTGCCACAGTTTCCTTCACCTACAGAGAAGGTGTCCCAGTGGTTTGCTTCATCAGTGCTAGCCCCGCAGTTCACTCCTCTTCATACGGGCTTTACTCCACCTCAGAGTTCGTCAGTGATCACCCTAGTTTTCAAGAGCCTTGGTGCTTCATTTAGTGAGTTGATAGGGCATCCTACACCGCTAGAGCTACATGTCCTAGTTCTTTCCACAGTTGCACCTATTACTGAGACTACCGAGACGCTCCCTTCATCAGTTGCATCATCAGAGCAGGCAGCGCCACTTATAGATCTGACCCAGGCCGCTTCAGCATCGCTTCCTGCTATAGAGGGTCAGACTGCTCAGAGTTCAGGATCAAATGATGATGGCGCATAGTTCCAGCTCGCTCCTCGTACCTCGGTGCCCGACTCGTCCACTGCAGCCCCACCGACCGACCCTTAGGTTTTGGTGTTTGATGCTAAAGTGGGAGAGGGATCGAGTATGCTAGTCTTAGGGGGAGCGATACATTTAGGGGGAGTCTAAGCGATACATTTAGGGGAGTCTATCTATTAGCTTATCTATTACATTTGGAGTTTTATGTGTGATACATTTTGCATTCATATTTACTATTATGCATTGAACTACTAAAGTGTGATCGTAATCGTGATATTAATGTGATCGTGATATTTATGTGATATGTGACATGTGTGCTCTCTACTTTGAATCATTTATATGCCATATCACTTGTGTTATGCTCATTTGCTTTGCTTTCGCGTTTTACTCCGATGCAAATAGGCTTTATTACTTGTACTCTTGCTTATTTCATATCTTTTGAGTACATCATGTTGGCTTGGGTCATATAAGCATGCCTAACTCTTTTGTTCTTATTGTCAAAGGCTTATATGAACCAAGCATATTAAAAACCTCATCTCTTTCACATACTCGAGGTGGTATTATCATCAATCACCAAAAAGGGGGAGATTGAAAGCATCTAGGCCCCTAGTTGGGTTTCGGTGATTAATGACAATACGCGATTTTTATGACTAACGTGTGTTTTGCAAAGGCAATTAAGTTAGGCCACAGTAATAGAGATCGATTGGGCTATCATGGTGGTCATGCCCCTACAATGGAAATTGTTTTGGTTTTCAAAGGATGGACAACAAGGTTAAGGATGGACTAGTTCTAAGTATCGTTTGGTGTTGAGGAGACACTTAGAGTAGTTTAGGACTTTGTTTTTCCTTTGGTCGTACTATTAAGGAGGGTATGAATATGTAGCTTGACCTAGGTGAGTCTAGTGAGTTAGGTGTGGTGCACACTTGCTAAATCTAGCACTAGGTAGCTCCTAAAAAGCCCTTAGATCTATTGGAGCAAACTTCATTCACGTATGATCTAGTGTTGAAAGTGAATGGGGTCAAATGCTTACCGGACGCTGGTTTCAGAGTGACCGGATGCTGGCGCAGAGTCTGGTCAGTTCATTTGATCAAGGTGATATCGTTTGGACGTGACCGGATGCTGGCACTGGGTGCCAGCGCCCGGTCGACTCCAGTAAGGTTTCAGAGAGGGAAAATCGTGACCGAACACGTCTGGTCAGTGCTGACCAGACGTTGTCTAGCGTCTGGTCACAACTTAAACACTGGAGATCGGAGAGAACTGACCGGAGCATCCGGTCACCCCGCAGGGGCACATAACGGTTCATTTTTCAACCAAGGTTATAAATACTTCCTCTATTCGTGTGAGGGGTGACTTTTGCTCATTCCAACAACTAAGAAACATCTTTAAAAGTGCCAAGAAGAGCAAGGTCCTAGTGAGGTGATTGAGATTTGAGAATCCTAAAGAGAGCCCTCATTAGTGAAAACAAGGGTAGCAAAATGTGCATCCACCCTTCTCATTAGGCTTGTCGTGGTCAAGTGAGAGTTCGTGCTTATTACTCTTGGTGATCGCTATCATCTAGACGGCTTGGTGGTGATTGGGAGCTTGGTGATCATCCGGCGGAGCTTGTGGATGACCCAACTCAAGTTGTGAGAGGTTGTGGGTGATTCACCGCGACGGAGTGTCAAAGAATCAACCCGTAGAGAGCACTTGATCCTTGCGCGGATCAAGGGAGAGCTACACCCTTGCGTGGATGCTCCAACGAGGACTAGTGGGGAGTGGCGACTCTCCAATACCTCGGTAAAACATCGCCGCGTTCCTCCTTCTCTCTTTACTTTGAGCATTTACTTTGAGCAATTCAATTCTTGTCATTTACATTCATAGAATTGTCATGTTATAGTAGGATTGGAACATATGTTGCTAAACTTTTGTGCGGTAGATCAATAGAAACATTTTCTAGGCACAAAGGGTTAATTAGGTTAACCGTATGACTTGATTATTGCAAAAAAAAATTAGAATTAGCTCAATTCACGTCTCCTCTTGGGCATCTTGATCCTTTCAGTGACGATGAGTGTGTCAAGATATTGAAGAAATGCAAGCAAGCCATATCTCCACGTGATGCAGGAGGGAAGGTAATAGATGGGAAGGTAATAATCCTGGACATGGTAACTGGATATGGGGAGCCAAACATAAAGCATCTACAGACACAAATTATGTTTGATTTGTATATTATGTCGGTTAATGGAGCTGAGCGCGACGAGCAAGAGTGGAAGAAGATTTTCAATGAAGCTGGATTCAAAGACTACAAAATCCTGCGCGTTGTTGGCGCTCTATCGGTCATCGAGGTCTACCCATGACTGCTTGGTGAACGAAGGCCTCCGTAATAATAAACTGAAGATGCACCGTGAAGGTGCTGACAGTTTTATGAACTGTTCTTTTTAGTGTAACCTGTTCACCCCCTTACCCAATGTTGTTGTTGTGATGTCTGGGTTTAGCGGTGGCCCATGTAATCTGTACACCTCACTTGTCAATGGAGTCCAGTTTGTGTTATCTCCTGGTGTCTCTTCTTTTTTATGCATAAATCGATCTCGTTGCTCTCTTGGAACGTCCGCGGTCTCGGCCAGGACGATAAATGTGATGATGTCCTCTCCGAGCTCATCAGCGCCGCGTCCATTTTTCTATCATAGCAAATTAGCTTCAGTGAGCTTTAATACAGCCTCGTGAAAGCTCGCTCGTTCCTCCCCGTGCGCCTCTCTGAACACATCTGCCGCGATCCAGCTGGAGTTGCAGGTGGGATTGTTCTCGCCTTCGCCTGGGACCCTACCGCCCTCGCTCTAATCAGCTCTTCGCAGAGCCCCTATTCCGTCTCTGCTATGCTGTCTTTTCGTGCAGACGGGAGCACCTTCACCTGCACTTGCATCTACGTCCCCACTGCACACGCAGACAGACAGGCTTTCCTAGCCGACCTGGAGCAGCTCGCCCCACCTGACAACCAGCCCTGGATGGTCTTTGGCGACTTCAACCTCGCACGATTCCCGTGGAGAAGAACAACAGCGCCTTCCACTCCTCCGAGGCCGCTCGGTTGAACAATATGTTAGCAACCCAACTAGGATTGCCCTCAGTTACTTGATTCAAGTAGCAAATAAGCAGGTACAGAAGACTTAGGACGAAGACGAACAGTACAGCTAATAGAAGGAAAAGATATTCTGTTGTATGATAATTTTATTGATGCCGAATGCCCCCTTCCTTCCTCTTGTAGCTGCTGCTGGGGCATGTTGCGAGGGCTTGTTGCGAGGTGACTGGGCCGTGGCCCATAAGAGAGGCAGCCCAACTGATGCAGGTACCTGACATTCCCCTCCCCTTAGGCGGCTTGCCCCCAAGCCGCTGATATTGTAGCCAACCATATGATCACCAGAGTCTTCAATTGCGCAGAAAACCATAGGATCAGACATTTCAAACCTTCCGCTATCTTGGGAATAGAGTTGGGCTTTTTATCCGATTCCCTGAATAGTAGTAACTTGGACTTCCTATCAGCTGCATAGCAGTAGAAGAACGGCCATTGGGGCCACAGAACCACGCCAGCTTGAGGGAGACGCAGAAGCACAGGTGGCGGCCAAGGGTGCTTCAAAAGCATAACAGAAGGAGAATCTCCCACATCACTGGAACCCAAAGCAATATGCTGATGTCTGACCCTTGCAATAAAACTTCGGAGCATAGCAAGTGAACGTGCATCAATCAGGGCAGAGCAATTGCAACTGAACGTGTGTATGTTCCAAATCAAGTAGCCAAGCACCATCTCCTTATCCATAGGTACAGGCCAACTGGATAATGCCAGAAACCACTTCAAGGTCCAGTACCCATAGATAGGAGCAATAGCCAAAAAGAGAACCCAGGAAATTCCATCATCTATGAATTCAGCCAATGCAGGTACCTGCCATGGTGGCTTCCAGAGTAAGTGAAAACACAGCCAGTTAGAAAGCCAAACCACTACTGTAAAGAACCCAGTTGTTGTTCCAATTTCAGCTCTGTCCAAGAAGCTGAACTGAACACCATCAGCCTGCTCAAACTGCACATCAAGTAAATATCCCAAGAATACTAGACTGGTTGCACCATTGCCTTGGCAGCATCCACCAGCTGCTGCAGGGTTGCAAGAAGCACCATCTGTTCTGGTTTCTTCAAGGGATTCTTTGCCACCATTTATCATGTTTCGAAGCTGAAGAGCTTGCTTCTGCTGCTCCTCAGATAAACCCATCTGCCCCTTCCATAGATGGTCCACAACTTCTCCTTGTCCAATATGTTTATGCAGCAAAACAGGCACATCATCAGGAACAACATATCCATACCCATGACCAAGCACTTCTCCCTTGGCATTAGAACTGAAAATGATGACGTTTCCTGCATTCATAGTATTTGGAAGATCTTGCGTGTTAGCAAACACGAGCAACACAGCGTGACGTGACTCATCCTCATTCAGCATTCTGAACTTGAATCCTTTGTCTCGGCTTAGTACCGGTAAGACAGTCACATGTTGTCTTGTATAACTTTCCAGATATACTAGAAACACCGGCGCGGCATTGCCGCGCCCAGCTCGGAGGAGGCCAGCTGCCCAGCCCATTGGAATTTTTTATATATGTCGTTGATGCTTTACTTTTGTAAAGAGTACTCTAATTTTCTGGCTATCTTTGAACGCACCAATTTGTTGCATCGGCTGATACAATTGGATTATAGTAAAGAGTAGAGATTGTTAACAGGGATATTTGTTCTTCCTTTATTCGGAGTGAATTAGTTCGCATATGTTTCATCAGTAAGAGTATTTTGGATGTATGGATTTCACTGAGATTCTTAAGTTTTTTTCTGAACTGAGTGGACTTTGCTTTGAATGGGATCCAAGTGAAAGCACTCAACAAACAGAGTTTGCCATCCCATTCAACGCTCGCTGAACAAACTGAGATAGTATGGTCTTGTCGTCAACTCTGAGGTGAAGATAACGTCACCACAGCGGGCAGCCGACGGGAGCAAGTCCGGGGACTGAGCTAGACGGAACGTATTGGTGCCAGTCGGCAAGCGCCTGCTACCATGGTTGCCACGTACCTGTTCTCACTGGGGCTAACAGGCAGGGTGTGTGACAATTCTGTAATTCAATTAACAGTTACAGATTTGAGGGCGTGACTCATGGAGACAGCTGACTGACATAAATGCTACTAAGAGAACAGAAGATTTGTTGCATGCAATGGTGATGTAGCAGCAGTCAAAGTTGACAGTTAAGGTGTTCAACCAACAGTTTGAGATGTGCAAAGTACCTTTTGTGGCTTTGAGCAGCCTGTTTTCCCTCTTTGCTTTGGCATGGGCACGGCGTCGACACAGAATGGCATCATATTGCTTATTGTTCACTTAAATTGGTGCTTCTGTTGGCATATTCAGTGGTATAAACATTCGCGCTCCAGGCTGCACTGACAAACACAAATGGTGGAAGATAAGCAATAAGATGTACTTTTATAAATATTGTACAGATTTCCTATTTGAAAATGGAAGCATCAAATAAAGATTTCTTTGCAGATCCTCATTTATTAGAAAGCAGGCCATGTAAAAGATATTGCTTCAGCATAGCATCTATAAAGAAATGTCATCAGATTATAGCTATACTATTTGTGCCCACTTAAAATAATACAATTTTGAAGTGGTACAGTGTTAGGTTTTTATATATTTTGTAGATGATAATATTGGTTTTCAGTTAATCATATTCCTTTCGTTTCATAGAGCAATTACAAATGCATTGATCCTTGCGAAAATGGGGTCTCAATTTAGGCAGTGCATGGCACACAAACGCTACAGATGTACTTTTATAAATATTGTACAGATTTCCTATTTGAAAATGGAAGCATCAAATAAAGATTTCTTTGCAGATCCTCATTTATTAGAAAGCAGGCCATGTAAAAGATATTGCTTCAGCATAGCATCTATAAAGAAATGTCATCAGATTATAGCCATACTATTTGTGCCCACTTAAAATAATACAATTTTGAAGTGGTACAGTGTTAGGTTTTTATATATTTTGTAGATGATAATATTGGTTTTCAGTTAATCATATTCCTTTCGTTTCATAGAGCAATTACAAATGCATTGATCCTTGCGAAAATGGGGTCTCAATTTAGGCAGTGCATGGCACACAAACGCTACAGCAAAAAAGATCTAGCAAGCAAATGGTATCGAATGTGTTAAAAACCATGAATCTCTGCAGAATAGGATAAATGCGTGAAAAGTATATATTATTGCCAGTACTTACCTTGGAAGCACCAAACATATTCGCAGCATAAATATGAAAATCCCTTGGAAGCCAGAGAACATCATTGTCAGGTCCATGGAAGATCTGCAGAATGGTAATATGGGAAACAACATCTTCATCAGGTGCGAAGAAAAAAATGTTTATTTTTTAACTTTAATAGGCAAAAGAATTATGAGAACTCTAATGTAGCCTAATGTCATGAGAAGAAGTGCCGGCACCCTGTAACTAAACAATAGTGTTTTTTTTTTTTTTTTTTTTTGGGGGGGGGGGGGGGGGGGTCCATCAAATATTTAATATTAAGTTTGACAAACATAGTTGGAAAACAACATCATTAATACTGGGCAATGAAAGTATATGGGTACGTGCTATTTTATTATTAGTACCATGTTAAGTATAAAGTATATATACATTGTGAAGAAAAGGAGTGCATCCCAAAACTGGAGACTGGAGAAACATGCAAAATAGAAAGAGGAGGCATAGCATACCTAAATTCGGCAGCTAACTTTATAGTAATCGAAAATGAGGTAACCGAAGAACTTGGTGACCCAATAAAACTATTTTGCTGCTGGTGCATATGAGGAAACCTTGACTGCCAATATGTGTATCAGTAAATCAGTTTGAGGAAAGCACCAATGCATATATGACTATATCATTCACGCAGTTATCATCCATCAGGTAGAGATCATGTGGAGCATCTTACGATTATTACCTGAAAGGGGAAAAAGCATCACTAAACTATTCAGTGTTGGATTTCCTCTCATTGTAATCATAGAGCACATATTCAGGGTCAGAGTTGTACATGGTAAACCCATAATGATCAAAGCAATTCAGCTAAACATATTTTAGAGACCCAGTGAGAATTGGGGACCGTAAAAACTGACATCATTCCGTAAGCCTGAATGGCCTAGGATTGGGTGATTTCTCTGAGCCTCTCCTTGCTCTTCTGGTTCTGCATTTACCTACCTGCATTTACCTACCTGAATTGAGAAAAGCTCCCTTTTTCAACACTGGCCATTACTCTTGACTCTGAGCCATTCAACTAATCGTTACAACAGAGTCTTCTAGGATGAAGCGGTCCTCCTTGACCTACAGTGTAGCAGCAGAGAAAAGCTCCCTTTTTCAACACTGGCCATTACTCTTGACTCTGAGCCATTCAACTAATCGTTACAACAGAGTCTTCTAGGATGAAGTGGTCCTCCTTGACCTACAGTGTAGCAGAAACACAGGGATTTTTTTTATAAGGTGCCAATCTGAGCAATGTATTGAAATTAAAAAATGTGACTGAAATTGGAAGAACGGCAATTGTACTATTCAGATCCGGCACCAAGGGAGAGGAAGAGTGGGCGCGCGGAGTGGATCCGGCAGCAGGGCCGGCCGCGGAGCAGCGGAGTGCGTCGCAAGATGGAGCCGGAGATGGTGGGGGCGGGCTCGCGGCGCCGGCGGCCTCAAGGCTACCAGCGGCGGCATGGCGACCTCGGGGAGGGAGCGTCTGTGCCGGGAGGCAGCCACCGGCGGGGCACCACCGGGGGCTGCGCCGCCCAGCCTGGGAGCCACCGGGCTGGCAGTGCGAAGCGTGCGGAGGTGGCCGCGCGCAGGCACAGGAGAGCTAGCGAGGGTAGCACGGGCCGGCTTCCAACCACGCCTCGTGCTCCTCTGCATGCCCCTTCCACTTCTGCTGCTACAGCCAGGAAGGAAACTGACCCTGATCTGATCCCTATCCCTACTCCCAGAACTAGAGGAGATGCTCAACCTGCTATGGCTTTGTAGGTCACTGGCGCCCTATTTGTAGGCAGGCAAGCAGCCTGCAGCAATGGTGGAGTAGTATTGATTCAGTGGTGCTCGCTCCAGTAGTACTAGCTGGTAGTAGCTGCTGCAGCGCCACCACGTCGGGAGAGAGAGAGAGAGAAGAAGGGAGGCTGCGGCGGTGACGCGAGCGGCGGAGAGGCAGCGCCGGGGACCGGCGGGGGTTTGCCACGGCGTTGGTGCGTAGGCAGCGAGAGAGGAAGCGCCGGGATGGGGAGGATGGACCCGTTTTTTTTTCGTGTGGGTCGAGGGCTTTTTTTAAAACAAAACTGAGAGGAGGCCTGAACTGCGGGTTGATTCGACTAAAGTTCGAGGGTTTTTTTTGTAAAAAGACCGCGGCTCGCCCGATCTGAGCCGTCCACGCGGCCGATCGAACGGCCGCGAAAAGCGGGCGACGTGGCACGCTGTCCGGCCGCGGTTTGGGCGCAGGATTCATATAGAAAGATGAGCTCTGGACCAAAATGCTGCACATAAGCTGAGCAATGAACCTCATCCAGTGACAGCAAAAACATAAGGAACTGAGTAGTTGATTTGCAACACAATGTTGGCTGCTCAATCAGATGATGTAAATCTTGATTGCACTCTGCTGGTACAGGCTTCACAAACTGACTAGTCATTTGATTTGGTGGTGGCCTCACTGACATCAACAAGACCACGAACTCTATACTGGCAATATCAAAGTGCATATGCAGAGACCAAGAATATCGATTGATACGACTACCCATGAGATTGAGGAACCCCAAAGCACAGTAACCCAACCACCCAGAGAATTGCCATGTCAATGTAGCACCTGCAGTACCTCATTGGTAGCTCCACATTTCGTTGAACATCTGTGCTGCAGGAACGGAGAGAGCACCAGACTTGCTCAAATCAGCAGCCAGTACCATCATGGATGCATCTCGTGGAGGAGTAGGGATTGGTGAAGCCGTTGTCGCATCCCGTGGTGGTAGGAGAGTCGGGGCTGCTGCGTGGTGGTGAGCTCGGACACGCCGTGGAGGCCGGCGATGGACTGCGTCGCGGACCTCGTGGAGACCGGCGCCACCGTCATCAGGCTGGGCTCGGCGTTCCATGCGGACATGAGCGGGCCCAACCTCACCATGCGGCCGATGCCGGATCCGGATGCCGGGGCGGAGCTGACGGAGTCGGACTTCCTGGCGAGCGTCACGCCGGTGACCGAGGCGCTGGTGTTCATGTCCATCTCCTCGGGGCCGCTGGGGCTGATGGGGACAGAGGTGTACCCGGGCCAGCGCCCGGACACGGAGTAGTGGACGAGCGAGTGTAGCGCGGACGCGCTGGCGGAGTTCTGGACGAGGTTGGAAGCGGCGGAGACGGAGACGGGCACGCCTCGGTCGAACTCGAGGGCGAAGTACACCATATCCGCGGCGGTGTCGACGGAGACGAGCACGTCCTGGTCAAACTCGAGGGCGAGGAGCGCCAGACCCAGCGTGCGAGCTGCCGTTGGCGCGCGGCGTCCGCGTAGTAGCCGCAGACGAGGCGGGGCGGCCTGGTGACGTTGGTGGCGCAGGAGAGCGCGGTGGTGCACGCGTGGGGAGGCGGTTGAGGACGGACTGGCGCAGCGGGTACATGAACGACAGCCTGGGCTCGTCGGTGGAGGCGACCTTGCCCGCGGTACCGGAGAGCTCGGAGTCGAAGGCGGCGTCGGGCGCGGGCGCGGGCGCGACAGAGGAGACGCAGAGGTGTGGTGGCCTGGCGACCGCCCGCATCCCGGCCTCGCGCTTGGTGAGCGCCTCCTCGAGGCCCGCGATGTTGGCGTCCTGCAGCTTCTCCTCGAGCTCCTGGATCTGGTGCGGGTACTCCGCGGGGAGAGACTCCTCGGGCTCGATCTCCTCGAGCACGGCGGCGGAGGTGACGTCGGACGCGGGACGGGCCCGTGGGAGAGGGCGGCCCAGTTGTCAGCAACGACGAGCTGCGTCGCGCCGGACTGCTCGAGGCCGCCGGTGCGGAGCTCGGCGCCGGCGCCCCACCGCTCCAGGCTGGCCAAAGTCCGCGAGAAGCGCTGCTCCCCAACTCTTGTTCGGCTAGACCCGGTCTTCATCGACGATTGTTGGGACTCCTTGTTCCCCAACACCACTCTCTCGGCCCGCACCCGTATCGTCTCTGACCATGCCCCCCTCCTTGCGGCTATCTCCACCAAGCTGTCCAGATCTCCTTGCTTCCGCTACGAGAAGTATTGGGCCAACCAGCCTGGTTTTCGTAGACCTTGTCTCCGTCGCCCGGACCGGCCCTGCCTCCGGCGCGGCAAACCGTTCTCTCTATTCCCGCATCAAGGTCTGCCGCCATGAGTGCAGACACTGGGTGAAGCGGCTCAAATCCCCCCGGGTAGCGGGAAAATGACCTCTGAGCCCTCATCGACTCCCTTGACCTCCTCGAAGAGTGCCAGCTCCTCCACCCGCTCGAGCGTAGCCTCTGCCTCAACCTTCCAAAATGTTCTCCGAGACAAGCTCACCTATTGGCGCCAACGCTTTCAGCCTAAAACTTGCCTTCGAGTGGGATAAAACTCTCATTTTTTTCCACGCATCTACTTCCGGCAGAGACGAAGGAAGCACATCCCGGAGCTTTAGGACGGCGACTCTCTCTGCTCTTCCCATGCTTCCAAGGCTATTATCCTCCACAACTTCTACTCAAACCTCCTTAGCCTCGCCATGCCAACTCACTGGGACTTCTCCCTTTCGAACCTTTACCCATCCTTTGCTGTCAACGATCAAGCCCTTACTGAGCCTTTCTCCCTCGATGAGGCCGCCGCGACGCTCTTCGCTATGGACTCAAATTCTAGCCCCAGGGCGGACGACTTTGGTCCAGCCTTCTACCGTTCCTACTGAAGCCACACGAAACATGATGTCCTGGCCTCCCTGAACTCCTTCCACGGGGGGTCCGCCGATCTGGATGGCCCCAACCCGCGCCCACCTTGTCCTCCTCCCCAATAATGACGGAGCAAATTCGGCAGACACCTTCAGGCCAATCTCCCTCCAAAACTGTCTGATGAAGCTAGTTACTAAAATCCTTGCAAATCAACTCAGGCCCTACATCTCCGCTCTGATACCGGACCAGACCGGCTTTGTCCACGGGAGGAACATTGCGGAAAAATTCATCTATGCCGCCGACCTCCTAAGCTGCTACCACAAGAGACGCAAGCCTACCGCCGTCCTCAAACTTGATTTCAAAAAGGCTTTTGACTCGGTCTCTTGGGACAGCCTCGATCGTATTATGCGTGCTTGTGGCTTCGGTGACTTGTGGCGCGACTGGATTTCCTGCACCCTTCGCACAGGCAAGACATCCATCCTCCTGAACGGCGTCTCGAGTCGCTGGTTTCAGTGCCGTCGTGGACTCGGCCAAGGCGACCCCATCTCCCCATACCTCTTCATCAGCGTTGCAGACGTCTTGCAATGCCTGCTGCAGAAGGCTGCCACCGATGGTCTGGTCTGCCACCCCATCATCCCTCCCTCCCCTATCCGGTCCTCCAATATGCGGACGACAAGCTCATCCTGATAAAAGGCGACATCGATGGTTTCACAAACCTAAAGAACGTCCTTGACAGCTTCTCACCCGCCACCGGTCTGCACATTAATTTCCATAAATCCACCTTCATCCCAATGCAATTGATGGGGATGCTGCTGGGCTGATGGCCAACCACCTGGGTTGTGCGGTCTCTTCCTTCCCCTAGCCTTATCTCAGGCTCCCCTTGTCGCTGCACAAACTCAGGGTCTATGACTATCAACCTCTTATCTCGTCTTTCGATCGTTGCCTTGCCGGATGGAAGGCCAAGCTTCTTAGCTCGAGCGGCCGTGTTGTCCTTGTGAACACTATCCTTAGGAGCAGGGCCGAGCACAAGCACGTGCGGCCGGTTCGGTCGAACAGGGCCCCAAAATAGGAGGGGCCCACCAACCGGTCAGGTGTAGTATAGGTATAGATGTACATGTACTGTACAGGCCTGTAGCCCTGTAGGTGTATTGTAGGCCAATCGATGGCACATGACAGGCGGCCAGGCCCAAGGCCCCAAGCCCCCAAGCGGTAAGCGGCATGCCCTGCCCCTCTGGTCCTCTCTGGTCCTCTCGCAGTCTCGCATCGCAGGCACAGGTAACGCGACGGTACAGCACTGCAGGCCGCATCATCAATTCATCAGTTCATCACGCCAGCCGTCAGGCGCCGCATCGACGTCCAGGACGCATCCGCAGACTGCAGGGCGCCGCGCCGGCCAGGCAGGACGCCAGGACGGCAGGACTCCATCGCACTTCGTGCACATCGCAGTCTCGCAGATCCCGTCTCGTCCGTGATCGGTGATCCATCAGTCCGTCTCGTGTCTCGCACCTCGCGGCAGATCGGTATACTAATCTGATTTCCAAAAGGGGGAGATTAAAAGCTCTAGTTTGGTTTTGGTGAATTGATAAAACCCTAAGTGCTAACCTAGTTTATCAAGTGATCATGAAATAGGTAGCACATTCTAAGTGGTGAAGCAAATGAAGATCATGACATGATAATAATGATGCCATGGTGATGATCAAGTGCTTGGACTTAAAAAGAAGAAAGAGAAAAACAAAAGGCTCAAGGCAAAAGTACAAATGGTAGGAACTATTTTATTTTGGTGATCAAGACACTTAGAGAGTACGATCACATTTATGTTTGATAGCCGTACTATTAAGAGGGGTGAAACTCGTATTGGAATACGGTTGCCAAAGTGCCACTAGATGTTCTAACTCATTGCACATGCATTTAGGATCTAGTGGAGTACTAACACCCTTGAAAATATTTATGAAAATATGCTAACACATACGCACAAGGTGATACATTTGGTGGTTGACATATTTAAGCAAGGGTAAGGAACTACAACGGCGGAGTGTCTGCCCGTAGAGTGCAGATAGTCCGACAGTGCCACCGGCGCCCTAGACAGAAAAGACGGAGGTCACTATAAGTGACCGGACGCTGGTCTCGATTGGACCGGCGCGTCCGGTCAGTGGCAGCAGAGGGCATGCGTTTCGGTCTCATGACTGGATGCTAGAAGGCTGCGTCCGGTCATGCTGATGTGGCAGCACAGAGGAAGATACCGTGTGACCGGACGCTGGCTGTGTCCGATCAAGCATGACCGGATGCGTCTGGTCGTGAAAAATCGTTTCTGAAAGCTTACTAGAAACGACCGGACGCTGGGGGTTCAGCGTCCGGTCACTGTTAGCTTCTGCGTCCGGTGGTCTTCTGACCGTTAAGATCGAGCGCACATCATTTGAAGAGAGGGACACATGGCGTGCATCGCGTGACCAGACACTGAGGTCCAGCGTCCGGTCGATCTGACCGGTGCGTCCGGTTGGCCCGTGTTCAGCCCAGTGAAGAGGTACAACGGCTCTATTTCATGGGGGGCTTCTATTTAAGCCCCATGGCCGACTCAAGCTCACTCTCCTGGCCATTTACATTGACATAGCAACCTTGTGAGCTTAGCCAAAGCCCTCCCACTCATCTCCATCATTGATTCATTATCTTTGTGAGATTGGGAGAGAATCCAAGTGCATTGCTTGAGTGTTTGCATCTAGAGGCACTTGGTGTTCGTGTTTCGCTGCAGGATTCGCTTGTTACTCTTGGTGGTTGCCGCCACTTAGATGGCTTGGAGCGGCGAGGATCATCGAGCGGAGGGTGATAATTGTCTCTGGCTCCGATCGTAGTGATTGTGAGGGGTTCTTGACCTTTCCTCGGTGGAGAGCCAAAAGGTACTCTAGTGGATTGCTCGTGGCTTGTGTGATCCTCATCTTGTGTTGGTTATGCGGCACCCTATTGAGGGTTTGGCATGTGATGCCAATTAGCGCGTGAACCTCTAAGTGAGTGAATTACCATAATGAGGAGCAGTTTGCTGACAAGCAAGTGAACCTCGGTAAAAATCATTGTGTTTATTATTTGATTCCGAGGTGATTGGTCTTTATTGTTATTCATCTTTGCGATTGATTGGTTCCTTCATCTACACGGCGGTATAACCTTCTTGATCACTCTTATTATATTACCACAAACTAGTTGTCAAGCTCTTTAGTATAGCTAGTTGTGAGAGCTTGCTTATTTGGTTGGTGTGGCTCTTTAGTTAGCCTTTGAGAGCACACTAGCATAGGGTAGTGTCATAGCTATTGTGTGAATAGATACTATATAAACTAGAATTGTGTTAGGTGGCTTACATTTTGAGTAGGCTAGCGCAACACTTGTTTCGCCTCATAATTATCTAACCATTTTGTTAAGTGTTGTTGTAGAAATTTTTTATTAGGCTATTTACCCCCTCTAGCCATTAGGACCTTTCAAGTGGTATCAGAGCCGAGGTCATCGTGATTTGAGGCTTAACAACCTTCGATGTAAAAATGGCTCAAATCAACAACACCAAGAAGCCACCCCAATTTAATGAATCAAATTATCCATATTAGAAGTTAAAGATGACCACATATATCAAGTCAATCAATAGAAGATTGTGGAAGGTGGTAGAAACCAAAATTGAGATTGAAGATCCGGAGAATCCCACCGTAGCCGAAGAAGTGCTTCTCCAAAACAATGACATTGCTCTAAGTGCTATTCATGATGTAATTGATGAAAGAACATTTGAGCAAATCAAGAATATTGAGATGGCTCATGAGGCATGGAAGAAGTTGGAAGAATCATTTGAGGGCACTCAAGCCGTGAAGGGTGCAAAGGCATACATCCTCAAAGAGAAGTTTGCAAGCTTCAAGATAAAGGAGGATGAGAGTGTACTAGAGATGTTCCATAGGCTTCAAGTGCTTGTCAATGATCTTAAAGCACTTGGTGAAGAGGTGAAGGACAAGGACTTCTCACATAAGTTCTTGAGATGTTTGCCTTCAAGATTTGGTACATTGGTCACTATTCTAGTGAGAAACAGTTTGGACACCATGACACCAAACCAAGCATTAGGGGATATAATGACCGATGATACATATAGAGATGATGATGAGAAGGAAGAAAAGAAGAAGAAAGATGAGAAGAAGGATGACAAGAAGAAGAGCATGGCATTCAATGCCACATCATCTAAGGGCAAAGCTAAGCAAGAAACATCAAGTGAAGATGATGATTCATGGGATGATGATGATGATGAGAAGATGGCTCTCTTTATCAAGAGATTTGGTAAGTTCATGGTGAAGAAGGGCTATCATGCTAGGAGAAAGAAGTCTTCATCCAAGAACAAAGAAGAGTCAAGAAGATGCTTCAAGTGTGGAAGCAAAGATCATCTTGTTGCTCAATGTCCATATAATAAGGACAATGATGATGACAACAAGAAGAACAAGAAGAAGAACAAGAAGAAGGAAAAGAAGGAAAAGAAAGAGAAAAAAGACAAGATGGCCTTTAAGAAGAAGAAGGGTGGTTCATATGTAGTCACTTGGGATAGCGATGCTTCATCAAATGATGATGATGATGATAGTGATGATGACAAAACCACCAAGAAGAAGGCACTTGCAAGCATTGCTATTAATAAGAAGTCTTCTCTCTTTGACACTCTATCATGTTTCATGGCTAAAGCCACTAAGGTACAAATTTGTGATGATAGAAGTGATAAGGAACATGATAATGAAAATGAAAATGAAAATAAAAGTGATAGTGATGATGATGAACCTACTAAGGATGAACTATTTGACATGCTAAAAGATGCTAAAGAATACTTTGATATCAAGAGAAGGGAATGCAAAAGCTTGCGTAAGGAACTAATAGCCCTTAAGCAAGCCTTTGATAAGCTCAATGCATCTCATGAGAGGCTAGAGGAAGCCCATGCGAAGCTTGGCAAGGCTCACAAAAGCTTGAAAAGGCTCATTCCTCTTTGCTTGATGAGCAAATTAAAAAGAAGCATGTTGAAACATGCAATGTAGGCTTAACTTGTGATATAATTGATGAATCATTATCTATGCCTATCATTGTTGCTCCCGCTAACCCTTCTTGTAGTACTTCTACTTCCACCTCATCTAGTAGTGATGGTTTCACTTATAATGCCTCACTAATAGATGAAAATGAGAACCTCAAGAAGGAGGTCAATAAGCTCACTCACACCTTGGCTAAGGCCTATGGTGGTGATGACCGCTTGCTTATGTGCTTGGGTAGCCAAAGAGCTTCTATCTACAAAGAGGGATTGTGCTATACCCCCAAGAAAGGCAAGGCAGCCTTTGCTCCTCATAAGACTAGTTTTGTGAAGAACAATGGTTGATTTTACACTAGTTGCAAGCAAGTTGGTCATGTAGAGCAAAAGTGCATGAACAAGAAGTCACAAGCTAATGTATCCTCTATTAAGCTTGATTCTTTCTATGTACTTACCAAGGGTGCAAATGGTGTAAAGGCTAAGTTCATTGGTAAACCATGGATGGGCTCAAAGAAGAAAGTCATTTGGGTACCAAAGAGCTTAGTGACTAACCTTCAAGGACCCAAGCAAGTTTGGGTACCTAAAAAGAATTAATCTTCCTTTGTAGGTAAATTATAAAGTCAGAGAAAGGCATTGAGTTCTTGATAGTGGGTGCACTCAATACATGACCGGTGATGCAAGAATGTTCAACTCAATCAACACCAATGGCAATGATGGTTATGATAGTATTACATTTGGTGATAATGGCAAAGGCAAGGTCAAAGGGCTTAGTAAGATTACAATATCCAATGACATGAGCATTTCCAATGTGTTGCTAGTAGAGACCTTGAACTTCAACTTGCTATCCATGGCTCAATTGTGTGATCTTGGATTCAAATGCATATTTGGAGTAGATGATGTAGAGATCATAAGTGTAGATGGCTCTAACTTGATCTTCAAAGGCTTTAGATATGAGAATCTATACTTGGTTGATTTCAATGCTAGTGAAGCTAGATTATCAACATGCTTATTCACTAAGTCTAGCATGTGTTGATTATAGCATAGAAGGCTTGGTCATGTTGGAATGAGACAATTGAATAGATTAGTTAAGCATGACTTGGTTAGAGGCTTGAAAGATATTGTGTTTGAAAAAGATAAGCTTTGTAGCTCTTGTCAAGCCAGAAAACAAGTTGAAAACACTAATCCCAAGAAAAGCATGATGAGCACTAGTAAAGCATTTGAGTTATTGCACAAGGATTTGTTTGGGCCAACACAATGCACTAGCATTGGTGGAAATAAATATGGCTTTATGATAGTGGATGATTATACTAGATACACTTGAGTATTCTTTCTAGTGGACAAAAGTGATGTGTTTGTAATATTCAAATCATTTGTCAAGGGCATTCACAATGAGTTTGAAACAACCATCAAGAGAGTGAGAAGTGACAATGGTAGTGAGTTCAAGAATACTAGAATTGATGAGTTGTGTGATGAATTTGGAATTAGACATCAATTCTCGGCCAAGTACACTCCATAATCAAATGGCCTTGTTGAGAGGAAGAATAGAACACTTATTGATATGGCAAATCTATGCTTAGTGAGTACAATGTGAGTCAATCTTTTTGGGCCGAAGCTATCAACACAGCTTGCTATTGTAGCAACCGCCTCTATTGTCACCCGTTGAAAGAGAAGACACCATATGAGCTCTTGAATGGTAGAAAGCCCAACATTGCATATTTTTGGGTCTTTGGTTACAAATGCTATATCTTGAAGAAAGACACTAGATTGAGCAAGTTTGACAAGAAATGTGATGAAGGATTCCTACTTGGTTATTCCACTATAAGCAAAGTATATAGAGTTTGGAATTTGGATAGTGGTTCTCTTGAGGAAGTTCATGATGTTGAATTTGATGAAACCAAGGGTTCACAAGTAGAGAATGAGAATTTGGAAGATGTTAGAGGCATTCAACTTTCAAATGTCATGAAGAACATGGATATTGGTGAATTGAGACCTAGGCAAGTGAATGATGATGAAGATGATTAAGTGCAAGTGCTCTCTAACTCAAATGTGCAAGATGATACAACTCAAGCTAGTACAAGTGGATCTCATAATAATGAACAAGATCAAGTGACTAGTACATCATCTCAATCCAATGATCAAACAAGTGCAAGTAATCAAGTTCCAATACTCTAACCAACTAATGTTGCAAGGGATCATCCATTGGACACTATCATTGGTGATATTTCTAGAGGTGTATAAATAAGATCAAGATTAGCATTATTTTATGAGCATTTCTCATTTGTGTCATCTATTGAACCAAAGAAGATAGATGAAGCATTGAAGGATGTTGATTGGGTGAATACTATGCATAAAGAATTGAATAACTTCATAAGAAATCAAGTATGAGAATTAGTAGAGAGACCAAAAGGACATAATGTGATTAGAACCAAATGGGTCTTTAGAAACAAGCAAGATCAAGATGGGATAGTAGTAAGGAACAAAGCAAGATTAGTAGCACAAGGCTATACATAAGTTGAAGGTCTTGACTTTGGAGAAACATATGCCCCGGTTGCTAGATTAGAAGTAATTAGAATCTTGCTAGCCTATGCTTGTGCCCATAACATCAAGCTCTATCAAATGGATATTAAGAGTGTGTTTCTCACTGGTTACATCAATGAAGAAGTATATGTTGAGCAACCTCCCGGTTTTGAAGATGATAAGAAGACCGACCATGTGTACAAGTTGAAGAAGGCATTGTATGGCTTGAAGTAAGCACCTAGAGCATGGTATGAGATATTGAGGGACTCCCTACTCTCTAAAGGGTTCATGATGGGTAAGGTTGACACCACTCTTTTCATCAAGAAGATTGGAAAAAAATCTATTTGTATTGTAAATCTATATTGATGACATCATATTTGGATCAACCAATCAATACTTTTATGATGAGTTTGGAAAGATGATGGCTAATGAGTTTGAAATGTCCATGATTGGAGAGTTGAGTTACTTTCTTGGTCTTCAAATCAAGCAATTGAAGAATGGTACTTTTGTGAGTCAAGGCAAGTATATCAAGAATATGACCAAGAAGTTTGACATGAGTGATAGCAAAGTCATTAGCACACCAATGGGAACCAATGGCAACTTGGATAGTGATGCAAGTAGAAATATGGTGGATCAAAAATTATATCGGTCTATGATTGGAAGCCTACTCTATGTGACCATGTCAAGGCCGGATGTCATGTTTAGTGTATGCATGTGTGCAAGATTTCAAGCCTCACCAAGAGAAAGTCATTTGAAGGCTACTAAGAGAATATTGAGGTACTTGAAGCATACATAAAATGTTGGTTTGTGGTATCCCAAAGGAGCAAAGTTTGAGCTAGTAGGTTACTCCGACTCAGATTATGCGGGATGCAAGGTTGAAAGAAAGAGCACCTCGGGCACATGTCAATTGTTGGGAAGATCACTTGTTTCATGGTCATCAAAGAAGCAAAATAGTATTGCATTATCAACCGCCGAAGCCAAATACATATCCACCGGTAGTTGTTGTGCACAAATACTTTGGATGAAGGCCACTTTGAGTGACTTTGGAATCAAGTTCAAAAAGGTGCCATTGCTATGTGACAATGAGAGTGCAATCAAATTGACCAACAATCCAGTCCAATATGCAAGAACAAAGCATATTGATGTCCGCCACCATTTCATAAGAGATCACCAACAAAAAGGGGACATTTGTATTGAGAGTGTAGGCACCGAAGATCAACTTGCCGATATATTCACTAAGCCATTGGATGAGAAAAGGTTTTGCAAGCTAAGGAATGAGTTGAACATATTAGATTTCTCAAATATGTGTTGATGCACTCCCCACTCATATGACATGCCTCTCCTTCGAGCAATCCAAGGTAAAAGTTGATTGACATGGCATACATCCTTGCTAAGGACTTGTTTAGTGCATCTAGACATCTTTCACATTTAATAGGCTCATTCATGAAAATCAAATGAATTTGATAATTGTATGGTACCACTATTGCTTCTATGCTTATTTTGATCTAGTGGTAGCATATGACATGTTTATGGGCTTGTAAACCTAGTGTTTAATCTAGAAAATGAGCTCTAAGTGTTTAACTCAACATGGTACAAGATAACCCTTATTTGTAGGTGTGACGAAGCTTGTCCTTGGATCAAACCAAGTTAAATATTGTTGGCAAATGATCTAGATTGAACTAAATTTAGAAATATGATCCTCACACCATTGATTGATACTGATAATCTCTACCTATCTATATTTTGAACCTTTGTGGTCATTGATGACAAAGAGGGAGAAAAACAAAGATATTAGTACATGGGGAGAAAAACAAAGATATTCATGTACTAAGATAGTGAAAAGACAACAAAGGAGAAGAATTTGACATAGGGGGAGGAATATGACAAAGGAAAGGGATCAATTAAAATTTTGAGCACACAAGCAGGGGGAGCAAGCTCATGAACTTGTATGTTGCATTTGAATGTGCATTTCATATGTTTGCTTGTATGGCACAAGTTTTAAATTTCAATATCCATGCTTGTGTGGTGTATGCTAGTTGTAGGTTTGAATGATGAAATGAAAAACTAGCATGCATAGGATATCTAATAATTTCATTTCTAAGTGTTTTTAAGTGGTTCAAGCTAACCATGGTGCTAAGGATGGTATAATGGTATACTCCGATTGGTATCACACTTCAAAGATCCATCTTTTATACCTTAGCATCATTTGGTAGATATTGTCTCCTATTATTTCCTATCTAAGCATATGTGTAAGCTACAATCCAAACTCTTAGCACATATGTAGGGGAAGCAATTGCTACCATATGGGGTTCATAAAACTTGTCCATATCTTTTACACATGGTAAATATGCTTCGACAAGCAACATGGATTCAATAGAATTTTAATTCATATCTTTGTGAAAGAGTTGTCATCAATTACCAAAAAGGGGGAGATTGAAAGCTCTAGTTTAGTTTTGGTGAATTAATGAAACCCTAAGTGCTAACCTAGTTTATCAAGTGATCATGAAATAGGTAGCACATTCCAAGTGATGAAGCAAATGAAGATCATGACATGATAATAGTGATGCCATGGTGATGATCAAGTGCTTGGACTTGAAAAGAAGAAAGAGAAAAACAAAAGGCTCAAGGCAAAGATATAAATGGTAGGAGCTATTTTGTTTTGGTGATCAAGACACTTAGAGAGTGTGATCACATTTAGGTTTGATAGTCGTACTATTAAGAGGGGTGAAACTCGTATCGGATTGTAGTTACCAAAGTGCCACTAGATGCTCTAACTTATTGCACATGCATTTAGGATCGAGTGGAGTGCTAACACCCTTGAAATGTTTGTGAAAATATGCTAACAAATGTGCACAAGGTGATACACTTGGTGGTTGGCACATTTGAGCAAGGGTAAGGAACTACAACGACGGAGTGTCCGCCCGTAGAGTGCGAACAGTCCGACGATGCCACCGACGCCCTAGACAGAAAAGATGGAGGTCACTATAAGTGACTGGACGCTGGTCTCGGTTGGACCGGCGCGTCTGGTCAGTGGCTACAGAGGGCATGTGTTTCGGTCTCATGACCGGACGCTGGGTCGCTCAGCGACCGGACGCTGAAAGGCTACGTCCGGTCATGCTGATGTGGCAGCACAGAGGAAGATACCATGTGACCGGACGCTGGCTGTGTCCGGTTAAGCATGACCGGACGCGTCCGGTCGGGAAAAATCATTTGTGGAAGTTTACTAGAAACGACCGGACGCTGGGGGTTCAGCGTCCGGTCACTGTTAGCTGCTACGTCCGGTGGTCTTCTGACCGTTGACATTGGGCGCACAGCATTTAAAGAGAGGGACATGTGGCATGCATCGCGTGACCAGACGCTGAGGTCCAGCATCCGGTCGATCTGATCGGTGCGTCCGGTCGGCCCGTGTTCAGCCTAGTGAAGGGATACAACGACTCTATTTCGTGGGGGCTTCTATTTAAGCCACATGGCCGGCTCAAGCTCACTCTCTTGGTCATTTGCATTGACATAGCAACCTTGTGAGCTTAGCCAAAGCCCTCCCACTCATCTCCATTATTGATTCATCATCTTTGTGAGATTGGAAGAGAATCCAAGTGCATTGCTTGAGTGTTTGCATCTAGAGGCACTTGGTGTTCGTGTTTCGCTGCAGGATTCGCTTGTTACTCTTGGTGGTTGCCGCCACCTAGACGGCTTGGAGCGGCGAGGATCATCGAGCGGAGGGTGGTGATTGTCTCTGGCTCCGATCGTGGTGATTGTGAGGGGGTTCTTGACCTTTCCCCGACGGAGAGCCAAAAGATACTCTAGTGGATTGCTCATGGCTTATGTGATCCTCATCTTGTGTTGGTTGTGCGGCACCCTATTGAGGGTTTGACGTGTGATGCCAATTAGTGCATGAACCTCCAAGTGAGTGAATCGCCACAACGAGGAGTAGCTTGCCGGCAAGCAAGTGAACCTCGGTAAAAATCATTGTGTTCATCATTTGATTCCGAGGTGATTGGTCTTCATTGTTATTCATCCTTGTGATTGACTGGTTCCTTCATCTACACGGTGATATAACCTTCTTGATCACTCTCATTACATTATCGCAAACTAGTTGTCAAGCTCTTTAGTGTAGCTAGTTGTAAGAGTTTGCTTACTTGGTTGGTGTGGCTCTTTAGTTAGCCTTTGAGAGCACACTAACATAGGGTAGTGTCATAGCTATTGTGTGAATAGATACTATCTAAACTAGAATTGTGATATGTGGCTTGCATTTTGAGTAGGCTAGCGCAACACTTGCTTCGCCTCATAATTGTCTAACCATTTTGTTAAGTGTTGTAGAAATTTTTTATTAGGCTATTCAACCCCCTCTAGCCATTAGGACCTTTCAATTGGGCAATACAATGAAAGGATCCAATAAAAAGCTAACATAATTAGATTGAATTATAAGATAATGAAATGGTAAAATAAATAGCAATATATGGATGTCTTTTTATATTTCTTATATATTGAAAGCAGTAATTATGCTTAGGGTTGTTATTAGTGTATAAATGACTTATATGTTGAGATAGAATTTATAGTGAGAATTAGCTTTGTAAGAGATACTATAGGTAAGGATTTCATTGTTGACTATCAACGTATTCTTGTAGCTAGTGAACACCATGAGGCATGCAGCGAAGCGTATGTCGTATTTTTTTAATCAGTTCTAACCTTTTATTATTATGACACTACCCTATGTTAGTATCAACGAAGGGTGGTGTTATAATAATAAAATGTTAGAACTGATTAAAAAAATCAACATATAATGTATTTTTTTAATCAGTTCTAACCTTTTATTATTATGACACTACCTTATGTTAGCCAGTGAACATCCTCCCGAAAGAAAAATCAGCGGCCCTTAATTATTAAAACAAGGATTACTTATAATTATTCTAAAGGGTAGTTGAGTATTTTTTCCCCTTTTCCTCTCGGGCCAACGAAGGGAATTTCCGACGATGCTGCTCGTGCGCGATCTGCGAGTATGCTCCTGCTCCCCTCGCCTCCGCGTACCTCCCGGTAGATCGTACCGCCCGCCTCCCCGCAAATCACCGTCGCACATCTCCTCTGGAAATCGCCGACGCCTCTCCCTGGAAATCGCCGCCACCCAACTCCCCAGGGTCGTCGTCTTTTCCATGGTCTCCTACTCTCCTGCAGGAGCTCACCCATATGAACCGTGCGGCTCCTCCGTCTTCAGGCCACGACTTGTAATGCGATGCAGTCATTGACGACGGCGGACGGGTGGACCTCGAGCTGGACGCGGAGTATGAGGAGGCGCTCCATGACATGGAGCGCGTGTGGGAGCAGAACATGAACACCAAGGTCCTGACGGCGTCCGAGCTGCGTGCCGGTGGTCAACCAGCGACCGGCTGGGACAACGTCTAAGCTCCAAAGACTGTCCATGCAACGCTAGTTCTTGAATTCTCGAATCTTGTACTCTGCCCTGGCTGGGTGACATCTTATCTGATCCTCTCAATAAAACTATTCACCGATTCTTCTGCAGCAGTTGTATGTATATTCACTAATTCGCCCAGTATGTCACCGTGAGCAGCAGGAGCTGGCCGGTGAGGCGGTGAGCTTCAAGCCGCCAGGGACTCGCCGACGCCCGCCTGCCCAGGGGTCGCTGTCGCCCGCATGCGAGGGCCTGCCTCCGGCTGGGATTCCACCAGGCCGAATCCACCGCAGGCTGGAGTTGTGAAGTTGTCAAATGGGGTCGGACAATATTCTTGCTTTGCGAAAGTACCATTTTACCTCACACAATTTAATTAGAGCTGGTTTCGGACCTACTAAATTTTGGTTTCGGTTCACAACTTAAGTTCCTCTTAACATGTTCCTCCTATTTCGTAACCATCCCATTTAGCCAAACGAATGACTCTCATTATTTTCAAGCGTTGTAAAATTTCTCAAAAAAATATTATCTTTTCTTCTCTCTCCTTGTTTTGGCTGATGGATTGGAGATGGGGAATTCTTTTATCTTAGTGGGGTCCAACTTATGAACTACTTGTTGACTGAATATTTTAGCAATAATAGCAGAATGAACTGGTGTGGGTCTGATGCATATAAATTACTTAGTCCACATATATTATGGTTGGCCTTAGGTGGTTTGGTAGATTTTTTTTGATGGACAGGAGGCAAAAGATGAATTAAATAAAAAAAAATTGGCCGATACAAAAGGATATCAGACTCAGCGGGAAAACCAATATTTTGGTGATTTCGATGAAATTTCGTTGAATCGTGAACTGTTATATTAGGACGCATGACAGTACAACATGACCTCCCCATCTCTCTCCGTTATTGCAGCCATTTTTTCACTCATGAATGGGCTTGATTTGTAAAGGGTTAACATGATCTTCTTACTTTAAGATGGGTAACTATAGGAATCTTTTGAAATTTTAGTTTGTTTTGTTGGAGGAACATGACAGTACAACACAACGGGAGAGGAATGAAGGGTTTGGATTTTTACTGTAGCTAGGGCACTGCCAGATTAAGCAACAACCCGACTGTAATATATTTATAGTGCTGCCAGGTCAAGCCACAACTCGACATCGAAACATGTTATCAACTCAAAGCCATAATTATCCTATCGCTGTCCGTTCTTGTTTCCAATCGGCAGTGTTATGTCATTGCTAGTGCGTGGGTTGAGCTAGCAGTGAAAGTGGTCTTCACTATCGGGTGAATAGGATCCCAATTATTACCCGGATCTTAGGCTTACGACATGGCAGTGAAGCGTAATAGTTGTCGGCTCCAGCGTAACCGACATTGATTGCCTGTTCTGACATACTCCTCCGTAATCTTTTATAAGGCCATGTTTAGTTCAGCTGAATTTGACGTCGCCGAATTTTTTGTAGCGTATTGTAGTATTTCGTTTGTATTTGATAATAATTGTCTAACCATTGACTAATTAGGCTCAAAACGTTCGTCTCGCAAAGTACAACCAAACTGTGCAATTAGTTTTTGATTTCGTCAACATTTAGTACTCCATGCATGTACCGCAAGTTTGATGTGACGGAGAATCTTCTTTTTGCATAGTGTCAAAGTTTGGATTTTGAGGTGAACTAAACATGGCCTAAGATGCACACACATGCCAAGATTCAAACTTAAAATCTTTGACCAATAATTTGGCTAACATTTTTGAACTATTATAATAGAAGATTTGTGATCAAATATAGTATCCAACAATCATAAATTCAAAATCATAAATGATATAAATAAATAGTCAAAGTGTCAACTATACTTTATAAAAGAATATGGAGGTAGTAGTCTTTAGAAACATGCTTTGAACGAAACGTCACGTAATGGTGAGGATGCGGCGACTCAAAGAGGGTAGGAGGCTGGGGTGGTGCCCTAAAGATGTGGAGACCAACAAAGATTAACTGTTTAGAGTAAATAAGAAAACCCCACACATTGTTACAAGACTTTCTTAGAAAAATTGAATGCACAGAATCCTAATATAGAGGGCATCGGCTAAAGATTGGATTGGGAGGCAGAATCGCACGGCTGTTAAGGGCGCGTTTAGATGAAAATTTTTTTGGGTTTTGGTTACTGTAGCACTTTCGTTTGTATTTGGCAATTAGTGTCTAATTATGGACTAATTAGGTTCGAAAGTTTCGTCTCGCGATTTCTCACCCAACTGTGCAATTAAAAATTTTTTGGGAACTAAACAGGCCCTAACCCGAAGGTCGCCCGAAGATGACGTGCGCAACATGAAGGATGCTTAGTCGATCTCCATCTCCCTAATCGCCGCTGCAGCGGCCTGGTCCATCATCGGCCACCTAGCTCCGGCGCCCCGGCACTCCACTCGACAAGCCAGACCGCCACACGGACGCGAGCAGCATCTCTAGAACCACCGTGTTCTGCGGCTGCTTCTCCTCCCTAGCGCCTACACCACGACAGGGCCATTGACAATTCCAGACAAGGGGGGCTGAGAGATCCACCTGTGGTGGCGGCGGGCTCGCTGTCCACGCGCAGGCGCTTAGCGTCCTCACCGGTACCGTTCGCGAGGCCAAGAATCTAGCAGCATACAGATACCCTGTTGGCTCGTCCATGGTTTTGTCTCACCCGGCCGTGGGGTGACGGCGGCCAGGATATGAGATGGAGAGGCGTGCGGGTTGGGCAGGTCACGAAAAAATAGGGAGGAAGAACGTGTGGGTACGGCAGGCGGGTAGGGGTCAAGGACGGTGAGAAAAAAAATCCAACACAAGGCTTTGGTAAGAGAGAAACACGCGTAAACGTTTACAAGTTTTCTGGCTGGGTCCGCTCGTCAGATCACAGTGGATGATTTAGATGCATTGGATCTGATTTTAGTGTAGATCTAAGGGACAAGGACTAAGGTGGGTTTGAATTACAGGTGCCAGGCTATTTTCAATTCCGTCGCTCTTTTATAGTATAGATTAAATTGTTGCATGTATGAGTTAACTCTACATGTTCTTACATCCATTCTTATCAAATTGGGCAATACAATGAAAGGATCCAATAAAAAGCTAACATAATTAGATTGGATTATAAGATGATGAAATGGTAAAATAAATAGCAATATATGGATGCCTTTTTATATTTCTTATATATTGAAAGCAGTAATTATGCTTAGGGTGGTTTTTAGTGTGTAAATGACTTATATGTTGAGATAGAATTTATAGTGAGGATTAGCTTTGTAAGAGATACTATAGGTAAGGATTTCATTGTTGACTATCAACGTATTATTGTAGCTAGTGAACACCATGAGGCATGCAGCGAAGCGTATGCTGCATTTTTTTAATCAGTTCTAACCTTTTACCTTTCCGATGGATATGAAGTTGGCAAAGCAAACTGATTTCGCCAGCTTCTTTTTTTTTTTTGTTCACTACTCTTGAAAAGCTCTGATTCAGGAATGATATAAAGGTTGATGTACTAGCAAAAATCATGTGCCACTTTGGAACTGATACTAGGATAATATAGTAAATGGTGCTTCCTCTATATTAAGATCGGTAAAGTAGGTTTCAAAAAAAAAAGATCAGTAAAGTAAAGTGTCAAATAAATTTCCATTAGGCCTTGTTTGGATATGTGGAATTGCAACTCATTCATGGAATTATATTCTAGGAACTAGTTCCAATAAGAATTCCAATGTATGGAATTTAAATCAATTTCAATTTTCCTGTTCGGTTGAATATGGAATTGTGCTCTAAGAATTAATTTTGAATGCTATTTGGGCGTGGAGCCGTGGATGTGGTGAGTCTGGCGCGTCCGCGTGGGGCCTGCCACTACTACACAAATGATTTTGCAGGACACTGCTCTTTTATTAATCGAGGCGGTCACAAAAACCAACCACTTTATAAAATGCCCGACGATTAATGGAGATGGTTGTTTTATTTACCGAGGCACCAAAAAATGACCGCCTTGCAAAATCCATTTACCGAGACGGTCATTTTATTTACGGAGACGTTTACAATTGTCCTCCTCGAAAAACCGATTTAAGAAAAAAGGGCATTTTATTTACAGAGACGTTTACAATTGCTCGTCTCACAAAATCGATTCACGGAGACGGTCAAACATGTCTGCCTTGATAAATCATTTATTGAGACAGACATTTATAAGCGTCTGTGTCGGTAAACCAATCCTAGCCCGCTAAACCACAGCCGCCCACTACCACCTGAACTATATAAACAAACACCGAAAATCTAGCCCACACTTAGCGTAACCCTCAGCTGTGCCACCCTTAGACTGTCTCCAACAACATAACTCAAACGTAAAATAGGTCGTTCACAGTGTTTTGGCCACGCTCCAACAGATGACCTAAAGAGAGAACGTATTCCGAACCGAAACGCAAATAAACGTGTCGAGAGAGAGGACGTATTTTGCCATGTTGGCGCCGCTCGCGGTGGGAACGGAGGCGGCTTGCACGGCACCCCCTCCCGGCAGCGGCAGCAGCAGCAGCCGGCACAGCACCACCGGCGGCCCCTCCCCTCTCTCCTGCCTCCGCTCCTCCCTCGCATCTCTCTCCCACTCTCTGCCTTCCCTCCATTTCTCTCCCTTCCCTCCCGAAGCGGCGACGTGGCGACGGGCGCGATGCAGTGGCACCTACGCCTGCTACGTCCGGCCCCCCTCCCTTCCTCCCACCCCCCGCACGGGCAGACCCCCATGGCAGCGCTTCTAGTGTTTCTTGAGAGAGATAAAAAATCTGTGATTTTTGTGGTGTGGGAATGGAAGCCCAAATCCTCCTTTTCTCCTCCGGGATTTATCATTCTTGCTTGTGATTTTCGTTCTTCACTGTGCCCTATTTTTCGTTTCTAGGAAGGTTTTGCGTTCTTGGCTGTGATATGAAATTAACGAAGTTTGAGTTGGGTTCGAGCCATGATTCTACTAGGATAGCTCACCAACATCATGGAGATCACCTGTGCGAGATTTGGGCCCGAGTTGTTTTGATTTGGCTCGGTTTTCATCGATGCTCTTGGCCGCCCGTTTTTCTGTTCGTGCGATGAGGCTTCTTTGTTCGTCGTTGTTTGTCGTGTGGAGGGTGCGCTCCAGTGGGATCCAGTAGCAGCGCTACCGACGCCGATAATCAGGCACCGTGTGAGCTCTGCAGAGCGGTGCTCGCCCCGGCCCTGGAGTCCACTACCGAGCATCGGTTCTGTCTATTTCCTTCCCCTTCTTCTATTCGTACGAGTTGATCCTATTCGTGCTTTGAGCGTTCGTGGTTGGCGGCTGTGCTGCGAACCCAGCTGAGCTGAGCGCTTGAGTGTCGTGCGCTCGTTCCCTCGCTGCTCTTTTGCACAACGTGGGGAAGACGAAGACGGAGGAGCAAGCGGCAGAGTCTGAGTCTGTCTCCAACAACGTAACCCAAACGCAAAATAGGTAGTTCACAGTGTTTTGGGTACCGAAATCACGCTCCAATGGATGACTCAAACTGAGGACGCATTTTGCGTTCAAGCCGATCCGAGAGGCAAATAAGCATCTCAAGAGAGAGACGACACAAATGCTGAAGCCGGATCTCGAAGGTGCCGCTTGTGGTGGGGACGGAGGTGGCTCGCGCGGCACCCCCTCCCGGCAGCAGCAGCAGCCGGCACAGCACCACCGGCGGCCCCTCCCCTCTCTACTCCCTCCGCTCCTCCCTCGCATCTCTCTCCCCCTCTCTGCCTTCCCTCCATTTCTCTCTCTTCCCCTCTCCCTTCCCTCCCGAAGCGGCGACGCCGTCCCCAGCCCCCACTCCGCCACTGCCGCTCCTCACCTGGTCCTCCCCGGCCCCTCCCCCGAGCCCTCCACATCGCCCACGGGTTGGGACGCAGTCTGGGCGCTCGAGGACCAGTAGCGCCGCCGCCTCCACCGGATCTGGGAGCGCGGCGTCGCGTGGAAGCCCTCCTCGCCGGGTGCCGAAGAGGCTGCGCCGGCACCCGGCGCCGGCGCCCGTGGTCTTCCGCCTCAACCACGGCGGGGAGGTCGACCCCGATGGCAACTGCCTCTTCACCGCCACGCGGACGGCTGACACGAGTGAGCTCAGGCACCGCGCCGTGTGCCGGTTCGCCGAGGTCTACACCGCTGAGGGGGAGGATGAGAAGGATGCCATCGACGCCGCCGTGAGGCACATCTACGCGCCACCATCCAGGAGCTCGTTGATCTCGGCATCCAATGGTACCACGACTCACGGATCTGCCCTTGCTCGCTGCTCACTACTTGCTAAAGTCTATTATTTGATTTTCTCGCCGGATCTCGCGCCGGAGCTCGTAGCTCGGTGGCTGGCCACAGGGAAGATGAAGATGGAGGAAACTGTGAGTCTTCTTTTGGGTCACTGTTGGAGAAGGCAGGTTTTGGGTTCGTGACCCTTTGCCTGTACGTGACTCAAATGCTTGGAATAGGTCTCGTGTTTGCGTTTTATCGTTGGAGACAGTCTCATGAGAAGGAAGGTTTTGGCTGTGAGACCCTTTCTCTGTACGTGACTCAAATTCTAGAATAGGTCTCCTGTTTGCGTTCGTACGATCGGAGACAGTATTAGAGCCCCTCCCCACCACAGATCTGCACGCTCTCACCCGCTGCGCTTTCACATGACGCCTCACTCAGCCCTCCTCTCTCTCTCCCCACAACATGCAGCTGCAGCAGATCTCTCTGTATGCCCTTCTCAACCGGTGGCAGTGGATCTCCCTGCTCCACCGTCTCTCTTTCCCTCACCCTCCGTCTCTCTCTTCCCCGGCGGCGAATATCCTTGCTCCATGGCGCACCCTCCCAGCAGATCTCGCAAGGCCCCCGGCGGATCCACCCCTATGGCGGCGACAGCAACGTGGGATCCACCCCTACGACCGCGACAGCGGCGCAAAATCCTGGTGGACGGTGGGCTGGCTCCCTCCACCTCCGGCGACGGTGGGCGAGATCGAGGAGGCGCAAGGGAGACCGGATCCGGCAGGCTTGCGCTTGGGGTGGCCTCACCCGGCGGCCGCACATGCGTGAGGACCGGATCCGACGGTGGCAAGATTTTATGAGGCGGTTTACCCGCGCGGGCCTCCTCCGGCGACAGCAGCTCCTCCTAGATCCATGTCGTAGCGGCAGTGCAGGGGTGGCGATGCGAGGCCCAGATCCAAGGCCGGTTGGGCTGCGACCTTTTCCTTTTTTATTTGATTTTCATGGCAGGTATTTCACCCGCCTCAAAAAAATAACGATTAACCGAGACCTTTTGCCGAGGTAGTTGTGATGCCTCGGTTAACCCATTTCGCCTACCTCCAGAAAGATTCCTAGTAGTGGTGAGGGGATGTGTCATGCGGCCAGTGGTCGTGTGGACATAGCCAAGCACCCGGGCAGACGAATCGGCTCGCAGGCATATCGTGGGTGACTTACTTAACTCCCACACCTATAAAACCACATCAAACCAATCGTTTTACCCCCTTAGCTCAGCATCTGGTTTTGCCTACATGGCGCTCCAACTTGGCAGGCAATGACACGGTGGCTATGGGGCCTAGCTGTCAGACGACTTGGCCTCTCTCTTTCTTTGTCGATGTCTTCTCTTCCTGACACGTGGCACATGTCTTCATCGGACATCATATGAGAAAGTTATGAAGTTTTTCGTACAGTATATCAGTATCGGGTCATTTCCTGATGCTGGTTCAAGCCAAAAAATGGCAGTGATGATCCAATATCACTACTGGTTCAAGCCTAAAACCGGCCTTTTTTATACCACCATTTTTTTTGCGTCGTGTCAACAGGGGAACCTGTGGCCGTGGCGGCGAAACGCATTTGCTTTTACAAGGTATAATCGGGAAAAACCAAACCGCATGCATTCATGCATACTCCTCGTCTGTCCTAAAATAATTATACATTTCACTTCTCAAGAAGTTAATTTTTTTAATTTGACTAAATATATAAAAAAATTGCAAATATTTATGACCTAAAGAATTAGTAAACGATGAAAACATACTCAAGAAAATCATGAGCAATGAGGAGAAAAAAAACGCAGAGACGTCATGGTGCTTGCAGGACCGGCTGTTTGGTGGTGGTGGTGCGGTGCGGCTCTTTTGTGCATGTACGAGGTGGTGTGCGTTGGACAAAAGTCTTGGCCGATGTTAATCGGAGCCGATGACGGCGACACTTTGGGTCACCTCTCGTCCTGCCGCGGGGGAGATGGTGGCAGATCAAACTATAGACAGATCCTAAAAATATTGGTACAAATCGGGCAATCTGTAATAAACTCGTGGATCTGCAGTCACCGCTAGCAGATTGGGCTCTGTCACGGTGCAACCTGCCTAGTCAACAACGAGACGGAGAAGAGGGAAGCCAAGGAACATGGGGTGCGACATGGCTGGCCGCGGCCGTGAGGATGTTGTGCTGGTTGTGCGGGGAGAGACCAAAGACGTTAATGAACATGGAAGGATTATATATAAATCAAGAGGTGAGAACAGAACAATTAAGAAGGAAAACCGAAGGAAGCACTTGGATTTTTCTTTTTCTTTGCTTATTACATGATCAAGTGGCTAGCTGCGGCGCATGCCTGCGGTGAGCAGATCGGGAAGACAAATAACTCATCACATGGATTCATAGAGTACCACGGTAGATATGGCAAAAGCGGATTGAAGACGACGTACCTGTTAAGCGTGGCGTGGATTTTAAATTGCTGATGAAATGAACAGCCTGAAGATCGGAAGATGGTCCCCTTTCCCTTCCTCTCGTTTCCAGCCTTTTACGTACTGTACTACTTTGTGCTTTTTGATGGACGAGCACAAATTCACAGCAATGGGTGGGTACAGGGGCAGTGAAGTGAAATTTACATGTGGGGGAGCTGAGCAAGGAGTCATTTGCGCTTAGAGTCCTGCGCTGCATCTGCTGCCCAAGTCGCCGCGTGCGCGCGCTGGGGAGACTTTGACTTGTCCGAGTAGCCAGCCGCCGCAACGGACAAATTAAAATGGCTTAGCATCCGACTCGGTAGCATGCACAGATTTTGGGATTGCAATTTGCAATCCAATCCGGCCCTAGTGTATAGGGGAAAAAATAGCAGCGAATCAAAGTTCCAGCGTTTTGTCTACATGCTTCCATAGCACCTTTATATATATATATATATATATATATATATATATATATATATATAAAGAAACTTCCATAGCACTATCCTTTGGGGAGAACAAAAACGTTTTGTAATTTAGAATGGATAGAGTATAAGCCAATCAGAGATTGTAAGCACAACAGTGGACAAGATACTTGGCATGACTTTTTTTTTTGACAAAAGATACTTGGCATGACATAATAATACATCTATAGGGTGCCACCCCACCCTCCTACCCCCTTTGAGTCGCCGCATCCTCACCATTAAGATTTAGATCGCGTTTGGTTGAGGGGATCACCTATGATGGGGTGGGATGGTCCTAGGACGAGCGCTGTTTGGATGAGGGGCAGGCAGGGGCGGGTTGGTCCCTGAGGGGAATATACCCCGGCCCTCAGATTCGGGGCAACCCCGTCCCACGAAATCGAGGAGATGGGGTTAGCCCAAGTGGGACGAGCGCAATGCGGGCAAAGAAGGAGAGTGGAAGATGCGACGCCAGAAGAGAAGAAAGATGTGGCCGCCGGCGAGGTTGAGCGGGCGAGCTCCGATGTTGTAGCAGCGCTGGCGAGCGCGTGGGCCAGATCCGCTCGAGCGCACGGGCGACCTCGGGCGAGCGCATAGGGGAGCTTCAGACCGCCGCTGCGAGGCGAGCGCGTGGGTGAGTGCCGGCGCCGCCGCTGTGTGGACAACCTCTGGCCTGCCGCTAAGCAGACGAGCACGCATGGGGGAGCGCCAACCTACCGCCTTGAGGGCCAGCTCCGCCGCCGCCACACGTGGGAGCGCGCAGGCGAGCGCGCTAGGGAAGGAGACGAAATTAATGACGGAGTTTAGGAGGGTTGGCGATGGGAGAGATCAGGGGCGGAGCTACAGGGTGGACAAGGTGGGCCACGGACCACCCTGCAGATTTGGCCCAAAGTCTAGTACCCCTCAGTATTCGGTCGGACTCTGCTGGACTGGCCTATGTGCTTCTGCTGCCGGATCCCGATTGTGCTTGAGCGACGAAGTCCAAGCGACCTGCACGTCTTCTGAGTTCTGACTCCAACCGTCCAAAGTTGTACTCGATCTGTATTTGCAGCAGCAGAGCAGCCGCCGCCCGCCCAGACGTCGGAGTCCGAGGCAAGGCTAGCAAGTAGCAACGCACAACCTGTACGTTGATCTTGAATCTTGATATCCTTTATTCTTTACTCGAGTTCTATCACGTTTCTCTCTCTCTGTACCAAGTGATTAAGCCCTAAACTGCTAAAGTGCTAACAGGAGATAATCAACAATCTACGATTCAACTTCAATTCAATTCACGGCAAGTATTGCATTTGCTTCAGTTCTACGGCCAACGGTACCCCATACGTAGAAATAATTTAATTTCTATTTCATCTCAATTTTAAAATTTTATTGTAGCACTAAAATAATTTAAATATTTAATTGAAACATTAGGCTTGCTTATTTCTCTTACAGATTTGTTGAAAATGAAGAGGAGTGATGATATTGCCTCTCTTTTTCAGAAATATGAATCAAAGAAGGTTTCTTCTCCATCTCCTTCACTAGCTGCAGCTGTTCTAGAAGAGGAAATTGAAGAACAAGAAGATGGACCCTATGAAGATAGAGTGATTGAAGAAAATGTGGCTCCAACTCCAGTGCCTCCAACTCCAAGTCCACCAGTTTATGATATTAGTCGACTTCCACTTGATCTAGGGGAAACACAGCCCATTGCAAATTATCCTATCAATGATCAAGATGCAGTTCGATGATCTTATATCATTAAAGGCCCATACCAACCTTATGCTCATGAATTTGAAAGTAGAAAATTGGACATAGGGATCGGCAATTCAATCCTATATGGTTTTATAAATATCCTTGGATTGAATATAGTATCAAGAAGGAAGCAACATTTTGCTTTGTGTGCTACTTGTTTGCAAAAGAGAAAACTAAGAAATCTGTATTTATTGAAGGTGGCTGGAGAACTTGGAATAGAAATGATGCACTTGATTTACATGTGGGTGGTTTAACAAGTGCTCACAATGCAGCTCAAGAAAGATACAACTTATTTATTACTCCCCATGGAGCAATTGATGATAAAATTGTGAAGGTGGATAATGAGGAGCGGCGTCTCTACAAGATCAGGTTGACTTATTCACTTAGATGTTTGAGGTTTCTTTTGCAGCAAGGTTTAGCATTCCGTGGGCATGATGAAAGTGAAGAGTCTAGCAATAAAGGAAACTTCATTGAGCTTTTGAAGTGGCTTGCAGCAAATAATGAAGTGGTGGACAAGTTCGTATTGAAGAATGCTCCAGGTAATTGCACTTTGACTAGCCTAGACATACAAAAAGAAATTATTCAATGCTGTGCAATGGAGACTAGAGATCAAATCATTAAGGAAATTGGTGAAGATCACTATACAATTTTAGCTAATGAGTCTAGTGATGTCTCTCATAAAGAACAACTAGCCCTTTGCTTGCGTTATGTTGATAAATCAGGAAGGCCGTGTGAGTGGTTTCTTGGAATTGTTCATGTTGATGATACTACTTCATCATCACTTAAGGAAGCAATTCAATCATTACTAGTTAGTCATGGTTTGACTATAAGTCAAATCTGTGGTCAAGGCTACGATGGGGCTAGTAACATGAAAGGAGAGATTAAAGGGCCGAAAACCTTGATTATGAAAGAATCACCATCTGCTTATTATGTTCACAGTTTTGCACATCAACTCCAATTGGTTCTTATTGCTGTTGCCAAAGACAATGATGATTATGTGTGGTTTTTTGATCGAGTATCCCTCTTGCTAAATATTGTTGGTAGTTTTTGTAAGCGTTATGGCATGCTTCGACATCACCAATATGCCAATGTCATGAAAGCACTTGAGTGTGGTATACTAGAATCTGGAAGTGGGTTAAATCAAGATATGGGGCTGCCTAGACCTAGTGACACTCGGTGGGGCTCTCATTATAAAACTATGGTCAACATGATTGCTATGTATCCCACAATTCATGATGTACTCATAGCTCTTGGACAAGATACTTCACAAATGGATGAATGGCCAAAAATACATACTATGGTTGGAGTGTTTGAGTCATTTGATTTCATTTTCAGTGCTCATTTGATGCTTGACATTCTTGGACATACAAATGAATTGTCTGAGTGTTGGCAAAGAAAAGACCAAGATATCCTTAATACAATGTCACTTGTCCGTTTGGCAAAGAGTAAAATGTAGCAAATGAGGTCTGAAGGGTGGGTTTCATTTCTTCAAAGGGTTATAATATTTTGCAACAAATATGGCATTCAAGTTCCTAGAATGCAACATAATTATGTGCCATATGGAAGATCAGCACGTTTTGCTCAGGACCAAACAAATGATGATCACTTCAGAAGAGAAGTATATATTGGAGTCATTGATAAAATTAGTCAAGAGCTTGACAGTCGGTTTGATGAGGTAAATATGGAGTTGCTTACTTGTATGGCTGCTTTGAATCCAGCAGATTCCTTCGCTTCTTTTGATGCAAACAAGGTACATAGACTTGCTAAATTTTACACTAATGATTTTTCAAGCTCTGACTTGCTAAGACTCGATCTTCAACTTGAAACTTTTATTGATGACATGAGGAAAGATGAAATGTTCAAAGGCCTAAACAATCTTGTTGACCTCTCAGTATAACTTGTTGAAACAAAGAGGGATAAAGTTTATCATTGGGTCTATTTACTTATCAAATTGGTATTGCTTCTACTGGTGGCTACTACAAGTGTTGAAAGAATATTTTCTGCAATGACCTTTATCAAGAATAAGTTGAGAAATAAGATGGGTGATAGCCTTCTCGATGATTGTCTAGTGACTTTTATTGAGTGGGATATCTTCTTACAATTGAGTGAAGAAGAGATCATCAACACTTTCATGGCTATTAGAAGGCGAAGGCCTAACAAGAAGAAGAAGAAGTAGTGACATATTCTTCTTCAACTATTATAGGTATGTAATATTTCGATCAATTCTACGTTAAGAAAGTTGTACTCGTCTATTTTATGAACTCTATATGTCCTTTTTCCTTAATTGTATTTTGTAATTCATATACTTGTATACTGACAAGTTAAATTTATAGCGGTTAAAAAAAATTAGACAATGGACCACCATAGCTACAAATCTGGCTACGCCACTGGGAGAGATAAGGAAGAAAAAGAAAACAACACAAAAACTGACATATGGGTCCCACTAGTCAGTAGCAGATCCTATTTTTGATGTCTCTAGACCAAATAGAAAATAGGTTGATCCCATCCCTCCTCAACCAAACAGAAATAGAGTTATCTCGTCCCACGAAACAGAGATAGGACCGTCCCATTTCACTTTGACTCCCAAGCAAACGCTACCTTACGGTATATCACATTTCATTCAAAATAGGTTTCTAAACACTACTACCCTCCATATTTTTTATAAAGTATAGTTGGCCATGGCACGGTCTTTCAAATTACACTTTGACAATTTATTTATTTTATTTTATATCATTTATATTTTTGAAATTATAATTGTTGTATACTATATTTGATCACAAATCTAAGCGTATAAAGTGTCTATTATAATAGTTCAAAAATGTTAGCTAAATTATTGGTCAAATATTTTTTTAAGTTTGAATCTTGGTAAGCATGTGCATCTTATAAAAGATTATGGAGGAGTATGTCACAACAGGCAATCAATGTCGGTTACGCTGAAGCCGGCAGTGATTATGCTTCACTGCCCTGTCATAAGCCTAAGATCCGAATAATAATTGGAATCCTATTCACCCGGGTTGAAGACCACTTTCACTGCTAGCTCAACCTACGCATGGGCAATGACATAACACTGTCAGTTGGAGACAAGAACTGATAGAGAATAGGATAATTATCACCATGGGTTGATAACACCAACCGACATTGATATTTCAATGTCGATCGGGTCGTGGCTTGACCCGACAGGACTGTAAATACATTACGATCGGGTTGTTGCTTCGTCTGGCAGTGTTCTAGCTACAGTATAAAAATCCAAACCCTTTATTCCCCTTCCCGTTGTGTTGTACTATCATGTCCTCCTCCAACAAAACAAGCTAAAAAATCAAAGGATTACTATAGATGCCCATCTTAATGTAAGAAGATCATGTCAACCCTTTAAAAATCAAGCCCCTTCATGAGCAATACGAGTGAAAATGGTTGCAATAACGGAGAGAGATGGGGATGCCATGTTGTACTATCATGCGAAATCACCAAAACATAGGTTTTCCCGGTGAGTCTGAAATTCTTTTGTATCGGTCATTTTTTTATTTAATTCATCTTTTGCCTCCTGCCCTTCAAAAAAAAATTCTACCAAACCACCTAAGGCGAGCCATAATATATATGGACTAAGCAATTTATATACATGAGATCCACAAGACCAGTTCATTCTGCTATTCTTTTGCTATAATATTTGATCAACAAGTAGTCCATAAGTTGGATCCCACTCAAGATAAAAGAATTCCCCGTCTCTAATCCATCGGCCAAAACAAGGAGAGAGAGAGACGAGTAAGAAAAAGTAACATTTTTATTCTATAGTAGGTAGCGTGCCCGTGCGTTGCCACGGGACAGTAAAACTTTTATACTAAAAACACACAGATAGCACGATAAGATAACAATACTATAAAAATTAAATATCAACATTAAAGTGACATTTGTTTATTGTTTTCTCACTTTGGAATACAAAGATAACTCTGTACTTTAGCTTCACACATGTTCCATACAAAATTCATTTGTCATATTCAAGAGAAATTAGCACAAGCCTCGTGCAAATTAAAAATTTGACATCACTGGATCAGATATTAGTTATCCTTGACATGTACAATGAAATTGATTCTTACTGGTGAATGTACCAATAGTCTATTCATACAACGGTGATGCAAAAACTTTGCATTCAGAATGACCAAATAATGATCCCGAAGACATCAATATACAACTCACATAGTTGTCTACAAACAATGGTAACCAAAATCGCCTAATCGAGCTGAATGGTCGATGGGTATTACAATAGTAAGGATAATTCCATCCATTTCATCCGAGAAACAGTAATTAAACCTTTAGGATCTCAAACATAATGTAAAGTATATTGATCTAAGAGGATGTAGATGATTTACTGGGAACCAAAGAAGATATGACAGCCATCTTGGTTGAATCATAGCCGGCGCCTGTTCACAGGGGCCAGATATTATCCAGGAGGCAGATTCACAGTATTATCTAGAAAAGCATGACGCAAAAAAAAAAAACAATTTCTTGTTCAGGAATCCCAAGAGTAATAATCTATGTTTCGTACTGAACTGCTAATCTATTCGACACTAAGGAACTCATGTCACCTTAAAGAACATGTCCTAGTCAGTCCTACTCTTAGATGCATTGACAACCTAGAGCTTGAAAGCTGCATTCTCAACATCAATGAAATTTAAGTCATAAGGGCCACTGCCTAACCTAGCTGGAGGGGTCCACTGTTGCTGACCAAGAACGATTGTTGTCACTGCAGATCTTGAGTTCTGGTAGTTGCACTGGTTAGCAGTGGCCATGTTTTTAGTCAGGATTCAGAGGTGGACTCTGTCATTCCATGTCAGTCTACTCAGCCATCTTTTTACCAATCAAATTATGAGGACAGTTTCATGAGAAAAACAGTCAATTAGATAAGTACAAAAAATATTCATTATTAGAACATGTGGTCCTATTGGCAACTATCTGGAATAAAGAGCGGTTACCATCATTGGTCAGGAAATCCAAAAATACCATGAATTACCTATTTACAAAATAGGCTATTTTGGCTTATGTAACCACTCCATAGTTCCACTATAGAACTCGCTTGCCTCTTCCAGGAATACATATGAGAAAAATGCACTGCTCCCTCTTACTAATCAGTAAAAAGTCAAAGATAAAAAAACATGTCAGATTTGTACAATAAACCGAGAATTACCTAGCATGTCACACAAAACTGAAACAAATGAGAATTACCTAGCATGTCATACAAAACTGAAACAGAGCCAAGTCCCAATCCCAGACAAAACATGTCTGCAGATATGGAAGCAATTTACTCTTATCTAGCAGAAATCTAAACACTATTCTTGATTTGCGTAGAGAGTAAGATCTTTGTACCACGAATAAGAAACTTCTCCAAAAAAATCTACCAATTTTTACATCGCTCTGCAGTCTACATCCATGAAACTAGTTTTAGAAAAATGGTAAACACAACATTACTTGACCCGGACATCCATGAAACCAGTTTCATTAGCATATATTTTCAAACTTCAAAGCCCCTTAAATCCAATAAGCACCACTTGTAGTGATATGTACCGATGGGAATTAAGCACTAACTATGTGATAAAAAATACAATAACAAGATATTACCGAAGGTGAGAGGAAACTCAAGTTGTATACCTGTATGTACCAAACTGTCATCAATACATAAAGAACCTGAAAGATCTGTTACTTGTGTGCTATTTTTCCATCTGCCTTAGCATCCAACCTCAAAGAAAAACCCACCAAAGACCGAATGTTGACACACAATCTCAATCATTTATAGCCCACATCTCATCACTGCCATGGCATCGGTCAGAACTATCTGTTAACAGAGTCTAGTAATAAGAAAAATGGTATAGGAAAATAAGTGATTATACTAATAAAATTGTGAAGTTGTATAGAGAATTAGTATGGGAATCAAATTAACATGTGATACAGATGTTGCCACAGGATGCCTGATTCCCCTCTGTCAGAAAGGATGAGCACTTCACCTTCTCGATCCAGTACCGGCAGCAGAGAGAAAAACCTGCACACGGCGTGGCCATCCTCGACTCTCTTGAAGCAGCACCGCACTCGGTACGATCCAGATGGCCGATGAGGGTAAAGCGTGGAAATGCAGGCGGCGCCGTGGAGCAGCGTGAGGGGAGCGCGTTGGCGGCTCGCCGGGTTGAAGATCTGGAGGCCGCCGCCGGCAAGGAGGATGACGAACGAGGCCGTCGCAGGAAGCGAGCACGTGGAGGTCGTCTCGCTCGTCGTCCGCGCGATGGTTGCCGCTTGCCGGTGCGGTGGTCCGACCATGGTGGCACGACCACGGCGTCCGCTCCGGCCGGAGGACTGCTCCTCCGCCCACTGCACCGTCCGGAGCGCCGTCCGGCCGCCGCACGCCGGCCACCGCGACTGAACGGCTGAGCGACGGATGTCGCCGCACGCTCGAAGCCCTGGGAGGAACGCAGGACGGGAGAAGGGAGCGCCGCGGCGCAGCGAGCACGGCCGCACGCCGGGCACCATGCTCGAGCAGCTGAGCGCCGCACGCCGCCATACGCTCGAAACCCCCAATCCGCGCCCCCACGCTGCGCCTCCGAGCGGTCCAGGACTGTGAAGACGCAGGGAAGGGAACGACAACCCACGATCCCACCTTCTTTCTCGGTGTACGAGGGAGCCGCGGTATCGCACTCGAAACAAAAACAAATATCGCACAAAAAGTATTAACGCTGTGTTTTTAGTTACATGAGATGAATAAACTATAAGCTTATGGATATCTTTTACTAGACTATTCTATAAACTAGTCTCATGATATTTCAGCTAGCTTGGAAATTATTTTAATTACTATGGACTGCTTTCAAATAACATTGTGATTGCTCTAAAGTAACCCTCTCTATCCTATGAGCATGTTTGGATGAGTTTTAGATTCTTAAAAACCAGTTTTTGTCTTTAGTTTCTAAAATATGGATTCTGACTAAAAACTGGTGGGGTGTTTGGATCCCTCAGTTTTTAAGAATCTGGCTTCTTTATTGCTCAGGGTCCCAAGAAACTAACAAAAGACAGATAATAACTGCTTTTTGGTTTTTAAGAATCTAGCAAAAACTAGAAACAAAAACTAGGCTGTTTGGATCCCACATAGTGTCCAAAACCTAGATTCTTAAAAACCGGCAAAAATTGAAGGATCCGAACATGACCTATATCCCCCCACCAAAGCCAGCCCCCCCCCCCCCCCCCCCCCCCCCCCCCTTTTTTTTTTCCAAATTCATTCAGTTTTCCCACTTCCACGTCCCACGTCACCAGCGTATAGTAGGAAGCTCACTTACCGTAATCTACTGTACTACCGCTGACTACCTATTTGATATGTGTGTTATTTTTTTTCGATGTTATACAACTGCGACGCGGAGAGTGTATCTAGTAAATGATGCTGATTTTTTAAAGAATTTGATAAGATATTTATGAAATTTCCAAAAATTCATGTTCACCAGAGGACATCTTTTTCTATATCGATATTGTAAACCTTGCCGGTGAGGTCGGGTGGTGCGCAAATGCGCACGAGATCCAGGGACAGCGAGGTTGGGCGGCCGCGTGCACCTCTCCTCGTCGTTGGAGATGGAAGTACAAGGGGAGCCAGAGGGTAGAGCTCCGTGGCAAGGAAAATCAAAGTAAGAATGCTTGCAGAACTCACGAAGCCGCTCCAAATTGGCAAATCTCTCGTAAGCGAATGGGCAGCTGCATTCGAAGGTTTATTTCTAGGGCACTACCAGAGTAGTACTTCTCGCTCCATCAATGGAAGTATCATAGCATTATTTCATTTACTATTTTTCAATTGTCCGATACTGGTATAGAAATATGGGAAATACTATACATCACGTGTCTGTTTTTTTTCTTTTCATTCAGGCGACAAATCAAGGCCATTGGATCTTCATTACGTGGCTACAGAGTTGTCTTCAACCTCCAGCAGTTCGGCTTCTTCTAGCGTTCAAGGCTGCAACACTCGCCCCTGCCTCCCGCCGGCATGTCCCATCCACGGCGACCTCCTGACTGCTATGTCTAGTCCCACTGTCCCCCGCCGCGCTAACACGGTGTCATCGGGCCATACCCATGCCTCCCCCACCTCTTCCTGGCCCAACTGCATCAACTCCATATATGCAGAATAGTCACGTGCGCACAAGTGGATGTAGTTTTGCCTTTTTCGGTACATTATGAAATATAACGATGCATTTTACCACCACGACCACATTTTTCCTTGTTGCCACAGCACAAAAATTCAAAAGGCGTCCATGCTATCTTTTGAATTTGAATGGTGTGAAAGGCAAAAAAAAGTTTAGATCAATGACACATCACACAGGTGACTGCTCAACTTTTTTAATGGCACATATAAAATTGTACACTTTTTTAATGACACTTCTACATCAAACGAGAGCCTGGATACATATAGCACTTCTCTTACGTTTCGTATAATGTGGAATGCGCACCACAAGACCACAGTAACAGAACACAGTTGTTTAGCTTTTTATTACAAACAAATTATCAAAGGCTCAAGTGTAGTAAAAAAACAGTACACAACTATCAGCAACAGCTTCACAGTCTTCAGTTTATTATGGAGGCCTTTGTTCTGCAAGGATTCATGGATAGATCTCGATGACTGATAGGGCACCAACGACGGTATAGTAAAAAGAACAGTTTATAAAACTGTCAGCACCTTCACGATGCGTCTTCGGTTTATTATTATGGAGGCCTTTGTTCACCAAGCAGTCATAGATAGACCTCGATGACCGATAGAATGCCAAGAACGGGTAGAATTTTGTAGTCTTTGAATCCAGCTTCAACGAAAATCTTCTTCCACTCTTGCTCGTCGCGCTCAGCTCCATTGACCGCCATAATATACAAATCAAACATAACATGTGTCTCTAGATGCTTTGTGTTTGGCTCCCATATCCAACTACCACGTCCAGGATTATTACCTTCCCTCCTGTATCCCGTGGAGATATGGCTTGCCTTCATTTCTTCAATATCTTGATGCAATCGTCGTCACTCCAGTCATGTAAAGTTGTCTGGCATAGGTAATCATCAAATTAATCGATAGGTAATGAAGAAAAGGGTCTTTGGTGTTTGGATTCAAAGATAATAGCACATTTATGATGTCAGAGCCCTTTACTTCTACTCCATTCGTCCCAAATTAAGAGTTAATTTGTTTGGCAATGCTAGAACGACTCCGATTCTACGCTAAAACATTAGAATCACTGCCAAACACAAATATTATGTAGCCTTTCGTTTCAGAAACAGTTGAAACGATTCTTCTATTTTGCACTACACATGTGAAAGGGTCCTAGACACTAGTTTCGAAGGATTCCATTTTGGTTCTTGCTACACATAGAGGCGAATCTATGCACTAGGTAAGGAGTGCAGGCGCACCCACCAAAAAACAAAAAAAACAATGATTATGATAAAATTTTTACCATATAAGCATCCCAATAAAAATGTATGCACTTACAAGGTAAGCGCACCTTCTCAAATTTTCTCTAGCTCCACCCCTGGCTATACACTAGCGATTATATTTTTCTTGAATTGTCATTTTTAAGTGCAATAAATTATAATGGATTGTATTTAAGTTGTTCGTTGTCCACACAAAGTTTGGAATTTTTTTGAAGCTTATTTTCATTTGTATGATTTTTTATGTAAAAGGAATCTTGTGGGAATAAGGATCCAAGCTCATAACCAAACGGTTTTGTAAAGTTATTCTGATTCGTCACCCAAAACATTTTATGAGATAATCTAGATCTGAAACGTTTCTACAAAAATCTAGATCCCTATGAAACACTACCTAAATTAACTTATAGAGTTGTCTTAAGTCAAACTATTTTAAGCTTAATCAAATTTATTTAAAAATAGCATTAAGTATTTATGATACCAAAACAAAATTAGTATCACTAATACATCACGGCATGTATTTTCAATATGTAAGTGTTTGATGTCACATATGTTATTACTCTTTTCTATAAAGTCAGTTAAATTTAAGATAGTTTGACTTAAGGTGATGGAGTGAGCATCTCATGCAAGACAAGAAAAAGGATAGTCAAATTTGAAGTTTGACATGGATCTCGATTTGGCGTTGCACAGGGACTGGTGCCAGAGCTCGACGTAAGCTTGGAGCAAGTCCTGGCTGCTCTCCTCCACGAGTGCCATCGCGTCCACGTATCTATGTCCCGTATCTATAAGCTGCTGGCTGGCTAATTCTGGTTCTCGATTGCTAGCGCTAGGCAGTTTATATAGTGTTCTGCTTGATGAGGTGCTCTAAAAGTCTAAACATGTGTTGATTCTCTCATATATAAATAATAACTAGAGTGAGAGAGGGAGTGTGAGAACGAGAGAGTGAGCTGAGCTGGCTGTGGCCTCTAGTTTGGGCTCTCACGAAATGCACAGCTGGTGCTGGGTGTGGGGTCCAAAAGACTAACAAAGTGACACCTCAGGGTTGTTGCATGGGATGGACCGGCGGACCCTCCGCTGGTTCTGTCGGACTCTCCGCCGCGGTCGAGTTTACATTGACAGATGCTGAATTCTATCAGGTCGTGCAGATGGCATGACGGACCCTCCGTCACTAGCGATGGACTCTCTGCCAAACCAACAGTGAGCAGTTTTGGTTCAATTTCTTGGACACGTTGAAATTTAGTTTGAGATTAAGATGCATATGATGAGCATTAAAAGCAACATGTCATGATCGGGTCATGACAGCACCCATGGAAGATCCAACTGATTGAAGAATTTGTGCAAGTGCTTGAGAAGAAGAGCCTCATTGTGAGTCCGAAGATTTAAGACTCCAAGACCACCATATGAATTTATTTGACACACCATCTCCCAAGCTGTCTTTGGTGGGCTTTTAGCATTAATATCAGTTCCTCACCAAAAACAATGTCTCCTGAACTTATTAATTTGCTTAATCATTATTTTTGGGAGCCGAAAAGTACACATGTTGAAAGTAGGGAGACCACTAAAAACAGAATTGGTCAACTCCATACACCCAACCTGATTAAGGAACAAAGAGGTGCAAACCAGCCTTCTCTCGCATCTTGAGTAAAAGGCTGAGTGAGACTAAGTGGCAGACCCAAATAAGTAAAAGGTAAAGAGCATTTGGCACAACCAAAAGTATTAGCCAGAACCAAGATCATTGATTGAGAAATATTAACTGGCACCATATCAAGAACACAGCAATGCTAGAAAAAAAATTTCGGGAACAATATTAAATAGTGGAAATGAACAGTAGCTAGCAAATAACCAAAGTACCAAAAATCAACTGTGATCATGCATAGTGCCTGGGACCCTCGTTGGCCTCCATTTTATTCCTCGCTGTTGAAGTATCTTATTATGAAATTGATATATATAGGCAACAGATTTAGGGCCTGTTTAGATCCATTAGCATTAAAGTTAGCAGCTAAAATTAATACTAGTGAATCTAAGCAGACCTACTAGTAATCCTGCTAATTATTAGCTAGGGGCTCCTAACTAATTATTAGTTCTATTAGCTTATTTGGTTGTTAATAGATGCTAATACTTCATATACATCCTTAACTCACTATCCAACCACCTATTAGCATGTGAATCCACAAGACCTCCTACTAAAAATTAGCTAGCTAAAAAATAATAGTATTAGCTATTAGCGAGTAAATTTTTAGTATTAATGGATCCAAACATGCCTTTAGCTAACATATATCTGTCATTAACCCTTCTCGTTCTTGTTTATCCCTTGGCAAAGCACGTGTGTCCACCGGACTCCTTTGTCTTCCCACCTATCGAGACCGGGTGGTGGCGGTCCTCGGCTGCTTGGTGTCTTGCTGTCACCAACGATGGCAAGAATAAGGGGTGGGAACTCGCGTTGGTGGAAGGCAACAGCTTCGATCAGGTGCGGTGGAGGGCAGCGGCTTCAAGGGAGGTAGAGTTCTCCATAGGGTGACGAAGGGAGGCAGCTCTGACTAACTCATAGCGGCTAACAGCGGTGGCTTCAGTGGAGTTCCAGAGAGAGATGGAGGGAGCGGCTCTAACAAGCTTGCAGTGTTGGAAGGAGCGGCTCCAATGAAGTCGCTGTGGTGGACGCCGGTATCTTCAAGGGCAGGACGGCGAGAGGGAGAAAGGAGGAGGTGGATGAGGAGGAGGAGGGGCAGGTGTATGGCTGATCCACACCTTTGGTTTTCCATTTAATGACTAAAAAATCTAACAGATACATGCCATCTAAATCTATTGGCAGATATAGCAATTTCTATAATAGTTCTAGGCTTTCTTCTAATTTCAAATGATATTATAGATACTATTTTAGAAAATGTGCAAGAGTATACACAATATTATTGTCATAACAAATGAAGTTATAACTAGCTAGGATGAGGCTTTTTTATTAAATAAAAAATTCTTGAGACAACACGTTCAGTAGACTAATTAGCGAGATGAATCTATTAAGCCTTAATTAATCGATAATGAGTAAACGTTTATTGTAGCACCACATTATCAAATCATGGACTAATTAGACTTAATAGATTCATCTCGCAAATTAGCCTTAATCTATATAATTAGTTTTGTATTAGCCTATATTTAATACTCCTAATTTATATTAAACATTCGATGTGACAGGGCTAAACTTTTGCCTGAGGAAACAAACACGGCAGAAGTCGATGGCTGGTTTCGCGTTGGACGGAGTCGTCGTCTCGAGCCGACGCCACGTGGATCCAGCTGCGTGCGCGAGTTGAAATATTCACACCGAAAATCCGCACATATATGTCTGAAGCTGAAGCCAAAGCTCGACGACGTGCTGAGAATGCACGTAACCGTAATCGGTTGAACTTTAACCGACACGGTATGGGAGGTAATAACCAAGGTAATAATGATTCTTTCTCTAAAACCAAATTTAAGATACCTATTTTTTCTAGTTCTACTGATCCTGAAGTATATTTAGATTGGGAGATGGTTGTAGATAAAAAATTTAGCTCCTATCAAGTACCTGAAGAATATAGAGTTAGACTTGCTACTAGTGAGTTTACTAGTTTTGCTCTTTTCTGGTGGAATCATATTTGCAATAATGTTAATGCTAATGCTAATGCTAATACTCAAATACCTCAAACTTGGATTGTACTTAAACGACGAATGAAATTGAGATTTGTTCCTCCATACTATCAGCGTGATCTATGATTAAAACTGTAATGTTTAAATCAAGATAGTAAGAGTGTTGAGGAATATTATCAGGAGCTTTTAATTGGTCTAGCATGTAGTAACATACAAGAGGATGAAATGGATAAGTGTTCTAGATTTTTTGGAGGTTTGCGTCGTGAAATATAGGATGTTCTTGACTATAAAGAATGGACTAGATTTCCCCAGTTATATCATTATGCTCTAAAAGCTAAAAGGGAAGTACAGGGATGACAACCTATGCGTTCCACGACTCCGTCAACTCCTTCACGTCCAACCGAGGTGAGTAAATTTTCTAATGTGCAGACATCACCAGCACTTGTAAAGAAGAGTTCTCCTATCACATCTTCATCTAGTGGATCTGCTACACCTTTCTCTAGCAGCTCTTCTAAAGTTGTCTGCCACCACTGTAAGGGCATGGGACATATTGCTAAAGAATGCCCCAGCAAACGTGCATATATTGCTACTAATGATGGTGGGTATGCTAGTGCTAGTGATGAAGAGAACGAATTTGCACTTGCAACTGATCTTTATGCAGATAAATTTGCGGATAGTGCTGAAGATCCTGATGAGGTAATTGATAGTGTGGCATGCACTGCAAACTACAAATCAATCCTTGTTTAGGGTGTTTTGAGTACATAAGTTGAGCCAGTAGACAAGCTACAACGCCATAATTTGTTTCAAATGTTCCTCATTGTCAATAATTTCCGAGTTCATGCTATAATTGATGGAGGGAGCAGCAATAACTTGGTAAGTTCCGAGCTTGTCAAGACCCTTGGTTTATCTACACATGCTCTTCCACATTCATACCATGTTTAGTGGTTCAACAATAGTGGTAAGGCAAATGTAACACAATCTGCTCATGTGCATTTTTCTATCGGATCATACCATGATTATGCTGATTTTGATGTCGTGCCTATGCAAGCTTGTTCACTCTTATTAGACCGCCCTTAGCAATATGATAATAATGTTATACATCATAGTAGATAAAATAGATATACTTTTGTGTTTAAAGGAAAGACCATTGCTTTACTTCCTTTAACTCCTGTTGAAATTGTGCAATATGAAAAAGAACTTGCTGAAAAGAAAAAGAAAGGCCATGATAAAGACTCTAGCAAACCAGCAAATGAACCATCAAGTAACATGAAAGAAGTTTTATTTGCTCTTAAATCTGCTCTTGTTGATCATGAAGAACTATGTTATGCTTTAACTTATACATCACCTATATGTCCACTTGGTCCTGCTTCTAGTGCTATGCCTCTTGTTGGTACTAACCTTTTGTAGGAGAAGGGGGATGAATTCCCAGCAGGGAGGCCACCATGGTAGCCGCCTTTGTGAAGGATTGGGCGCCAAGATGAACGTCTTCTTCCAGAGCCATCGTTGCTATCATTCAATGGAGGAGACAATCTACTTCAGTCGAGGACGACTTCAATTCAAGAAAGGGAGGATGATGAAGACATTACTACTTCATCACATACAAGCCAAGGCGACGAGGAGGTTCAGCATGGGTGTCCAATTCATCTTTCTCATGGTGGAGGCCTAGTCCAACTGAAGTTGGAACCCATCTCGGGTTCTAGGACCAGTCTATCATAAAACTGGTCACATGGGAGCGTTCGGGCTCTGTTTTCGACGATTAACATATGGATGAAAGCTAATTAGATAAAGAAACTAATGTAAGTGGTCTCACATCAAAATCCCTTTGGAATCAACGGGAATCGTCGAAACAAGCCAGTGTCCAGAATCTGCCAGGGTGCTGCGACACCGTCTTTTTGGTCCGTTGGACCGTGTATCGTCTTAGAGCCCATTAGGGGGTGCGTCCAGGGGGGTGATGTCCGGGGCTCTATAATTAGCAGCCGTCGCTCTCTTTAGGGCTTGGGTTTTGTTTAGTTCTTGATTTCCTTGTAAAACAGACGTTATTTTGCTGCAACTGTGCTGCCAAGGCCGCTTGTTGTGAACCAGGGCCCCAGTTCTTGATCTTGTTTGCCTGTGTCGATTAGTCCTTTCGAATAAAGACTTGAACTCCTTATCATTATCATAAGCCTCATATTTATTTGCAATTTTAGATTGCGTTCATCCTGTTCTTGCTTGTGTTCTTTATTCGCTTGCAGGAAAGCCTTCTCGGCGAGGTCAATCATGTGCGCGTGGTTGATAACCAATGGAGCAGTGGTGTAATGGTTATGAGGGTCTGAATCAGTCTTGGTCGAAGCCTAGATCATGAACGTCGAGTCTCCAGCAATCGACACTATCATACCTATTGGAAGATCGGGCCTTGTCTACATCACAGCTCGTCCCCAACACCCAACCCCTCTCTTGGTATGATTCATCCTCAATCCCTGGCAGATGGCTTCGATTCTTCACCAATCCATGACAGATGAAGCCGCCTAGTCAGATTTGACGTAGTTGCCTCTTCACATGGCAGATGTGCCTCCACCGGTCCAAGTTCTCCTGCGATTGGGCATCAATCAAGTTGGGGTCCAACATGGTAATCCTTGATTTGCTTCAATTCTCGTGTTTAGCTGTAGGCTATAGCCTTGATTTGGCTGAATTCGTATTCTACATTTCTGCTCGTCTAGGGAAATCTATCCTGCTACGTTCTGCAATTCTATTTTAGTTACCTGTATGCTATGTTGCCTTGGTGATTTTCTAGACAACATAGAAATAGTGGTAGTTCTGTTAGTAATTTTTCAGTTAAACATGCCAATACATGGAACCTGCAATTCTAACTATTGAATGCTTTCAGAGAATGTTGTCACTTCACTAGAACTGATCACTGATTTTTTTTCTAGCTACTGAATGTTGCCACTTGCCAGTTCACTAGAATTGATCACTAATTTTTTTTCTAGCCACTGAATGTTGTCAGTTTACTAGAATTGATAACTGAATGTGTTTAGCTACTGAATTGATAACTAAATGTTTTCTAGCTACTGAATTTTTTACTTGTTTTACTTGTCTGTTTGTTTGATAAATACATATCTAGTAGAAATTTAATAAGAAATATATACTTGCAGGGACAACAGCACACATCCCCCTGGTGGATTTATGGGTTTATTCTACAACCAACCCCATTTATCACATAATTCACATTTTGTTGGTGCTCCATCTCATTATGCACCTTTCAAGGCATCAAGGCTTGTCGATGTTGGCATCAGTTTTGCCTCAATTGATGCACCACAGCCTAACAAATGTGGAGGTTAGTCTCAAAAAGTGGAAGTTTTATCTGACCAGCATGCTATTGATGTTTATAGCGATACGGAGAATGTCAGGACTGAGAAGCGGATCATGTGGACACTAGAAGAAGATGAGATATTGATGAGTGGTTGGTTGAAATATTCAATAGATTCATCCATCGGAGCTGACAGGAATAACGAGCACTGTTGGGGTGATGTTGTTAAGTCATACAACATGACTATCCTGTCACATAGGAAAAGAAATTCAAAGCAAGCCAAGGATCGATGGCACAAGATTAATTGTTGGACGGATCTCTATGAATGTGCATATCTGAAAGGTCACAGATAATTCACAAGTGGGTATTCTGATTAGATGTGGATTGATGTAGCAGACAAGTTCTATTTGGTAGACAACAAGAAGGCAAAGTGATATGTAGGGGCCTTTTGCGCGTCTCGACATCCACACCAGGCCACGGATGGCTAGTCACAACGTCAGTTGGGTTCCGGACGCGCATGTATGCTTCGGGGACCTAGACTTCATCATCACGATGGAAGAAGAGTTGGCGTAGGATCTCGTCGCCGCCCAACCTCTCCACTCCACTAGCCTCGACATGATCACCGAGGCACTTGAGGAGCTATAGCTACATGCACCGAAGGCCCCTACCCCCGAGGGTGACCAGCTCCTCGGCTTTGACCACGGGAGGTTAGAGTGCCAGCTCGGTGCCATCCTAGGACCCTGATCATCCTGGCAGGACCTACGCCACCTCACCTTCTTATTTGCCAATGTCATGGCATAGTTTGCCTGAGGAGAGCTGCTCTTTATGGAATACCTCATCTAGAGTGCCCCGACAATGCTCCTGTCCGGTCTCCGCAATGTCGCAGAGACCATTGGCCACCTTGTGGCGCAACGCACACCCCCATCCCCCACGAACGATGAGTTCGTGATGATGACTGGATATGTCATGGAGTCTTTCCACAACCTCCTCGCTAGAGAATCAGGGTCGCCCTCTAACTCTGAGTCCAGTAGGGGGAGCCATCACCCCTCTCATGAATGTTTCATGGCAGGTACCCCCAAGGGGCATGTTAAAAGCATCTAGGAGGAAGAAGCTACCCCAACAAACAACCTAAACGATGAGGTCGAGGGGGATGTACGGACCCCACCTTGCCTGTGGGTGGAGCAGCTGAAGGCTCGACACCAAGAGCTTGAGGAAGCACGACTCTAGCTCAAGCAGGAACTCACGGAGCTCGATCGAGAGATCGTGCGCCATGGAGACGGTGGGCGTGAATGCGCCATGGCCCATAACATGAACTGGAGGATCATCGAGGATGACGAAGCACTCCCACACTTTGCCCGGGCAAGCCAGAACATCGCTGCTACGGCGGCCTTGCTCTGAGGGCTTCTAGGGCCCGCAACGCCCAAGGATTGTTGAGCCCATTGTGAGATTCGCAAGCTACTCGAGCATGTAGCGGCGCAGCAGGCCGAGAGCTCGCTGTCTCGATGACGCGAGCTCGACGCCAGCCAGCACACACCCTCGGAGCGACCCAACCAGGACTCGTCCGTCCACCAAGCGCACGTCCTTGGAGCGACCCGATAAGGATGCATCAGTCCACCAGGCGGTCCCGGTGCATGAGTGTCTCAGCCGCCATTGTGACGCGTGCGACACCCTTAATGCCCACAGGCATGCCCGCAATGATACGAGGGAGGGGGGTTAGCCACAGCTACCACCCTCATTGTGGCGGACGCTATGATAGCGGCGAGGACTGAAGCCCAAGCCTTGACCTGCCGGGACCTTAGGCCTTTAGCCGACACATCCTCAACGCCATCTTTCCACCGCGGTACAGACCACCGACCAACATCCTAAAGTACTATGGGGAAACAAACCCTAGACTGTGGCTCAAGGATTATTGGCTTTCTTGCCAAGCTGGTGGAGCGGATAATGATGATTTCATTATCCCCACCCTCTCCATTGTTCTTGGCCGATTCAGCGTGAACGTGGTTGGAGCACCTTCCGCCCAACAGAATCCAAAGTTGGATGGACCTGAAAGAGATCTTCGTGGGAAATTTCCAGGGCACGTACAAGCGTCCTAGGAACCCATGGGATCTCAAAACCTACCAACAAAAGGCCAGAGAAACCCTTCGTGGGTACATCCGGCGCTTCTCCCGGTAGTGCAACGAGCTGCCCAACATCATCGACGTCGAAGTCATAGGAGCCTTCCTGTCTAGGACCACCTACAAGTACCTAGTTCACAAGCTAGGACATATGGGATCATGAACCACCAAGGAGCTCCTCAACATCGCCACCAGCCATGCCTCGAGCGAGGAGGTGGTCAAAGCGATCTTCGATGGTTTCAAGGGCTAGGTGAAGCCAGACGAGGATGCTAGCGAAGGCGCCTCCAACCGTCCCAGCAAGAAGAAGAACAAGCAGTGGCATGAGGGCTTGCTCGTGGCCGCCACTGACCACAAAGGGGGTCAAAAGCCCACCGAGGGTACCCCGGACCACTTTGAGAAGCTACTTGAAGGGCCATGCCTGAACCATGCTTTCCCCGTCAAGCATCTATACAAGGACTATGGCCTCATGAAGCTGTTCTTGTCTAGAGCCATTAATAGGGGGGAGCATGGGAAGGACCCCAAGTCGACCACGGACAACGCTGAGAGGAAGGACGGCGACATTCTGATGCTAGATGGTAGCCTCATGATCTTTGGAGGGTCGGCAGCCTATGACTCCAAGCGCCGCCAGAAGCTGACGCGTCGCGAGGTCTATATGGCCAAGCCAGCCGCACCTACCTTTCTCTAATGGTCGGAGTCTTCTATAACCTTTTATCAGACCGACCACTTGGAGAGCGTCACACAACTAGGGAGATATCCGCTCATGGTCGACCCGATCATTGGCATGAAGTGGCTCACCAAGGTACTGATGAATGGAGGCAGCGGCCTCAACATCATGTACATCGAAACCCTCGACGCCATGGGCATCAACTGAGCGTGTGTCCGACCGATCAGAGTGCCTTTCTACGGCTATGCCACTTGGGCAGATCGATCTGCACATCACCTTCAGGGATCCACCCAATTATAGGATGGAGACCCTTACCTTTGAGGTGGTCGAGTTCCATAGAACCTACCATGCCATCTTGGGATGACCATGCTACGCAAAGTTCATGGCTGTCCGTAACTACACCTATCTAAAGCTGAAGATGCCAGCACCATGCGGGGTCATCACCATTGGTAGCTCCTTCTAGCGCGCCTATGAGTGCGAGGTCAAGTGCTATGAACATGCCGCGACAATCGTCGCCTCCAAGGAGCTTGCGGCCATCAGGAAGGAGGTTGCCAAAGAATCACCCAACCCTAAGCGATCAGCCGAGTCTTTTGAGCCTATAAAGGGTGCCAAGGAGGTCCTCATAGACCCCAGAGGCTCCATGGGCAAAGTGGTGTGCATTAGCACCATGCTTTCCTCTGAATAGGAAAGCGCGCTCGTCGACTTCCTCCACGCCAACAGAGACATCTTTACGTGGAAACCCTCGGACATACCAGGCATTCCGAGAGAAGTCACTGAGCATGCCTTAAAGATCAGGCCAGGCTCCAAGCTAGTGAAGCAGTGCCTGCGTCACTTCGATAAGGGGAACGCAGAGCCATCGGCGAGGAGATTGTGAAGCTTTTGGTGGCCGGGTTCATCAAGGAAGTATACCACCCTGAGTGGTTAGCCAATCCCATTCTTATATGGAAAAAGAGTGAGAAATGGAGAATGTGTTGACCACATGGGTCTCAACAAAGCGTGTCCAAAGGATTTGTTTCCTTTGCCATGCATAGACCAAGTAGTCGACTCAAACTCAGGGTGCGAAACCCTTTGTTTCCTTGATGCATACTCTGGGTACTATCAAATCACGATGAAAGAGTCCGACCAGCTCGTGACATCTTTTATCACTCCATTCGGATCGTTCTGCTATGTCACAATGTCGTTCGGTCTAAAGAACGCTGGGGCTACGTACCAGTGTTGTATAATCAAATGTTTCAGGGACCTCATCGGGCGAACCGTTGAGGCCTATGTGGACGACATTGTGGTCAAGTCCAAATGGGTTGACCAGGTCATAGCCAACTTAGAGCAGACCTTCGCAAAACTCCGAGCAAACGACATTAAGCTCAACCCCGAGAAGTGTGTTTTCGGGGTCCCAAGGGGTATGCTACTGGGTTTCATCGTCTCTAAGCATGGCATCGAAGCCAACCCAGAGAAGATCTTAGCCATCACAAGGATGGTCCTGATTCAGAACATAAAGGGGGTACAACGAGTTATAGGGTGCCTCTCCATGCTCAGCCGCTTTATCTCGCACCTCGGTGAATGAGGTCTCCTCCTCTATCGGCTCCTAAAGAAGGCCGACCGCTTCGAATGGATGCCTGAGGCCTATGAGGCACTTGACATGGTCAACCGGCTTCTGACGAAGGCTTCGATACTAGACCCTCCGATCGACGGGTAACAACTTCTGCTCTACATCACGGCCACCACACAAGTGGTCAGCGCTGCCCTGGTGGTAGAGTGAGAAGAAGAGGGACACACCCTCAAAGTGTAGCGTCCCATGTACTTCATCAGCGAGGTCCTATCCGATTCCAAGACCCACGACCCCAAATCCATAAGCTCCTATACGCCATCCTTATCGCCAAGAGGAAGCTATGCCACTACTTCGAGTCACATTCGGTGATGGTCGTGATGTCCTTCCCCCTCAGTGAAGTCGTCCAAAACCAGGATGCCATAGGAAGAATTGCGATGTAGGCACTCGAGCTGATGGGTCAAGGCATTTTGTATGCCCTTGGATGGCCATCAAGTCCCAAGTGCTGACTAATTTCATTGCAGAGTGGACCGAGGTCCAAATGCCACTAGCGGTCATCGATCAAGAGTACTAGATGATGTACTTCGATGGATCATTGATGAATAAAGGCGCCGATGTGGGACTGGTCCTCGTTTCACCTCTCAAGGTATGCATGAGGTACATGGTTCACCTCTATTTCCCCTCCTCCAACAATGTGGCCGAGTATGAGGTACTCATCAACAGCCTACGCATCGCCATCGAGTTGGGTATCCAATGGCTTAACGTCCGAGGCGACTCCCAGCTGGTCATCGACCAAGTCATGAAGGAATCAAGCTGCCACAACACGAAGATGGTTGTGTATTGCCAAGAAGTCCACCAGTTGGAGGACAAGTTCATTGGTCTTGAGCTCAATCACATCCTGAGGCATCTCAACGAGGTAGCCGATGAACTGGCAAAAGCAGAGTCTATCCGAGAGCCGGTGCCAACGAGCGTCTTCGCCAGTGATCAGCACAAGCCTTTGGTCCACTACGAGGAGCTAGAATAAGCCGATGATGGGCCGACTGCCCTAGGCTCGGGGGCTAACCAGCCATCGACTCCATCTGACCCTGAGGTCATGGAACTCGATGAGGATCTAGCGATAGAGCTCAACCCTTTGGCCGACTGGAGGACGCCTTACCTCGACAACCTCCTCCACGAGGTGCTACCAATGGACAAGATGGAGGCTCGGCGGATCACACGTCACACCAAGTCCTTTGCCATTGTTGATGGCAAGCTCTATAGCAGAGCCACACCGAGATCCTACATCACTGCATCCCCATCGAGCAAGGGAAGTAGTTGCTGAGCAATATCCACGGTGGGGTTTGTAGTCACCATGGTGTGCCTAGAACCCTAGTTGGAAACACATTCTGATAAGGCTTCTACTGGCCGACCACAGTAGCTGACGCTGAACAGATTGTGTGCGCCTACGAAGGGTGTCAGTACTATGCTCGGTAGACCCACCTGCTGGCCCAAGCACTCCAGACGACCCCCATCATGTGGCCATTCATAGTCTAGGGGCTTGACCTAGTTGGACCTCTCAAAAGGGCGCCCGGAGGCTATACGCACTTGCTTGTCACCGTGGACAAGTTTACAAAGTGGGTAGAGGCTCGACCGATCTCCACGATCAAGTCCAAGCAAGCCATATTGTTCTTCCTTGACATCGTCCATCGCTTTGGAGTCCTGAACACCATTATCACGAACAACGACACATAATTCACCAGAAAAGAAGTTCCTCCGATTCTATGATGAATATCACAGCCGCGTCGATTGGGCCGCCATGGCACACCCCCGTATGAACGGGCAGGGTGAGCGCGTGAATGGCATGGTCCTACAAGGCCTCAAGCCTAGGATCTTCAAGCGCTTGAACAAGTTTGGTAGACGATGGGTCACAAAACTTCTTGTGGAGCTCTAGAGCCTAAGGATGACCCCCAGCTGGGCCACTGGCTACACACCATTCTTCATGGTCTATGGTTCTAAGGCTATCCTCCCGACCGACCTCGACTATGGAGTGCCGAGGGTCAGGGCGTACGATGAACAGGGTGCTGAGGCATCCCTCAAGGATGCCATGGACCAGCTAGATGAAGCACGCGACGTCACCCTCCTCCGCTCAGCCAAGTACCAGCAAGCTTTTCAGCGGTACCACAACCGTCGAGTGTGATGTTGGGCCTTCAATGTTGGGGACCTGGTGCTTCGCCTCGTCCATAGCAACAAGAAACGCCACAAGCTCTCTCCACTATGGGAGGGACCATACGTCATCATGGAAGTGCTCTGACCAGGCACCTACAAGCTCAAGACCATCGATGGCGAGGTCTTTGTCAATGCCTAGAACATCGAGCTGCTATGTCGTTTTTACCCTTAATATATGCACACTTTCTCTTATCAATTTTGCTATCGACTCCCTGATCTTTAGTGATAGCCGACCCCAGCAACAGCAAGGGGTCGGGCCTCACTCGAGGGCTAATAAGAGCATATCTATCTAGTAGACAGTCTCTACATCCGACCCTTTCTCACGTTAAGACCTAGAAGCGAGGGTTGCGGAAATGAACATTGAGTAAAACTGGTTGGACTACGAGAAACCTACGCCCCAGTGGCTACAGCACCTTTGCTCACCAGAGTGATTAGAGTTTTCTCTGCACCCCGAGCTTTTTAGCCTTAACTACGTAAAGAGTCAGTACGCGTTTAAGAGTCTATCCACCTGGCAAACATTCTCTGTGCCCGACCCTCTCTCACACTAAGACCTAGAAGTTAGGGTTGCAGAAATGAACACTGAGTAAAACTGGTCGGACTGCAAGAAACCTATGCCTCGATGGCTATGGCGTTTTTGCTCACCAGCATGATTAGAGTTTGTTCACCCGCACCCCGAGCTTTATGGCCTCAACGATAGAAAGGGTCAGAACGCACTAACCTTTTTATATGAAAAGGGGAGAAGGGCTAAAAATCTTTTAGGCCATAACGAAATTTAAGAGCTTGTCCACTTAATTCAAGTTCGCCGCCTGGCATATCTGCCTAACTAATTTCTTAGGAGGGATGGTCTCATCCTCTATCTCTACAGGTAAGTCCTATGTCAGCGGGTCACACAAGTTGATCAGATGGCTTGGGCACTGCCGAGAGATGGGTAAGGAGCAGTAGGATACCCCATGTGGGTTATTCCCACTCCGTCATGAACAACGGACCTGGTTTCCACTCGAACGTATCCGGTAAGAGCTCCCGAACCCATCACTCGTGCCATCGAGGTAAGACCTATGCTAGTGGGTCACCCTTAATTTACGCATGTTTTCTCTTATTAATTTCGCTATTGAGCCCCCGACCCTAGCAACGGCGGGGGTCGGGCCTCGCTAAGGGGCCGGCAAGAGTGTCTATTCGGTAGACATTCTCTATGCCTGACCCCTCCTCACGTTAAAAACTAGAGGCAAGGTGTGCGGAAACAAACTCTGAGTAAAACTGGTCAGACTGCAAGAAACCTACACTCCAACAGCTACGACATTTTCGCTCACTAGGATGATCAGAGTTTTTGTGCCTGCACTCCATGCCTTAGACTCCCCCTTCCTAGGAAGGATTTGGAGGGCCCCACCTATGGAATCTCTATCGAGGAGAGGCTAGCAGGTCGCCCAAGTCGATCGGATGGCTCAGGCTGCTGCCGAGAGATGGGTAGGGAGCAGCAGGATGCCCCACGCCGGTTAGGCCGACTCCATCATGAACGATGGACCCAGATTTCACTCGAACATATCCGATAAGAGCTCCCTAGACCCATCACTCGAGCCATCGAGGTAACTTTACCAACCCCCGCTTCTACTTTCCAGTGCATGATAATTCATTCATCCATTCTCATGCATGCTTTCATACATTCATTTATACATTCATCCATACATTCATCCCATACATCCAAGCATTGCATATGCAATTGCTGCATCACAACGCTTTGTATCACATCACGAAGCAGTAGTTGTCTCATTCGATATGAGCGGCGACCAACCGAGGTTCGAAGGCTGGCCTATGAAGGGTTCGAGACTACCTCGTGTTAAACAAAGCAAGGGGAGAAAAACGTAGATGATCCCAAGCAGCCTTCACTTGACCCTGCTCAGAAGTAGACATGGACATCTTGACCTTCTCATTTGTTCCTAACCTCGAGCCAAGCCCATAGAATCTCTATTGAGGAGAGGCCAGCGGGCCACCTAAGTCGATCTCTAGAATGACTTGAGCATCTACTAGGAGGCAGGTCAAGGAGCAGTGGAATGACACATGAGGGCTATGCCGACCCCGTCAGCGAACAATGGACCCGGATTCCATTCAGAAATGCTCGTTAGCAAGCTCGCTGAGCGCAACACTCGAGCCATCAAGGCAAGTGTTGTTAGCTCAGCCCCTCTAGTTGTGGAAATCATGGACGGAGTGACACATGAAACTTGGCTAACCCCTACCAAGCCCAACGGGGCTTAGGGGCTCGAGTCGCCCGACCCTAACTCAGGAATCCATATGATCGGGGTTCAAAGGCCAGCCCATGAAAGGCTCAAGGCCGCCTCGCATCGAACAGAGCTAGGGGAGAAAACATAGATGAGCACCAGTGGCCTTGGCCCAACCCGCTTAGAAGCAGATAGGGTCATCTCAATCTTCTCGTTCAATCCTAACCTCAAGCCGAGCCCATAGAATCTCCATCGAGGGGAGGCCAGTGGGCCACCTAAGTCGCCCTTCGGAATGACTCGAGTGTCTGTTGGGAGGCGGGTTAAGGAGCAGTGGAATGCCACATGAGGGCTATGCCGACCCTGTCATGAATGATGGACCTAGATTCCACTTGGACATACCCGTTAGCGAGCTTACTGAGCACGTCACTCGAGCCATCGAGGCAAGTGACGTTAGCACAACCCCTCTGGGGCGACGATCACAAAGACGAGTCAACCCTCGATCGGACCCCTACTACGTGCGAGGGCTCAAGGAAAGTTGGACTCATGAGGAGACCGAATGCATGGTCATAGAACGGTGGCTTAGATCCTAGGGAGGGGGTACATACGAAAAACTAAGAATAACATTTCTAAGACAAGAGACACTTTCTCCTACTAGTTTCGCTATCCTCTCCTCGATTTTCAATGACACTCGACCCCAGCAATGGTAGGGGGTTGGGCCTCACTCAGGGGCTGATAAGTATATATATATACCCTTTCTGAAATAGTCGCCGTACCTGACCCCTTCCTCACGTTAAAAACCTAGTGGCAAGGTTCGCAGAAATGAGCGACTGAGTAAGGCTGGTCGGACTGCAAGAAACCTACGGCCTAGCGGCTATAGCATTCTTGCTTACCAGTGTGATCAGAGTTTCCCTCCTACACCTCGAACTCTATGGTCTTAACAAACGGAATGGTCGGAACACGTTAACCCTTTTTCACACATAAAAAGGGAGAAAAAAACAAATTCGTTCACACCAAAACAAAAAAATAGATTTGATCAAATGAAATGACAAGTTTGTTTAAACGACACAGAAGGGTCGAAACTTGTCCGCTTGTTACAAGAGCAACCGTTCGACTAATTTAACTAACTAACCCCTTTGAGGGAGAACTACGTCTTCTATCATGTTCGCCAGGTCCTGCGAAAGGGGAGCCACTTCCGCTTCCATCTCCTTCAGCTCATGGACTTCATAGCTAGGCACGTAGCCATGGCTCGTCGTCTCCAGGTCAATGCTATCTCCATAATGAGAACGAGCAATCACAAAGGACTGATTGACCCCAGCACGAAGAGCATTTCTCTCAAGTTGGTGCACCCGAGTTGTGATCTCAACGGCACGAGCAGCGAGCGAGCTGGTCCCCTCTAACCACACCACCTGAAGATCATCATAGACCACCCCAAGGGTGATGCTCAGGATACTGAGCTCATCACTCTCCACCTGAAACTCCTCCTCACCTGGGCAAGGTCCACAGCTAACCCAGTAGAAACGCTCTCGGCCTCCAGCTTCTAGGTCGTTGTGCTTTCGAGCTCGGCCTGGAGTGAGCCAACCTTCTGTTGTGCATCATCACGCTCTTGGTAGGCCTGGTCATGCTCTCGAAGAGCCTGGTCATGCTCCTCGTGAGCTACACCACATTCCAAGTGGAGCCTCTCCACAGTTTAGATCAGTTCATCCCGCTCCTTGCATAATCGAGCGACTGCCGCGGTGTCTAGGCTCGCCCTCTTCTCTAGGGCCATGAGCTTCTCCTCGACATATAGCTTTATTTCCCTTTCCTTCTCAACCTTGCCTAGAAGGTCAAGGACCCGTTGGTGGGTCTCAGCGTCCTTCTAGAGCAGCTCATCCCACTCCTTGACCTTGGTGGACTCTACGTCGTCCTTCCACGACCTCGCCGATAGGGCCTCGAACGCCTTTTCATCCTCATCAGCACCCCGATGGGCCTTGGCCATCCGTGACTAGAGATTGGCCACCTCCTCGGTGAGGGGAGTCATCTCGGCCACCCTCTGCTGGGCGGCAATGAGCTAAGCTATCACCTCCCCACGTAGTCACGCCTCCTCGATGAGGTGGTCCTAGGCTTCCTTCTGTTGATGAAGGAATTGAGACTTTCCCTAGCTATGAGCTATAAAGGACTGTAGAAAGATGATGATCAGGATACAAAAAGTATATAAAGGAAGATAAGGGCAAGAGGCAGGAAAGAACAATACCCGACCGGAGGGAACAATGATGTCGCGCAACGCGCCTATGGCATGGTTTAGGGCCTCGAGCATGAACACGATCCCTACGTCGAGGCTCTCCCGCTCCATGCTCTCTACGACATCGTCAAGGGTGAAAAGTGCCGACGCTGGATCCCATGGATCCACCCACTGGTGCAGGGGCTCACCCCACGTAGGTGAGCCATAGCCCGCCGATGTCAGGTCCAGGGACGACTCCCCGATGGCTCCAAGCACCGCTGACCCCTCTCACCATGACGTCCCCTCTAGCGACAGAAGGGGTCATTGGCATGGATGCCAACCTCTCGCCTAGCACCACGACTCCCGGGGACCCCTCGGCCACGTCCCCCTCCATCCGGCCCGCGCTAGGCGCCGTCGCTCGAGCTGCCAATGGCACGGGTCGCACCAGTGCCTCTGGCACCACTGCGGTTGCGCTCGGCTGCAACCCTTCTGTCATGACCGCTGCCACCTCCACCTGCATTGGCAGAGTCATGATCAGCTGCGTCGCACCCGCCATGATCGGTGCCATGAGCATGGCCAGTAGTCCCATCCACCTTGTCATCGGTAGCGGTATCGCGCCCATCATTGGCTACTCTGCGACCTTCAAAGATGCCCCTTGAGCCCCCGTATCTGCTCATCCCACCGAGGGCATGGGTGCCACCATATGCAAAGTTTGACCGACCGACGACACGGTCACACTGGCATCACTCCCACCCAAAACAGGCGCGATGTCAGTCGATGGCTGCCACCTTGATTAGAGGGCAATGCTCTTCTTTGGCACCAATGCCAAAGGATTCTGCTGCCTGCTGATGCTGTAAGGGACGAAAAGCATAAGTTAGGACAAAATCTGACTAAAACAGAAAAAACAGAGGAACTAACAACTCACCTCAACGCCGTCGGGCGGCAGATGCGTTTGGGGGGTGAACCCTCTGACCTTTGCTTTGCCTCATTAGAACGAGGCCATTTCAAGCCCGCCCCCTGCTCCTGGGCAGAGGGGCTCGCTCCCCTTAGTTCTTAGGGCGCGACTATGGAGCCGCCTACCTCTGATGGCACCTCAGGCACGACCGCAAAACCTCCCACCCCTATTGGCTCATGGGGTAGGCCGACGGTATGACTTGCCTCCGTTGGCTCCCTGGACGTACCCTCCCCTTCATGGAATGGGAAGGGCCTCGATGCCTGCAAGGACAAACCAATACCTGTCAGCACATCCTCGCTCTCTAGGTTGTCCCACTCAATATGGTTAGCTACCTCATTGTCATCTCCATTGTCATCATCATCATCATTGCTGTCAGTATCCTCCCCTCGTTCCTGCGCTCACAGCTTTCGCTGCTTCTTCCTCTTCTTGCCCTCCTTTGCCTTCCTCAGCTGCTACCCCTCAGTGTGATTCACTGACCTCATGGCCGAATCCCTCGATAGCAGTGCTGGGTGATCCATGAGGATGAGGTCCCTCGGCTAGTGCCGCCCCTCTCAAAGTTAGTCTCAAGGGGTCAGGAAATCCATTGAAGAGAAGGCAAGAGAAAGGGAGACTTACGAAGATGATGTAGCCTAGCTCTGGCCACATATGAGGATGCCCTAGCACTAGGTAGATGAAGTCAAGGGTAGCACCCCGTGTCGTCCCGCAAAGGCTCCATTGCCTCCTTGATGCATTGCACGATCTCGAAGTTGGGGAGCGTCCCCTCGGCGAATGGTGTTCCATCAAACGACACCTTGGGCGCCATCGCATATAGCGAGAGCGCCCATCATCAAAGGTGCCACCCTCCTTGCATGGTAAGCCCCAATTACACTCGACCCCTTTAGGCCATTCTCTTTCAAGATATGGATGGCGGTGATGTGGTTTTGGATCTTCTTGTCCTCTGGGACGCCCCACTTTCTCCACTACTCTGAGGCCTCTTTGTTTAGGCGCCCAATGAACTCCGACAGAGGGGGGGGGGTGGCGCCGTTCTTGAGATAGAACCACTATGAGTGCCACCCCTTGTTGGATGTCGAAAGCTGCATGGATGGGTACTCGCCGACCCGATTGTTCTAAAGTTGGATGCTGGCGCACCCCATCGGCATGTGCATCTCCTGCCTGCCTCTTTTCTCCCTCTTCTTCTAGAGGGTGATGGCGAAGAAGTGCCTCCACATGTCAAAGTGGGGGCTAAACCCCAAGAATCCCTTGCATAGGGTGACGAACGCCGCCATGTGCTGGATCCCGTTGGGATTGAGATGTTGCAGCTCAATCTTGTAGTAGTGCAGCATCCCCTAAAAATCTATGGGTGAGTGTCGTGAACCCATGCTCGTGGAAGTGGGCGAACGACACCACATAACCATCGGGTGGCGATGGCAAATCCTCCTCGTCGGGCAGTAGCCACGCCTCGGTCGAGGTCCGCGTGTGGAGAAGGCCACGATGGATGAGGCTCTCCATGCACTGGAAGGTGATATCGGAACGACACCACTGATCCATTGGAGGTGGGGGCGGATGGATATGGGCTCAATGATGGTGGAGATACGGAGGCAGGAAACCTAAGCTATTGGTGGTAGCGGTCGTGGCTACGGAGGCAAGGATGTAGGCGTGTGTATAAAGCCTGGGGGCCAACCCTTTGGTTTTATAGGGGCGACGTGTGCGACAAAACCAACCGCCCGCTTGGATCTCCGCGCCTGCCACGATCTGCCACCTCATCTTGCCATAGGGCGTGCGCACGCAACCTCTGTCCATTCCCTCAGAAAACTTGCCAGATATTCTATCTCTCTGGATGGGCCATGACCCATCATAGGTAAGAGGAATACGGAGCTAGAAATGCTACTATGGCCCATCTAGGACTAGGAGTTTGAAGGTTGGCCCACCAACAGGTTCGACAATTGCTCCGGGCACCTTTAGAGTAAGGGGTGGAAAGGGATGGGCCCGCTAGCGGCTAGTACCAGAGCGCATGAGCGCTGCGGGCATCCTGGCCCATGTTCAAGTCTCGGCCAGGTATGATCCATGGTTTTTCCTTGAAGAAAGGCACAGAGCCCTGGGGACCGGTCGAACAAACCCAAGAACTATATGGATTGACCGCTGAGAATCTAGAGTCGGTCACTAGCTAACCCAAGCCAGATCCCCGTGAACAGAATGCTGAGGCCCCACTCGGACTAGCCAGCTATCAACTCACCAAGCACCTTGGCTCATCCATAGAGGAAAATCATGGCACGGCTCAACCCCTCCGGTTGCGGAAACCACGGATGGGGTGACGATCACAAAGACGAGCCAACCCTCGACCGGACCCCCACTGCGCGCGGGGGCTAGAGGAAAGTTGGACTCGCACGAAGACCGAACGCATGGTCATAGAACAATAGACCCCCATAGGGGTCGAAGTCAGGAAAGACCTTTTTCGACCCACCTAATCTCATGGCTATACCCCCGAGGGGTCCGATCTCGACGAAAGGGAATCGTTGTCGCCAGGACATGCCATGGGTGACAAAAGAAGGCCAAGGCCATCAGAGTCCTCCCATCCAGAAAAGCCTCCGAAGGAGTATTCTACTCCTTCGTAGGCTCAGGGGCTACTATCGGGGACTAATACTAGGGTACCCAAAGAAGAGGAGCTAACGACCATCAACATTGAGTCATCCGAGCAGTCAAGAGCGTGACTATGGCTCCAACCGACCCCAGGTGCGCAAGCTCCACCTTGCTTGGCCTTTGGGGGAGGGCTTCGCCTCACCCGACCCCGAGGCCACGAGCTCTGCCTCGCCCGACCTCTAGGGGAGGGCTTTGCCTTGCCCAACCCCGAGGCCGCGGGCTACACCTCGTCTGACCCTTGGGTTTGCGCCACCTCGCTCGACCCCAATGCCGCAAGCTTTGCCTCGCCCGACCCTCGGGTTTGCGCTCTACCTCACCCGACCCTCGGGTTTGCGCTCTACCTCGCCTGACCCTAAGGCTGCATGCTCCACCTCATGCGACCCTTGGGTTTGCGCTCCACCTCGCCTGACCCCAAGGCCATGGGCTCTGTCATGCCCGACCCTCGGGTTTGTGCTCCGCCTCGCCTGACCTCTAGGGGAGGGCTCCACCTCGCGCGACCCCTGGGTTTGCGCTCTGCCTCACCTGACCTCTAGGGGAGAGCTCCGCCTCGCCCGACCCCGAGGCTACAGGCTCCGCCTCATCAAACACTTGGGTTTGCGCTCTACCTCACCCGACCCCAAGGCCATGGGCTCCGCCTTGCCTAACCCTTGGGTTTGTGCACTGCCTCGACCGACCCCAAGGCTACAGGCTCCACCTCGCCTGACCCTTGGGTTTGTGCTCCACCTCGCCCGACCCCAAGGCCATGGGCTCAGCCTCACTCGACCCATGGGCTTGCGCTCTGCCTCGCCTAGCCTCTGGGGGAGGGCTCGGCCTCACCCGACCACGAGGCTATGGGCTCTGCCTCATGCTATAGAGACCCATACTGCCGCCAACCACTCCAGGTCCAAGCGTATAGGCCTGGGTCAAAGCTCTGACACCAAGGAAGAGACCGGCATGCCCTGATGTAACCCATTGCCATGACGGACCATACCTAAGGATTCACATTAGGAATAGCATCGAGCGTACCGGTGTTGTTCTGCCTAACCCCCGTACGAGCGCTGACACGCGTGTCAGCTCACCACGACGCTCACTACAATGGAATGGAACACCATGACAAACAAATGACGCCTACGCATGGCGCTAGTATGGAAAGGGTCACGACGTGGAGCTATCCCTATTGACATTTACAGGGTCCACGGGACCCGCATGAAGGAGAAGAAGGACCCGGTGATCCTGGAAGAACTCCTCTCTCGTTCTTCTCTTTTCCTCCACTGTAACCCATGCTTTTCCTTAGCCTATAAAAGGGAAAGCAGGGCATCCCATTAGGGGCATCTGACCTATCCTGACCGATCGATTCAGGCCAGACCCGAGCTGACCGTCGAACCCATCGAACCCCGAACCTTGAGCTAACAAACACACGAGCGCACGGCTGAGCAGCGTCCGAGCTCTCGGCACCCGTTCATTCTTTCCACCTAAGACTTGGGACCTGTCCCTCTCTCGTCCGTTTGTAACCCCTACTATAAACTTTTGGTGCTAGTAACACGAGCAGCAACGAACTGGACGTAGGGACTTTCTGCCTGAACCAGTATAAACCTCATGTCCTCTAAACACACCATCCGAGCTAGATGCGCAATATTTGAAATTTACTCGTTCGTGGTAACTCAAAACACCGACACAAAGCTAGGTCCCTTTGTGCTAAAGAATGTTTGGAAAATATGCCGAGAGGAGCCAAAGTGGAAAACATAAAATGAAAACCGAAGGAATGCACGTAAAAGGAAGTCATATCACATTGAAGGAGAAGTGGAGGAAAATGATGATATTGAAGAAATGCCAAAGCGACCTAGTGGACAGAAGGCAGCCGAAAAGGCCGCTCTTGCTGCAAAAGGGAAGTCCAAAGGATCAAATTTGGATGATGATGGAAAATCAAAGGAATCGGCGATTGATGTGGAGAAGCTTGACAAATTTCGCAAAATCCAAGAAGATTTAAATGCAAACCTCATGAAGGTATTGGAAGTACAATAGAAGTTATTATCTGAGAAGCTTGAAACCACGAGACTGGCACATCTTACAGCTAAGGAGATCACCGAGGCAAAAAGGCTTGAGAAGGAATCAAAGATGATGCATGCTTACAACACTCTCATCTCTCAAGATACAAGTTCAATGTCCGATGAAGAAAAAGCTGAGCGTGTTGCTGCCATAAAGTGTTTTAGGAAGACTTTATTGCCTGAAATGATCTAGTCAGGTATGCACACATGCTGTTTCAGTTACCTGTATGTTACCTGTCAGTCTTAGTTGTCAGTTTCAGTATGCTGTATGTTATGTTACCTATTAGGTGGTATTTGGATCAATAGTCCAAGCACTAAAGTTTAGCCCCTAAACTTTACTCCTGCTGGGCTGCTTGAATCCATATGCTAAACTTTAGTCCTCTAATCTACAATGACTGATTTACCCTCATTTGATTATCCATGCACAGCCATGCATGCGAGCGGCAAGGGGTATGGGCCGTCCAGCGCCCCCCCCCCCCGAGGGAGTTTAGCCCAATTTAGGGCCTCTTTGGGAGTAAAATATTTTAGCCCAGTTTTTAGCTATTTACTCACTTTTAGTCCCCCTGTTTGGATCCCCATGGCAAAAAAGGGCTAAAAGTGCAGGGCTAAAGTTTTTCCATGGGATCCAAACAGGGCCTTAGTTTACATGTATGTTATTTGCCAATTGCCTACACCCATCCTTGTTCACTTGTTCAGTTCACTAGAATTGATATATCTGTTCATTTCTACTAGCAGGGAAAAGGAGGAAGCCATGGTGAGGTGTGCTCGAAATTCTACCGATGGCATGATAATTTTCGGTCTTGTTTCAGTCTTAGTTGTCTGATGACATGATAATTTTCAGTCTTAGTGTTTCAGTCTTAGCCGTATGATGGCATGATAATTTTGCTTGAAACCTGTCTTTTGCTTGTCAACTGAAACAAGCCGTTATATGGTTTGTGGTGTGAAACTATCTCCTTGTGTGAACCTATCAAACATTTGCATGTCTTCCTGTTTGAATCTGTCAAACGTTTGCATGTCTCCTTGTTTAAATCTGTCAAACGTCTGCATGTTTGCTTGTGTGAAAATATCAATCGTCTGCATGTCTCCTTGTGGGCTGGAAAATCAAAAGTCTTCATGTCTCCTGCCGTAGGTTGCAGACTATAAAAAGGTTTGACTCCATTCAGTCGCATATAGGATCTCTTCAGTAGTTAGCAACACAATGATATATAGAAATAATATTCATGATTGATCCTGGCTACATACATGCATTAAATGATTTGTATAGGGTTGTATGAGCTGTCTGTGTTGTAAATTCTAAGAAATTAGAGACATCAGCTGTCTGTTGTACGAGAATGTGCATTGTGATGTGTGCGGCAATTAAGTCTTTTGCGAGACTACTTATTGGGTCCTAAAATTGCTTGGCTGTTTTAAATAAATAAATCGGTTGAGACAACACGGTTCAATTGACTTGCTCATGAGTTAGCTTAATTAGCAAAGAGTGATAAAAAAAATCTCTTATATAGATTTGTCATGATAAGTACTTTCATAGTATCATATTTAATTTGAAGAAAATCACAACCCTTGATTTTCTTCTATAAAATAAACAGTGAAATAATTAAAATAATTAGGTAAAAAAGAAAATACTGGCTAATAAATGAGGGTTTTTTTATCCACGTCATTACAATTCTCCAAGTTTGAGATACACTATTACAATTCGTTTGTTCGGATGTCTTTCGTTATAATCCATCACTCCTCCATTAATGCCATTTTCTACACCCCTGTATGTACATGGGCACACTGTCAGGTACATATGCCTGTAGAAATACCAGTACAGCCCATTGCGTGCGAGGCGGAGCGGTGGCCTGCCTCAACGGAGGAGCGCATCCGCAGCGGCCATGGCGAGGTCACTGTGGCCAAGGAGCAGCACGCCGGCGTCGTCCGGTCGCAGATGCAGTACGAGAATTGGTGCATGCTGGCCTGCATCACGAAGGAGAGCGTGCAGGCCGACCGTCGCGGCGCTGTTGGGGGAGGAGTCATACGCGGTGGACATGTAGCCCAACATGGACCGCAGCGACCGCGCCAGCAGGTCCCGGGAGCTGCACTGTGTGGAGCCGTAGGGCACGGCGGCGAATGTGGCCGAGGCCCTCGGGCGGAACAACTCGACCATGGCAGCGCCGGCCCTGGCGCTTCCCTAGCGCCAAGTTGCGCAGAGCAGCCAGGAGAGCTCGCTGCTGGTGTCGAGCCACGAGAACTCTCTGGTGGAACCGCAGCTTGCTGGGCAACCGCGGTAGCGCCCCCGTCGGCACCTGCCACGCGCGCAGCGGCAACGACCGATGCCTGGCCTGGGCGGTTCGCTGGCGATGGGCCACGACCGCAGCACAGCGATGATTTTGTACTTGGTAGGCAGTCGCGGCACTGGTCGGACGCCCGTGGACAGGTGGTGGCGATGATGGCGATGGTGGTGCTGGCTGACTCTGCCGCGGGGGAGATGGTGGCGCTGCTACAGGTGGCCACATGGCGTGTGTGTCCACCGCTCCCGACGTGCTCCTCCGTTGAGGCAGGCCGCCGCGGGCGAGTGCGGCCGATCCGCCTCGCGCGCAGGCCGCTGCGGGCGAGGCTGCTGCTCCGCCTCACGCGTCATGGGCTTGTACGTATTATGTGCTTAACAGTGGTCTCATATACACGAGAAGTGTAAAAAATGGCATGAACAAGAGGGATGGAATTATAATGACAAATTTTCAAATAGACGAAATGTAATAGCGTATCTCAAAACTTCAAGAATTTTAATGCCGTGGATCCTTAAAAACGCAATAAATAAATAAATCCCAAGCAACACGGCCATGCCCCATGCGGCCATGCTGTTCTCGCAAGCGGACACCCCGCTGCCTTCCCTGCCTCACATACTTACAGTTTCTTTCCCATTAATGTTAGTTGTAGTGTAGTTTCCATCCTAAACTCTGATTTTTATTTATGGACCAAAATATGTGACGCTCATGTTTGTCTTTGTCACGTACAAGAGCCTATTTGGTAGGGCTTTTGCTCCAATTTCACAAAGCTGTTTTTCAGCTTCTTCTATCAAATAGGTTCAGATAAAAACAACTTCTCCGTAACATTTTCATCTCCTCTCACAGCACAAAAGACCATTGTGAATATGAAAATACTAGCATCTCCCAGCTTTCTCTCTACTTCCCTGAAAAGCTGTTTTACCAAACGTTTTTTGAAAACAGCTTTAGCTTTACTGTTGAAGCTGCTTTATTATGGAACTGAAGCCAAAATAAAACTACTTCACCAGTGAAGTTGAGCTGTACCAAACCCAGTTTCACAACTTTCTCAGAGCCGCCTTTCGTGCCTCTCTTTTCTTCCTGTTAAATTTTTCATGTGACCGATAATATGTTGCTAATAAGGTCAAAGTTTTCTACATGTGCCAAGAAAATTTGCCGTTTGGCACGCACATGAGCCACTACCGGAGACTGTTTAGTTACCGAGTGCCCCGACAATTACCGAGTGTCAAAAGTCGGGGCACTCGGAACACATTATTTACCGAGTGCCAACACTAGGAAAATAAAAACACCCGATAGTCGACAGCTTTACCGAGTACGCACACTCGGTAAATTAAGACACTCGGTAAAACCACAAGTTTACCGAAGGGGCGCACTCGGTAAAAACAGCCACTCGGTATTGAGGTGCCACGTCACCTACGATAGCAACCGTACGCCAAACGGCGTCACGGCATGACATGTTTACCGAGTGTTATGAGCATACACTCGGCAAATATCACGGTAACAGCTCCGCCCGTAAAGCGCCCATAGCAAATAAAAAAGACCGAAAATATTTACCGAGTGTCACTGCACAACACTCGGTAAAGACTATCTTTTACCGAGTGTATTGGCGCAACACTCGGTAAAATTCAACCAAATTTCTTGTTTTTCCCTTCATTCTTTTTCCTCTATCCACATATGATATTTAGTACTCCATTCCAAAATATGGTGTTTATTTCGATTTATTTACTATATTTCACAAAATTTTCATTCTTTATGAAAATTAGGTACATATCGTGTAAATTTAATTGTAATAATTAAAATCGAACTCGATAAATCACGAGATTGGAAGAATTAACATTGAAGCATACATCTATGTTATAGAAAAAATTTCATACCGTTTTGGAAGTATTTTTACATTCGTCGCTGCCGAACCGGTACATCTCCCCAAGGGACGCTAAACATTCACAATGACGAGTAGGATTTCTATTAAGAGTGAAATTCAACAATATGATTTGAACTTGGAATTTTTTAGATAGTAAATAGATGACATGAAATAGTTCATGTGAAAGTTTGGTGAATTTTAGGATTAAATTGGCATTTTTTCTTTTTTGTTTTGCATGAAATAATGGATACTTTTACCGAGTATGACCTGAAACACTCGGTAAAGGTTAGCCACGGCCCACCGCTGCCACAGTGGGCTGCCATGCTTCTGTTTACCGAGTGCCGTAGATCTAGGCACTCAGTAAACATGTACCAGGCTTATGTTTACCGAGTGCCGTAGATCTGGGCACTCGGTAAACATGTACCCCACATGTCATTGGGCTACGGTACTTGAGTTTACCGAGTGCCGTACATCTAGGCACTCGGTAAACAGAAGCATTCAACATAGCCGTTTCTCCCTCAAATCATGCACAGACGCACACACACACCGCACACGCCTCCCCACCGCCGCGGCCGCTGGCCTCCTCCCCTCCACCACCGCCGCCACCGGGCGGTCCCCCACAGCTGCCGCCACCGGAGAGACGGAGAGAGAGACAGCGGCACCGGCGCACCGGACGACGATCCCCTCCGCCGACGCCGCCCCGTGCTCCCTCCTTGGCTCCCGTTCCCGCGAGGAGGGGTGGGGTGGGCCCCAGCAGCAATGGCGACGGCGAGCACTCTCTCCCCTCCACCACCGCCGCCACCGGGGGAGGGCGGTCACCCGCCGCCACCGCGGGACTGCCGCCGCCGCGGCCGCCTCCTCCCCTCCAAGCTCCGAACCTGCTCATCTGCTGACTGAATTAGGTAACACACCACTGCTCCCATGCATCCACTTGGCATTACAAAACTAGACAGCACAGCTTCATCACATCAAAGGGCTTATTATTATTAGTTCCATCAGAACTTGTCAATTAGTTACTCCAAGATTAGTCACTAGTTTGGTCGATGTGTGAATTTGGTTACCAGTTGCTCGATCTCATCAGTAGTCATCACAGCAGTGGAACAGAAGAAGAGAAACGAAAGAACATTGAGACCTATTGCTTGCTATATGGTACACAGAGAGAGAGAGAGAGAGAGGTGCCTTAGTAAGGCCTACGTCCCTGGAAGGACGGGGATGGTGGCAGCAGGCCAAGGCAAGGCGAGGTGGCTGACGGCAAGCCTGCTAAGCTTCCAGCATCAGGGAGACAACACGGGACTGCAAGTTCCGTGGCTGAGGGCAAGCCTGCTAAACTTCCAGCTTCAGGGATACAACGCGGGACTACCGGTTCCGCTTGGCCACCCGCACGAACACAACAGAAAGGCATGATGGCGCCCACCATGGCCTGTGGACTTCCTGCTCTCCTTTCAGGCAGGCAACTGGCGAGAAATAGGACTAGGAGTTAGATGAAACATTCAAGCATGTATTTTAGTTTACACTGTGCAAGTGCAAGACAGAAAATACTATAAAATTATCACCAGATTGCAGGAGAGCCAAATAAATGCTCAGTTGTTTCAGGTTCCAGGAGGAACATATTTGACAAAGATAAGCAAGCATGCAATCCGACTGATAACACTTATCATACTTTTACAGACTAAAACAGATAACTAGCTTCCATGATATCTCCCTTTTTCCTTGGACCCATGATTTTATTTCTCAAAGAAAATGATTTGGTGACTGAATTTTCCATTTTTTACTTCATATACTAGTCTGGGTTACTGTTGGACTGTGCTAAATGTACTGGCCTCAAGCTGCACTCTGAAGATTGGAGCTCTAGAAAATCAAGATAGACCTGTGGGCTGTGGCTGTGGCACTGTAACCGTGCTGCTGAAGTCATAACCGTACAGTGAAATGTCATGGTCATAGGTCATCTTAGATTTCAGGTGATTGGGTCATGCCTAATCAAATCATCTGTGCATGTGCAGGTGCTTGACAAGGAAACCACGTTACCTACTGACATCATTGAGAACAATAGTAAACATTATATAACTAAACCATAAAGTTTGCCAAAGAATAAAAGAAAATGTGTGCCTTGTATTTCTACAATAAAGTGACATTTATATTTATATACTAATTAAGCATTAGTTAAAACGTCACCCAAACCATAACCTGAATTTCCTTTTTGCTAAGTTACCAACATGAGGTCCCAAGTTCTGTAAAAGGAACTGGTCACTAAGAGCACATAATTCAAGAACACTATAAGCCAGAAAATTAAGCTGCTGCCGGTTGCATTCCAAAAAAAAAAAAATTAAGCTGCTAGAACTTTACAGTATTTCATTTGTTAAGATAGGGAAGTATTGCTAGGGGAAAGAACATTTTTCTTCACTGTTTCACACATGTCAAAAGCTATGCAAACTCAAGAAAACTGAAGAAAAAAATCTCAAACTCTAATGGGCATCATATAATCGAAATATGCATAGGTAAACTCTTCTGAAGCGCAAGAGTAGAAGCAGCAGAAATTTGAACCTTTGATGCGTCTCAACTCTTTACAGAGGGTGATAAAATCTCCCCATTTCATATGACACCGTCTTATAAACCTTAGGTAAAATCTCATCATCCAATCTAGCAAACATCTTCTATGTGAATCGACCAAGAACATGAATGTCTCTTTATCATCTCATATGGTTTTTCTCTAGCACTACTACTCTATTGCTCTAAACTGCAATATCGTCTATATGTTAGGATGGATGACCGTCAGTGGATGTACACGGGCTATCAGAAGAGGGGTCAATACACAAATGAATGGATTGAGAAGGCCAATGATTTCATGACGAAGGCATTTGCAAACGGACGACGACATGCCTGGTGTCCCTGTAGGAAGTGTAAGAACAAGGCAATGAAAACATATGAGGAGATGACTAAAGATCTTGTCAACAATGGATTTGTAGAGAACTATACCCGGTGGACCATGCATGGTGAACGCCATCGTGCGAGAGAAGAGGTCGTGAGACAACGGATCGAGGAGTTTGATTCTGAAGCCGGGGTGGCAGAAATGTTAAATGACCATGACATGGCTTTCGATGAAGGAAGTGCAGAGCAGGAGCCAGAGCAAACTGCAAAGGCGTTTTACGTCATGTTGGATGCGGCACAACAACCCCTTCACGGGCGCACCAATGTTTCTAAACTGGATGCCATTGCACGTCTAATGGCTGTGAAGTCCCAGTTTAGCTGGAGTAGAGAATCCTTCGATCAACTGTTGATAGTAGTTGGCACCCTACTTCCGGATGATCATGTTCTGCCAAAGAACACGTATGAGTCAAATAAAGTCCTTCGTGCACTCAAGATGTCGTACGAGCAGATACATGCTTGTCCGAACGGATGCATCTTATTCAGGGGAGAACATGCTGACGATAAGTACTGTCCGAAGTGTAAGGCATCTAGGTACATTGAGTTAGAATCTGGTGATGGTCGGAAGACGCAAACAAAAGTCGGCGCAAAGATCCTGAGGTACCTTCCTTTCATACCGAGGATCCAACGGCTTTTCATGAGCGAGGAATCCGCAAAACAGATGACGTGGCACAAAACTGGTCGCCGATACACTGACAAGATGATACATCCATCCGATGGTGAATCATGGAAAAGCTTCGATCGGAAGCATACCGACAAAGCTGACGAGGCTCGTAATGTACACATTGCACTGGCAACTGATGGGTTCAATCCTTATGGAATGGGTTCTTCACCATACACATGTTGGCCCGTATTCGTCATCCCTCTCAACCTCCCACCTGGCGTCGCCTTTCAACGGCAAAATATTTTCTTGTCACTTATAATTCCAGGACACCCGGGGGCTAATATGAGTGTGTACATGGAGCCTTTGATAGACGATTTGGTCCGTGCATGGGACGAAGGGGTAGTGACATATGACCGATTCACAAAGACAAACTTCAGAATGCATATTTGGTACCATTATTCCATGCATGACTTCCTGGCTTATGGGTTATTTTGTGGCTGGTGTGTTCACACGAAGATGCCATGCCCGATATGCAAGTCAGCTGTGGAGTTCTTTCGGTTGGAGAAGGGGGCAAGTTTTCTTCGTTTGACAAACATCGACAATTCCTCCCTCTTGACCACCCATTCAGGAGAGACAAGAAGAACTTTCAAAATGATGACAGGTGCCCAGGTTCTTGAGATGTTAGATGGTCTTGTGGTCGACAATGAAAAGGGGGGCTTCGTGGGATACGAAAAAGAGCATGCCTGGACACACAAGTCGTGCTTGTGGAAGCTTCCTTACTTTAAGGACCTCCTTCTTCCACATAACATTGATGTAATGCACACTGAAAAGAATTTCGCCGAGGCGGTCCTTCACACAATCATGGACTGGGAAAAGTCAAAGGACAATGTCAAGGCTAGATTGGATCAAGCAACGCTGTGCGATAGACCAAAGCTAAACATGTTGCCTCCCTTACGCGGGAAGTCATGGAAGAAGCCTAAGGCCGACTTCGTCCTAACGAGGGCCCAAAAGAAAGAAGTTCTTCAATGGTTCCAATCGTTGATGTTCCCTGATGGGTATGCAGCGAATTGGAGGAGGGGTGTGAACTTAAGTACCATGCGAATCACAGGGCTCAAGAGTCATGATTACCACATATGGATTGAACGCCTTCTTCCGGTGATGGTTCGTGGCTATTTCTCTGATCACATCTGGCGAGTGATGGCAGAGTTGAGCATGTTCTTCCGCAAGCTATGTGCTAAGGAGATATCTCGGACCAAGATTGAAGAAATGGAAAGAATGGCCCCGGTGTTGCTCTGCAAGTTGGAGAAGATCTTTCCCCCCGGCTTCTTCAATCCGATGCAACATTTGCTCTTGCACCTACCATATGAGGCAAAAATGGGGGGCCCTGTGCATGCTCATTGGTGCTATCCAATTGAGCGATGCCTAAAGGTTCTTAGAACAAAATGCAAAAATAAATGCAAAATTGAAGCTTCCTGTGCAGAGGCATCCATTGTGGAGGAGGTGTCAAACTTCACAACAAGATACTATGCCGACAACCTTCCTAACGTGCATAATCCACCCCCTCGTTACAATGCTGCCAACAATCAGTCGACCCTCAGCCTTTTCCGAGGGCAACTCGGAAGTGCAAGTGAACCTACCTTGAAGATGTTGAGCCTAGAAGAGTGGCGCTCTATCCAGCTATATGTGTTGCGGAACCTTGAAGAGGTTGGCCCGTACATTGCGTAAGTTTTACACAAACTTGTTTCTTTTCTTGTCAATATTTCGCATGCACCCATCCAACCCTCTTGTTAACGGCCGTTACAGCAAATTTGTTCTCCTCTACCATCGTCCATCACGGAGGGAACCCACTGAAGCGGAAGTTGAAACCCTTCTAAGACATGGCGCGGGAGAACGAAATCCCACTTTTATTTGTTGGTTCAAGGAGGAGGTACTGTTCAATTTCATTGGTTGTTTGTACTTAACTCTCAACTCGACAAATATATAACGAATCATCCTACTTGAACTAGCAGGCCAAAACTGACGTGTCTATGAGTGCCGAGTTGAGGCAAGTTGCCAATGGATTTGAATTTAGGGTCAAGTCATTCTCTGTGTACGATGTCAATGGATATCACTTTCACACAACTCGGCACGAGCAGAGTCGGCCGAATTGAAGAACCACAAATACCGGTGTTTTGCATCTCTTTTATACATGTATGATACATTTACTTTTGTATATGCGTACTGATAGTTTATTCCTTTTGTTGCAGGTGATTGATGGTGGGCGGTGGAATCAGGAAGATTAGGTCGGTTATGACCTTACTGGCTGGTGGCGAGGGGTCCAGCCAGGGTGGAGGAGGAGGGCGTGCACAGACTGAGGGTGGAGGGCGTGCCCAGGAAGGTGGAGGAGGATGACGACGAGGGCATGCCTAGGGAGGTGGAGCCTAGGGTGGAGGTGGAGCCCAGGGTGGAGGAGGAGGACGGCGACGACGAGGGCGTCGAGAGCCGACACCTCCTCCACAGGACGACGACGATGAGTTCATAGCGGCCACGGAGGAGGATGAGGAGGAGGAGGAGACCAGGGAGGAGATAGCGGAGGCGGTGGAGGAGGCACGGAGGGAGGATGAGGCCGAGCGGGTTGAGCGCGAGGAGGATGCCGACTTGCTGGCAGAGGAAAATGGGGTGCCTACGGTTTGGCTGCGAGGGTCGTCGCGCCTCCCAGACTTACCCATACAGAGACGGCCAGTGATTCGACCCTCCAAAACTAAGTAAGTAATTTTTGCATGTTAACACTACTTCACAAGTTTTTAAGTTATAACAGAAACTAATATTCAATCTCAATAACTTTGTGGAGGGATTGGGAAATGGTGATCCCAGGGAGTCACTCTCGCCGAGTAAACGGGATCTTGGGTCTTCTGTGCAGGGCAAACTACCCCGGGATGGTGAGGATCGATGGTGTTGTGCAGCCTGCCATGAAGTGGTCCCACTAGCACGCCGCCAGCGATCAGACTGATCGAGCTGGCAGGTGTTATAACAGCAAGGCCGACCGGGTAATGAAAGAGCTGTGGGTACGTGTTCATCGCACTATGCTGATAATAACATCACATTAATTGTATATTACTGACTGTATTTGCTTGTAGGATTACTACACCTTGGCGGAGGGAGTACGTAGGGAGGACGCGGATGACGTGGTGAACAGAGTCTGTGTTCACCGAGTGCAGGACCTCTTCTACGAGACAAAGCTCCTGTGCAGAAGAATTTACCATGGCCGCAGAGGACACAGAGTCACCAGAGCGCAGGCAGTGCACCTGCCCCTGACTAAGGAGCAATACTTGACGGTAAACATGAGATTACATCGTCTGCAATTAATTGCACTGAAATTGATTTATGATTTGTCATATGCTCGTGTATGTGCAGGTGCCTCCTGCTTGGTGTGCGGGGATGGACAACTACTGGGAGGCCATTGTGGACAAGTGGTTGAGTGAGGAGTACGAGCAATATCACGCCGTACGCTCACGTTGCTGTGCGATGATGCAGGGTTCCTCGCACAAACAAGGCCCCACTACCCTCAAGGAATATGCAGCCAGATATGTACGCGGATTTCATTTCGTTGTTGCTATGCTAACTTCTGAATGCATAATATCTTATTGTTGTGCTTCTTCCTGCAGACGCGGTTCCACCCCGGCCAGGAGTGCGCCTCGTTCAAGGCATATGCCTTGGCACACAAGGGCAAGGCAAAGGACCCCGACCTCATCTACAACCCAGAGGACCCGTCTAAGGCATATAGCAACCCGAGCGTGCACAGGCGCCTCAGCGAGTACACGGCGATGGCGAGAGAGATCCATGGGTCAGAATTTGATCCGAGCACCGCTGACCTCGAGGGTGACATCATCATGAGGTTGGGACCAGGTAAGCCACACGGGCGGTACTATATGGGCAACAGCACCATAGACACGGCCAACACTCAGACACTCGCCCAGATTAGAGCCCGGAGCACGAGTTCGAGTCCGGCCATACGCCCACGCTCACAGCCCCAGGTGGTAGCACTCCAGGTTAGTTCTGTTGCATTCGTTGTCCATTCATTTTCTACTCGTTCTTTATTTGCATTCTAACTATGTGATAAATAATTGTAGGCCCAGATTGAAGCCCTGCAGGAGTCACAGCAGGCCTCACAGAGCCAGCTTCAGGCCCTCGAGCTGTCGCACCAGGCCGAGTTGGCACAGGAGAGGGCGCGAGTGCAGACCCAGCTTGAGGCCTTCCAGCAGGCGCACAAGGACTGGTACGAGTACATGGCCCGTTTTTCTCAGAGCATGGGCCAGCCTCCACCGCCTCCACCGCCGCCGATGATACCGTTGGTGCCTCCACCTCCGCGCGACGGCACTCCTGTGAGTCACTTAGATGCACTCTTCACTTTCGTGTCATATAGAGCTACCTTCGACTTATACCTTAGTTTGACCTACCATAGCTTAGACCTTAGAATTTGCTTTGATCCAGATAACTCACATATGCAATCTCATTCTAGGGACCTTCTACAGCTGGATCGAACAACGATATGCAGGGTGATCAAGACCTGGACTTGACTCTGTTTCTTCGCAGGCCTCCGACCATGTGACAGGCCATCCGACCTTGTTTGATAGTTTTGTATGTTGAACTGTGGACTTGGTTGAACTTTGTGGACTTTGGACATATGTTGATGGTGTTTGTGGACTTTGCATGGTGCTTGTCGACATATGTTTGTTATTGTGAGTGGATGTGACATTTGTGGACATATATGTGATATATATTGCCTATCTGTCATATTATTATAATTTCCTATGATTTTATTGCTTATTGTGACTGGATATGCACTGAAACAAACAAAAAAAAATTCTGTGGACATATTTTACCGAGTGTAGCACTCGGTAAAACAGAGATTCTGTCAGTTTTACCGAGTGTAGCACTCGGTAAAACAGCGACCAGAACCAAATTGGTTCTGATTCTGTGAATTTTACCGAGGGTGCCATTTTTTACCGAGTGCCGCTTCCCCACTCGGAAATATTTGACTACTTTTTACCGAGTGGGAACACTCGGTAAATACTCGGTGCCATTTTTTACCGAGTGCCAGGTCCCCACTCGGAAATATTTGACTACTTTTTACCGAGTGGGAACACTCGGTAAACATTATTCCTGAAGTTTATTTGCGGAATTGTTTTAATCAACGAAAATGGTTATTATTTTACCGAGTGTTAGGAGCTACACTCGGTAAACATTATTCAAAAAATTTATTTGCGGAATTGTTTTAATCACGAAATGCTAATTTATTTACCGAGTGCTGCTAGTGACACTCGGTAAACGTCGCCGTTAACGGTCAGTTTGGAGGCTGACGACCGTGAAGTCATAATTGTTTACCGAGTGTCATTGTGCACTCGGTAACTCTCTGCGCCGAGTGCTCCGATATTAGACACTCGGTAAAATAACTTCACCGAGTCGTTGTTTGCCGAGTCCACCTTACCGAGTGTGGCACTCGGTAAGGAGTTTGCCGAGTGTGTAGCACTATTTGCCGAGTGTTACTCACACTCGGTAAATACACAGTATCCCATAGTGAGCTTGTCGATTAGCCATGGTCCACGATCATGCCTTGGTAATTCGAACTGGCAGGAATAAACACAGCCTGTTCGTTTCGTCGTAAACGATCGTGGATTATTTACTACTGGCTGGTTTGTTGTGAGAGAAAAATACTGTTTTAGCTTATAATCCACAATCGTATACGAGCAAACGAACAAGCTGACGATCGGCGGCGGCGGGATCCCAGGATTGAGTGGAAATTAAGTAGCGGCAATAATTGCAGCGGTTTCTGGACATACAGAAGGAACGAACCCATGAAATTTCTAGAACAATACACTTGAAACCAGTTCAGATTTATGCTGTAGCGAAAGACGAGGTCACGATAAAACTGAGGGCAGAGATGGCGCCCCATAGGGCCAGGAATAGAAAATAAATAAAAGAAAAAAACACAGGAATCTATATCTTTTATAAAGCTAAACCCCACTATAAATTTTATCTCAACATGCAAGACATTCACATCATTTTCCACTATCTATCCACATCACCTCCCACTAATAACCATGTCATCTCACTAATTTTCAATCTTTTAATGCAAGTTGTTCACACCATCTACACGAAGCACAATTTAATTTTAATATATAAGAAATATAAAGGCATTCATATATTGCTATTTCTTTTGTCATTCCATAGCCTTGCCTTCTCTAATTTTGGTAAGAATGGATATAAGAATATATAGGTTTAATTCATACATGCACATATATTGCTATTTGTTTTGTCATCATAGCCTTGCCTTCTCTAATTTTGGTAAGAATGGATGTAAAAATATATAGGTTTAATTCATACATGCAAGAATTTTTTATTTCTAAGAAAGCTCCGAAGCAACGCGCGGGGTATTCTTCTAGTAAGATAGAAATGTATCCAGAAAATAGAGGAGTGGAAAAACAAAAAAAAAACTACACAAATTGGTGTTTTGAGTGGAGGAACCAAGAGCACAGGAAATAGATTTTATGTGAGCCCTGATTGGAGGGGGGGAAACGCTTATAGCAAAGCAGGTCAAAACATGTGCTTTGCCGGTCAGCATTTGTGATATATCGTACTAAGCAATGACAGTGGTGCAGATCACCCTCTTCTTTGTGCGCTTTGCCACGAGGAAAGCTGAAACCATCACTACCGGAATCCTCAAATTTACTGAGTGTTTTTATGTTTGCCGAGCGTATTTCCTCAGGCACTCGGCGAACAAGTTCTTTGCCGAGTGCTGCTTTAAAAACACTCGGCAAAAAAAAAAACACTCGGCAAATAGCGTGTTTGCCGAGTGTCAAAAAAAAAAAACACTCGGCAAAGAGGGGGTTTGCCGAGTGTTAAAAAAAACACTCGGCAAAGAAATAAAATCTTTTTTTCTGGAAAAAAGAAGAAGAAAAAAATGAAAAAAAAAACTTTGTCGAGTGCTCAGGTCTAAAACACTCGGCAAATGAAAAAAAGCCCGCCTCCCTCTCTCCAAATCCGCGCGCCCCGCCCCTCCTCTCACCTTTCTTCCCCGGATCCGGCTGCTGCACCGCCCCTACTCCCTGGATCCGGCGGGGACCCCTCCACTCCTCTCCCTTTCTCCGGCCACCGCCCCGCCCCTCCTCTCACCTTTCTTCCCCGGATCCGGCCGCCGCACCGCCCCTCCTCCCCGGATCCGGCGGGGACTCGTGGGGCGAGGCCTCGCATCGGGGGCCCCGTGAGAGGCGGCGGACTCCGTGGTGGTGGGCGCGGGCTTCGCGGTGGTGGGCACGATGGCCGGCCACGAGGTGGTCGTGGTCGAGGTAGGCCCCAGCTTCGGCACCGGCAGCTCGGGCATGGTGGCGTGGCGGGCTTGGTGGCGGCGGGAGGCAGCTCGGGCCTGGTGGCTGCGGGAGGCAGCTCGGTGGTGGCGTGGCGGCGGGAGGCAGCTCGGTGGTGGGCGGCGGCTGGTGGTGGCGGTAGGTGGTGCTTGTTTTTTTTTTGAAAATGTTTGCCGAGTGTTTTTTGGGCACTCGGTAAAGTCTTTGCCGAGTGCTCGACAAAAAACACTCGGCAAAGATTCTTTGCCGATAAAAAAATTACGGAGTGCCCGGCAAAGGGATTGCCGAGAGTTTTGGTGCCTTTGCCGTGTGCCCCTGTTCCCGGCAGTGCATCAAGCGACAGGACTCTGCCAGCAGCTTCAAGTTCCACACCGAAAAAGTCCATGCATCTAAAGTCTGCGAGTCGCGACACCGGCCGGCTGACTCGTTTGTTTCGGTGTGACATACAACGTCCTAGGCGATGGGCAGATTGGCGATCACAGATCGCGCTCCGGGAGTTTTATAAAAACAACTTTTTTATTTTTATTTTTAAGTAAAAAAGTATCCTCCAATAATTTAGTAAAAAACTCTTTAATAAATAGAAAAAGATGTCAAATATTCTCTTCAACTCGTAAGTTTCCACAGCCTAAAGGAACTCTATATGTGAGTAAATTGGAAGCATGAGTAAATTAAAAAATAAAGGATTCCAAATGAGAAAGTTTTGTTGGTTAAAAATAGTTCGGGGGTTTCCCAATGCATAATCATTTAGGAAGCTATTATAGCATGCTGTTGCACAAGAACAAAATTTAAGGTTCCTATTTATTCTGTTAGCTTACTATAGATCAATTTGTTTAGCAAGTAAAATATTCAAAACTCCTAAAGATGCTCTAAAGAAATCCGCATCATTTTCCACTACCTATCCACATCACCTCCGACTAATAACCATGTCATCGTACTAATTTTCAATTTTTTAATGCAAGCTGTTCACACCATCTCCACTAAGCACAATTTAATTTTAACATATAAGAAATATAAAGGCATTCATATAATGCTATTTGTTTTGTCATTCCATAGCCTTGGCTTATCTAATTTTGATAAGAATGCATATAAGAATATATAGGTTTAATTCATACATGCACATATATTGCTATTTGTTTTGTCATCATAGCCTTGCCTTCTCTAATTTTGGTAAGAATGGATGTAAAAATATATAGGTTTAACTCATACATGCAAGGATTTTTTTTTCTAAGAAAGTTCCACGACAACGCGCGGGGTATTCTTCTAGTAAGATAGAAATATATCCAGAAAATAGAGGAGTGGAAAAACAAAGAAAACTACACAAATTGGTGTTTTGAGTGGAGGAACCAAGAGCACAGGAAATAGATTTTATGTGAGACCTGATTGGAGGGGGAAAACGCATATAGCCAAGCAGGTCAAAACATGTGCTTTGCCGGTCAGCATTTGTGATATATAGTACTAAGCAATGGCAGTGGTGCAGATCACCCTCTTCTTTGTGCGCTTTGCCTCGAGGAAAGCTGAAACCATCAAGCAACAGGACTCTGCCAGCAGCTTCAAGTTCCACACCCAAAAAGACCATGCATCTACTAAAGTCTGCCAGTCGCGACACCGGCCGGCTGACTCGTTTGTTTCGGTGTGACATACAACGTCCTAGGAGATGGGCAGATTGGCGATCACAGATCGCGCTCCAGGAGTTTTATAAAACAACTTTTTATTTTTTATTTTTAAGTAAAAAAGTATCCTCCAATAATTTAGTAAAAAACACTTTAATAGAAAGAAAAAGATGTCAAATATTCTCTTCAACTCGTAAGTTTCCACAGTCTAAAGGAACTCTATATGTGAGTAAATTGGAAATATGATTTAATTAAAAAAATAAAGGGATTTAAATGTGAAAGTTTTGTTGGTTAGAAATAGTTCGGCGGTTCCCAATGCATAATCTTTTAGGAAGCTATTATAGCATGCTGTTGCACAAGAACAAAATTTAAGGTTCCTATTTATTCTGTTAGCTTACTATAGATCTATTAATTTAGCAAGTAAAATATTCCAAACTCCTAAAGATGTTCTAAAGAAGGTACCGACCCGCCTCCCGCGAGCAACAAGGACGGCCAAGGGCAGAGGGCCGAGGGCAACACAACCGCCACAACATAGCCATAGCCATGATCAACTCCGGCTTCTCGCAACACAATAACACCAATGACATCAGTTCAGTCTCCAACTTTATGTCCATAAGAGTAGCTCTAAAAGTATCGTTATATCTTCCGTATTGATAGGATAAATATTTTAGTGAAAAAGATGTCCTCCTATAGACTATTTAATTGGATATCCAAATACTATTGTCCCCTATTTCTGATTTTTCGCTAGCCAAAGACGGAGAACATGACTATCTCTCTAGACTGTGTATAAGATATAGAAAAACTATTGAATGATGAAAAATATAGAGAACAATTTTATTCAAATAGTCTCCAAACGATAATTTAAAGAATAAGATTAAAAAGGACTCAGGACTCTTGAAGATGCTCCGAGGAATCAACAGACATCAAGGTTGAAAGGCTCCAATGAAGGTTAAGGCTTTTGTGTTTTTGTTTGTTGTTACCTTTTTACGTAATCATTTTAATAAGTATAGTACTTGTAGATACTGGTAAGTTATTTGCTCATAGTCTTATATCTTTGGCAATGGATGAGTAAACGCAGCTAGCTGCACTAAAATGTCCAAACAACATGTCAATCAATGACGATTCCTAGCAAAAGCCACGACGACTTTAATTTGGAAAGCAAACAACGTTGTATGGAGCCTCGTCAAAAAAAAAAGGTCCTCAAGGCCCTAGGTAGAGGCCTCATCAGTCATCCATCACCAAACTCTCATGTGAAGAGTGCGGAGAGTAGTGAGAAGCAGCAGGCTGGCGCCCAAAATCAAAGCACGTGCAGCCAAACCAGAGGTCCAAGCCAGGAAAGTGCTAGTACTGAAAAAGTGGGGCATGAGAAGTACGTGTTTGGACCTGTGCAGTGGATCGAGTTGGATGTCAACACACGTTCGCCAAATTCTAACGAGAGTAGTTGGATTGCGGAAGTCGTTCCCTGGTCGCCGTGGAGGTGCATCATTGAGTGCGACTTAGGTTGGCCATGTTACATGCTTGATGGACTGCTCGGGTCGTTTACCTTTGCTTCAATCATGTAATATCGACTTATCTTTAGATGGTTCTAGGCGTTCTATCCTCTTCTAAGCCATCTCTCTCGTCATCCTAGACGGAGGCTAGACGCCATTGTATTGCAATTTTTCCATCCCTCTTCATGAAAACATGTGCAATGTATATGTTCCCAAAAAAAAAGTCATATACCACCTCTTAGATGCCATCTTATCCTATATATACTATACATGTATATGTTATTTATATATTCAGGATAAATGTTAGAGGGGCTTCTTAAACCTCTAGACAACTTTAGCCTCTCCTCAAGATACATCCATGACAAAAATTTCTAAGAGGGGCTCCATGGGTCTGGCGGTGGTAGGGGGGGGGGGGGGGCTAGAGCCCCGCCCGTCCCACCACTGGATCTGTCCCTAGGCATGAGAGAGATAGAAGGGCTATGTTGCTTATGCATTGAGACACTGCCACAACTTAGCTTTTCTCTTCCCGCTGGTTCAAATGTTCTTGGTTTCTCCCTCTCCTTAATGTGCCATCTTATATTAGCTTAGAGCTACCTATTGGAGGTTCTGTAAGGGCAGAGAACGTCTCCTATACTCTCTCACCTCTCTCATGCTCCCACCTAAAAAAACCCATCGAAGTTTGTGTGAAAACAAATCAGCCAAAATGAGAATTAATGGATGATACAAAGATGCATGTTCATGCAAAAACTTGAGGATGAATAAAATGTTATGGAAGGAGGAAAAAATTGGCATGTCCAGTGATTTGAAAAAAATAAATAAAAAAACTCGACCTCGAACTTCTCTTCTTTAGGATAATGGAAAACACGTGGCGAACGGATAATAACCTCAAAACTAAAGTTGTTCGTCTCTGTTGCTTGAGCCATGTAATATTCATGTAACTGGTGCATATATGTTGTTAGATTTTTATACTCATGATCGGGAACCAAAAGATTGCCCCTTTCATACTTCATTGTCGGTGTTGTCGTCCCTTGTACATCATAATAGATGGTCGCGGCCTCTTCCATGGTTAATCCTGGGTTGTCTTCGACGTACTTCTGTATGTTCCTTAAATCTTTATTGTGTATTTCTTCGTCTCTTGTTGTAGCGTATGTATTCTGTGTTTGCCTTTTGAATTCGGACTTCAACAAAAACGAAGGCAGTGAGATACAGAGATTGAAGAAACTAACACAATCTTCCTTCGAGATGTGTGTTGTAAATTTTTCTTTCACCAAGGTGGTAATGCTGCCACTGAACGGCCTTTTTCTTTTCTATTGGTCCACTTTGGGAGCATTAGCGACTGAATCCAAGGACCTTTTCTGCAACTGCGAGGATGTCCTTGATCTTGTTTTGGGCTATGGTGGAGGAGGAGGAGAGGATGACGACAAGAATTCTGTTTTCCCGACGCTAATGAAGATGGAGGAGGAGGAGGAGGAGTCTCTTTTCTTGGGGCTGATAAAGATGGAGTCGGACGAGGAGGAATAGAAGGAGACCTCTGTCTTCTCGGGGGTGATGGCTCCGGATGAGGAGGAGAGTGATCTCTGTTGGGAGATGGTGAGTGATCATCGAGGGTGGGCGAAGACTCACAGTCGTCCTCATCATTAGATGACAATTGATGGTCAAGCTTAATGAAGCACTTGCGCCAGGCCACTTGAGAGCCCTTGTTTTGACCAAGTTTCCGCTTGTCTTCTGCTACGGGGTATTCAATGGGTATCTTGTTAAACTTCTTATCAAGTATTCTGTCAATGGTGACGCGAGCGTACCCCTATGGAATTGGGTGGCCATTAATTGTCCCGTCTCCCACAGTCCAGGCCTGGCCAAACGCCACCTTGTCCTTTGTCCATTCCTGATGGATGTACAACTTCACATTGATGGGTTCAGTGATGCTGCTGCGAGTCGATCCACAGCTGTTGCGAGTCCCAAATTGTGGTCTAAAGGCAGTAGAAGTAGGGTTTTGTGGTACTCCTGACCCATTGGACAGCAAAATTTGCTCGACTCATGCTTCAACAGTTGCCTCAATCCGTGCTTCCATTCCGTCTTCCATCTCTTTTAGTCGCCTCAAATACTCTGCCTTGTGTTCTGCTCTACCCCTCGAGCAGCTACGGTAAGTGTTAGATTCTTGGGGGAATGCTAGTTTCTAAGGAACAACACCGGTTCCTCTAGTGCAACCAGGGTGCTCTTTGGTTCCGAGTGCTTGGGTGAGCATGTCTTTCTCCCTATTAGAAGTGCGAGTCCCTTGCCTCACCTCCTCAGTTACCTGGGAGATCCTCCAGATGAGTTCGCTCATGGGTTCATTTGTGGAGCTAAAGCTCCTGTCCTCGTCATGCTGTATATTCCTCCCCATATAGTATAATACCGATCTAGGCTCCCAATCGGCTGTCTCAACCTGAACGCCTTCCTCAGCAAGGCGATCCATCTTTTGAAGTTCTGCTTCAAATTCTAGTATCTTTTTGGCGTAGCCATGGAAGCCGAGATGATGAGGATTCCCCTCTTTCTACGAGTTCTCCTTATTCTTCCTGCTCAGTGCTAAGTACTCCTCGGATAACCTGTATTCCTCGAAATCCTACTAGAAGTCCTTCTGCTTGCTAAGCTATCCACCATTGAAATCTGGCTCTTTATTTTGGAGGACAAAATTCTTTTACAATGTCCCCTTGAAATTCTTGAAGCATGTCCCTATGATTTCTTTTGCTTTTTTCTTGACTAACTCCCTATCATACTTGGTTGGGAAAGTGAAATACTCTGGGATCTTGACATCCCATATGTAATCCTTCTCACTTTCGGGAACCCTCCATGGGTTATCATCTTTCCCAATCCACTTCCTGTACCTAATCAGGATGAAGTCCCTAACAAGTAACCCAAGGATAGTCTTGTATTTGGTCAAAGCTATAGGCGGTGAGAGTGGATCCCCAAATTCATCAAACTCAGTAATGTGTCAGTGTGCATTCCTACCAATAGGAATCTTTAACATGCCTCGCTTGGATCTGGCCTTCTTGCTACCTGAACCCTCTAGCTCCTTGGCTGGCGGAGGCTCTTGCTAGAGACACCAAGTAAGCTATGACCCTCTCAATTAATTAGTGTGTGTGGCTACATAGTCACATGATACCAAAGTTATCTAACCATCTTGGTCATTTTGACCCAGATCGAGCAGGCCAGATGGGGTCCATGGCTGCTCGTTCTCATCGACTTGATTGACACCGTCACCATTTGTCGAATCATGCGGCTCTCCCATCCCAGCAATATCAGCCGCTTCTTGTTGTCGATCTGTTCTTCGACGATAGGGTAATAGGCGACGATGAGTCATGGCTGTGACACGATCGTGGTTAGTTTTGGCCATGGACAACTACTAATAGCATATGTTTATATATATATATATATAATGTGTTTAATGCAAAGTCTAATAATAAGTCCACATACAACAAAGTCAAATAATAGCATATGTTCACCTAGAACAAATTCATTGTTTGATTGACCACATACAACAAAGTCCACCTACTGTTCTATGAAACTAAGCCTACATCAACTTCCAAATAAGAAAAGCGATGACCATAGCCATAAATAAAAGCATGACATCTTTCCAAGACCAAGGAGCATTTCTCCTAATCTTCACATCTCCGTCGGGTGGCTTCTCTTCGATCTCTAGTGCCAGCAGATGGCCATGGTTTGCATTCATTGGACCATAGTAGGCCGGTTGCCCATGGTTTGCAAGGTAGGCCAGATGACTATAGTAGGCCCTCAAAGCTTCAGCTTTTGTGTTGTATTTTTTGTGCAAATTACTAGGGTAGCGATTGACTTGAGCATAGCAATCTTCCCAGGTTCGATAAATCCCAAGCATGTGACCAACATGCACTACATATCATGCCATGGTTGCCTATACATTTAAGTAAATTAGGTTGTCATTCAAACATGATGTATTCTTATAAAATTTAATATATTTATGAATAACACACAACCATTGCATAGATAGGAGTGTTTGAAAAACAGCTATTCACGTGCCTTAGTAATAGTTGTTAGATGTAGGAAAAATATAAAGAATATTTTTTATTCGTTAAAAACCAAATGATGATTTAGAGAGCCAATTTATGACTTTTGGATATACTCCTAGAGATTTCTTAGAGTCTTTAGTCTCACTATAAATCCCCCAACCATTGATGCGAGGTTCTTTCACAAGTATCGATGCAGGTAAGCATTTTTCCAAATTAGTGATACTTTGATCTGAAACTTACATGGTTGGTAGGGGAAAATATGCATCTCATACTATCCCAGGAAAGTGACATGCAAAAACTCATAATAAGATAGGATTGTTGGAAAATATTCCCAGTTTAATGCACAAGGCTACGTAACTATGTATTACTTGTAATCTTGCATTATTTAATAATTATGCATCTTTATGCTGATAGCATGGAGAATTCCTTGACAAGTTTGGACATATATTAGTTCTATAGATCTAAAGTAAATATACTCCATCCTCACATCCAAAAACATTGAGCATCGGTGGCATAGTTCCAAAAACATTGAGTATCCGCCTGATGGGAGCGCAGTTGCAATTGCAAGCTACGAGGTGAGGCCAGCCATTGGTTTCACATATGTATCCGACCAAGCTCCAATGATGCACAAGATGGTTTTATAGAGAAAACGTAAGTTTGTTTCACAGAAAAAATGCAAGTACTCCGAAAACAAACTACCATTAATGTTCAGAGAGCAATTTCTATCAAGTATTATGAGTCCCTGCTATGTTTATCCTGGTAACCAAAAATAAAATTACGCTTTTGTTCTTATCAGTAAACTGATGAATAGAGCTGAGCAATGTGCTACTAAGTAACAATGTACTACTTACTAGCAATTCGTCCAGAAACACAAACAAATGATAGCACACACTGTGTGGCAAACCTAGGTTCTAGCATTCATAGCTGCATGATCAAACTGTATGACTGCACACACTACATGATCAAACTGATTCAAGTAAGCAGCTGTGGGACATTTCATCAGACACGTAGCGGGCAGTGAGCCACACACTCACCGTGGGGGTGGGAAAGCAGCTGTCCGCGTGCTCCTGAAGGCCTTGGCGGTGGGATGGACGATGCGGTGCTCCAGCTTGGGGCGGTGGATGGCGTGGGGCGGTGCTCCGGTGTGGGGTAGTGCTCCGGCGTGGGGCGGTGGATGGCGTGGTTCGGTGCTCCGGCACGGGGCGGTGCTCCGGTGGCGCGGGGGGAGGGGTTGGCGCGGGGTTGAAATGAATTAGGATAATTTAAACCGCGCCACTTTTATAGCAGTAGCTCATCACTACCGGTTCTGCTTGTAAACCGACAGTGATGGGGCACATCACTGCCGGGTCACTCCCCAAACCGGTAGTGATGTGTTGTAGCAGTTAGGTGTTAAATTAGGTGTTAAGTAGGATAAGTTTTCATTTTCTTTCAAACTCCTCCTACTGGCGCAACGGTTAAGACCCCTCAACTTAGCCTCCGAGACCCATGTTAGAGTCCTAGGCGGCCCAAAATTTTTTGTTCTATTTTATAAATTATTAATTTATTTATGGAAATAGCTCATCACTGCCGGTTTTGCTTGCAAACCGACAGTGATGGGGTACATCACTGCCGGGTCATTCCCCAAACCGGCAGTGATGTTGTGTAGCAGTTAGGTGTTAACTTAGGTATTAAGTAGGATAAGTTTTTGTTTTCTTTTGAACTTCTCCTACTAGCACAACGGTTAAGACCCCTCAGCTTAGCCCCAAGACCCGTGTACGAGTCCTAGGCGGCCCAATTTTTTTTAATTTTTTATATATCACTGGCGGTTTTCAAAATAAACCTGTCGGTTTATTCTCATCAATTCTAGTTTTTGAAACCGACAGTGATGTTTATATATATTAAAAAATTTCTTTTATATACTGAATAAATAGAAGCAATGTATTCTTATGTCAAAATGGCTTGAAATTTTTTTGGCAAGCTTGTACACCCAAATTAAGACCCTACACAGGATCTTAGGTTTTTTTGATCAGTTTTTTTATTTATTATATTTTTCTGTGTGCTAAATGAGACAAAAGAGGGTGAATTTCATCTTGGACCCAATAGATTTTTTTCATCCACCTCCACAAAATTCTTATCCTGAGGGTACATTAGAGCCTGTGTAAATGTTTGGCACCATTCTGGATCTTTTAGTGGGTAGACTCAGTTCAACCTATAATTAATCGGAGTCGTCGCGCGGAAATTCAATTAAACCTTAGAAAGTAGCAAATCATCTTCAGAAAATGCCAAACTAGGTGTTTCCTTCACATGTGGCACTTGCAAGCCTAAAAAAAAGTTTAAGACCAATACAACACCAGAATGCGTATGAACCACAAGACCTTGATAACCTATGTGTATAGTCATGGTTCGATGAAAGGGCGCATGTACCTCTGTGAAGCATGTATAGTCCGCCTATGTCGAAATGGTTTGAAATTTTTTTGGCAAGCATGTACACCCAAATTAAGACCCCACACATGATCTTAGGTTTTTCTGATCAGTTTTTTTATTTATTATATTTTTCTATGTGCTGAATGAGACAAAAGAGGGTGAATTTCATCTTGGACCCAATAGATTTTTTCATCCACCTCTACAAAATTCTTATCCCTAGGGCACATTAGAGACTATGTAAAAGTTTGGCACCATTCCGAATCTTTTCGTGGGTAGATTCAGTTCAACCTATAATTAATTAGTGTCATCGCGTGGAAATTCAATTAAATCTCAAAAAGTAGCAAACCATCTCTGGAAAATCCCAAACTTGGTGTTTCCTTCACACATAGCACGTGCAAGCCTAAGAAAAAGTTTGAGATAAATACGACACCAGAATGTCTATGAACCACAGAAACCTTGATAACCTATGTGTATAGTCATGGTTCGATGAGAGGGCATGTGTACCTTTGTGAAGCATGTATACTCCGCCTATGTCGAAATGGTTTGAATTTTTTTACAAGCATGTACACCCAAATTAAGACCCCACACAGGATCTAAGGTTTTTCTGATCTTTTTTATTTATTATATTTTTCTCTATGCCGAATGAGACAAACGAGGGTGAATTTCATCTTGGACCTAATAGATTTTTTCATCCACCTCTACAAAATTCTTATCCCTAGGGAACATTAGAGCCTGTGTAAAAGTTTGGCACCATTCCAGATCTTTTCGTGGGTAGACTCAGTTCAACCTATAATTAAACGGTGTCGTCGCGCGGAAATTCAATTAAACCTCAGAAAGTAGCAAACCATCTCCGGAAAATCCCAAACTTGGTGTTTCCTTCACACGTGGCACGTGCAAGCCTAAAAATAATTTTGAGACCAATACGACACCATAATGTAAATTTCTAGTTGCCCAACAAATGTTACACGAATTATATGCATGCCAATAATTAAACACACAAAGCCGTACATATTAAAATTAGAACCCCATTAAACTACGACCTTGAAAACCTAGCTAAATAAACATTAATTACTATCGGAAGCACTGTCGGGATCGATCGAGCCACGCACACTAACATGCCTCTGTAGCCATATATGGTAATTGATGTCACGGATTATGTATCTGCTTGTATCGATGAAGTCCAATGCCCGCATGATTGCACTCTCTTGTGCCTCACAATACCGAAAGAATGGCCGACCATAGATATAACCTACTAAATGACCATTGCCCCTATTAGTAATCCTTATGCAGTACTGGCATCCTTCTATAGTGAGTTAGCCGAGGTTTCCATTGCAGAAGTCCCAATCATACCCGAGTTGCTCCGTAGCTTGGTCTAGAACGGCCCACAAGCCACATGCAGCATAGGTAAGCTCCTGGAGCGCAATCTGCATGCGGAGAAAAAGAAAAAAAAATTAAAGAATGTTATTACAATAATAAACAACAAATAACCACGACTCAGGTATAAGTGACCATTTTACCACATCCGCATGGTTGTAGCTCGCAAACCATTCGCTTGCTTGCAGGATGAGGATATCACCAGCATTCAAAGCAAGTGCCTTGAAGTGCGAGAAATCAGGCATATCATAGCAAATACGTCGAAGTGCCTCTAAATAGATGCGCATGCACTTAATTGGACGCTTATCATGTCCGGGCTCTGTATTCCCGTCCCATGGATATGGTTCCGATGATTTGAACCCCACACAGGGATGTAAAAACTGAGTTCACACGTCTATAGCTGACCACTTGCATTAGATGCCGTGTTCTCAACGATGTTCGAGATAAAGAACTAGCTAAATGCTATTCATAGCCAATCTATTGGGGATATAGTCTGTGACATATATGCATGCAACAATGATATTAAACTAATTACACTTATTTGTTAACATAAAAAATAAAAGATGTTGGAAAATATTTCATACAATAGCTGGAACAGGGAACCTTGGAATGACCACATTAGGAGCGAATGGCTCATCGCTAGGGTGGAAACCTAGTTCTTGTGGGGGGGGAGGTCCGTTGTTCATACCACCTAATCGATAAAATGCAAAAAAATATGAACATAAAATATATGCACAAAAAATTCTTTCAAGTAAAATGTGGCAACATAATTAAATATAGATCGAATGCAAGGAATAAGAATATATATAAATGTAGAATGCAAAGAAACATGAATATAAATATAGATCAAATGAATATAGATAGAATATTGGAGAAGACAACATATCAATACCATTGAAAAATGCAGGAGCCATGACCAAATCACATAGAGAGAGTGGATGTCTTGAGAAATGAGAGTGAAACATGAGAAATGAGACTGAGAGAGTTTGTGGGTGGGTGGGTGTGGCAGAACCGCCCGGAATAGCATACTTACGGAGGCGCTCGTCTTCCACCAGACACTAAGCACCTCGAAATCAAGCTACGACGGGCGGTATTCGTCGGGCACACCCTAAGGGAGAACCCGAAAGATCCATATTTTTCCCAAGGATCCAATGATGAGAACGAGTTACAATACTAGTCCATTTCATACATTAGAGTTTCTTAAAAAGTACATTATTACAATACCAAATATCAGAGTGCGGAATGATAAACAACAGAATTTAAAAATAAACATCTAGCGATAAGGACGAGGATCCGTTTGAGCCCACTAGAAGCATCCTCCACATAAGGTACATCTCATGCATCACCTGCAATAGGGGTAAATAAACCCTGAGTACACAATGGACTCACAAGACTTACCCGACTAGTGGGAATAATTTCCCGACTCCAAGGAATATGAGAAGCTTTATGGCTTGCTGGTTTATTTTTAGCAGAAAGCAATACTAATAGTGAGTCCTTATTTAGGTTGTTATTATTGGCCGCGTTAAGTTATCATCTATGCAGTCCATATAAGCACTTATTCTACTTTCAAGCAAAAGTTGTGCAGTCAGTTCCATTTCATCACTTTCCATCTTTCAGTTCTTACTACGATGCTAGAGTTAAGACAAGTCGTACCGACTCGGTGGCGATTCACGAACCAATGTGCCTAGCTGGGTGCCCCAAAAACACACGCCCTGCTTGTACCCTAGGCACAAATAGGACTAACCCATCACTCTCATGTCCCGGGTGTACAAGTCCCCGTCCAAACATGGACTCCAAGCCCCCACTCCTGAGTCTCGGACTCAGTGTGGTGCTAGGACCTCCACCATCTCTGCCTCCAATCAGTTGGTCCGGAAAGAGCCAGATCCACAATAAGAGAGCAACAAGTCTTCCCTGCGCCCATACCCAAGTATGCGCTCGAGACAATAGATCTGTGACTTGCCTAGCATCCATTACAACGACCAGTCCTTAATCGACACGGATAGGGAAAAGTGTAACCAAGTCATGCCCTGTTGGCCGTAGGACACAACCCCTTACACCTACTAGTACCCAAACCATATCCCTGCCCGATCACCATTTTCCTTTCCACTATTTAATCATGAGTGATCATATTTTATCACCTATTTGCGAGTAACGGTAGGTTACTCATGCTACCGATATCCTAAGCATAGCAGCTACTCGACTTGTACTAGTAGGACTCATGGGTAGATATATCTATGCAGGTAGTTTCCATAAAATGCCTGTAACTTAAATGCACATCATATATATATATATATATATATATATATATTCAATGATCATTAAAATAGGGGTTATGCACCGGGGCTTCCCTTGGGCAGGAGATGGGTCAGTAGGGTCAGCACCAAACGGCTTCGGGGCTCCTTTCTGCACGAGGATCTCCTCCTTGAACTCCTCGATGACCTCGTCGTACTCCTGTTCGTCGACGGGCACGACTTCTACCAGCTCATGATCTACATGCATGAAGTGATGATGCAATACTTAGTAATCTAGCAACAACAGCTCTTAAAATATGATACCTCTGTCTAACTACTATGCTAGTGCTATCGACCATGGTATTAAGTTATTTATTTATTGCTATCAACACAAGTATGAAGTATGGCATTTATCATTATAGCAACTATAGCTATCCTTACTCCTAATGCTGGTTTACGCTATATACAATAATGCAAGGCTAATAGCTACTCTACTTATCAACCCACCCTAGGGCTACAAATTTTACAGCAAGTACCTACCAACCTAGCAAGCCTACTGTAAAATTCTTATATCTATAGCTATCACCAATCTTCCACAAATATTCCTATAAATATTAACCTACATAATATTAGTTCTCTAGTTTTGAATTTATGACCCAATCCTTGTCATAGCTAACTGCAATCTAATTGTACTAACAAGTAGATGGTATTTTTGTGAACCTAACAAAATTAGTCTCACTATTTTTAGACCACTACACAATTTACTACAATTTACCAAAGTTTAGCTTGAAAACTAAATTGAATAAGCCTTAACAAATTCACCAGAAAAATGAAACTACTTTCAATCTCGCGGCCCGCTAGCGCCGGCTCAGCCCAACCTGGCTCCCCGCCTGTGCGCGCGCGAAGCCACTGGCGCGGCATAGCAAGGCACGGCCCATGGGGAAGAAGACCCGCGCGCGCGCCACAATATGCAAAAGAGCCCTCGGGTTGTCATCAAATGACAATGCAGTCTATTCCACTATTCACTCCTCTTATTGACTCTAGCACTTAACCCCTTCGCTTACTTCGAATTCACGTCGTGACGCCCCTGGCCGGACTTAACAAAGCTACGACCTCACCGTCCAAACACCGGCGAGCACCGACCCCGCCGGCACACACCAGCATCCCCATGAGCTTCCTCGTGCCACGCAAAATGGATTGAGGTAACACACGCCCAGCATGGCGTACCACATAGACACGGCCACATGTTGCGGCGGTGACTAGCCGTGGTAGCCCGACGATAGCGAAAACACCTATTCGCACGCCTCAATTACTACTCGGTGACCAACAGTAGGCTACGTTGAACAAAGTAGCAGTCCTAATTGGTTCGCTACTACATTCAAACTCATCGGCCATGAAAATGGCATCTACCGACATCCGCCGGGGACGACCACGCGCACCGGCGATCTCCTGCCCTAATCGAGTCAACCAGGTATTCTAGGAGTAAGAGGACCTCACCAGCAGTGTGACGGATGGACTAGGCAAAGGCACAAGGCTCGGCAAGACGGTTGGCCATGAACATGGGGTGACGCTAGTTCCCGGCGAGCACAACGACGGCATCTCCGGTGACCCACTGCCCCACCGACGAAACTACTGCACGATCGTGATAACCAAGTCAACTATTACTCAAGGCATAGCCTAAATGAAATGGCGAAGCACCCCATGACGCTCTAGCCGTGCGCTCGCTCTGGTGGGCAAGGCGGACCGTCGTGAGGGAAACACCCCGCCTCACCTGGCTAAAGGCCGAACGGAAGCTGGGACTGCTCCACTCCCACACTAACTACTTGAGCTTGTTGAGGGCATGGTTAATTGGAAAATGGTGGAGTGGTTGAGGCTAATTGTAGTGGCGTTCTTCTAAGGACTTATGGTGGCCAGCAGCGATAGAATTCCAAAATTGGTGTCCTTCCCTTATACCACCGCCATAGTGACAGGTTTGGTGCGATGCTGTCCTTCCACTCGACCACCTCATGCCCACGATACACAGAAAAGGGGGCAGCGCCTCGATTCGGTTGCTTGGCATGGCTTGGCCAGTCGATGACCTTATAGGCGAAGTGACAGGCACCCTTGGTGTGGCCTTGAGCGTAGGCGTGAGAACGTGACAAGCCAGATGAGCCCACGCATGAGCACAGCCGACATCAACGGGAGCAGTACCCAGACGGCAGTGCCAGACAGCACGCAAGGCGATCGACGTGACGCGAGCAGCAGCCACAATAGATGCGCTGAAGGGGAAGCAGAGCTGCCAGTCATGGCTGGCCTAGCGCACGCACGCATCATGTGCCAGCGCTGATAGTAGGGGACCCAAGCCGATAGTGCTGGACCAACATGCGGTGCTTGCGCGTAGGTGCGATAGCGGTCAGTTCGGAGACATCCGCGGCACGCCAACGCAACAGCGCAGCGTAGCCAGGGCAAGGCAGCGGCTAGGACGGCCAGTGCAGCGGCCCGTGCACGACGTGCTCGCACGAGCGCAACAGTGGCAATGCGGCTGGGTCGGCAGTTCTCGTTGGTGGCCAACAACGACAGCAGCAATGCTAGGCAGAGGCGGTGACCGTAGCCAGCACCGGCGTGACTGAACTATGTGACGTGCATGCTTTTTAAAGCCGTTGCCAAACACTACCCGATGGTCCAAACGCCAAACCCATTCTTCTATACGCAAGAGGGTAAGTTGGGCTATCGACTGAAGCCATGACATCACGCCACTTCCTAAGCCAATCGCTCTACAAAAATTGCCAAACGTGGCTTCATTGACCCAATTATAGACTTAACGCAAACCGAATAAACCTCGATGGTTTCGCGCCGAATTCAAATTCTGAGCTTCTTGATATACTAGCTAGCGAACCTCGTCCTCGACCGCACCTATTTCATCATTGCCTACGAAGTACGCACTATGAACTTTATCACAGTTCTCATAAACGTGCTATAACATTTTTGTTTGATAAAAATTCGCTTAGAATACTAAACAACGTGAAATGTAACATCTGTTTCTTGTTTCAGATAAACGTTTTAAGTGCCGAACATTGATTTATGCATCCTGTTACACACTATTGCACATAAGTATGATGCTCATGCAATGTTTTAGCAAAAATAGTATAATGTAACACCGAGGGTGTTACAAATCAACCCCCCTAAAACAAAATCTCGACCCGAGATTTCGTGTGCCTAGTGTGAGAAGGAGATAGGAATTAAATTTTGACACAGCAACTAACTATCAGAACCAGAGAGAAGGTGGGGGTGATGCTTCAATAGATAACTCTCTTGCTCCCACGTGGCTTCATCCTCAGAATGGTTTTGCCACTGCACTTTGTAAAACTTTACCACACTGTTCCTGGTTACTCTTTCTTTCTCATCCAGGATTTTTACAGGGTGCTCAACATAAGTCAAATCCGGCTAGAGTGGAAGTCCTTCAATTTCCACAGCCTCATCAGGGACCCGCAAGCATTTCTTCAATTGTGATACATGGAACACATTGTGTACTATAGATAGGATATCTGGAAGTCGTAGACGGTAAGCAACTAGGCTACACCGCTTCAAGATTTTGCAAGGACCACATACCGAGGAGCTAGCTTGCCATGGATACCAAACCGATGCACCCCTCTCATAGGAGACACCTTGAGGTACACGTAATCTCCAACTTCAAACTCCAAAGGCCTTCTACGCTTGTCTGTGTAGGCTTTCTGTCGGCTCTGAGCTACCTTCAAATGACTCTAAATACGAACGACTTGCTCATGAGCCTCCTTGATGAATTTTGGCCCAAAGTATCCATAGTCTCCCACTTCAACCCAACTAAGTGGCGTCCAACATTTCTTTCCGTAGAGAGCTTCAAATGGCGCCATGTGGATGCTCTCTTAGTAGCTATTATTGTAAGAGAATTCTGCTAGCTTCAAGCAGGCATCCAACTTCTTAGGGAAAGAAATGGCATAAGCTCTTAACATATCTTCGAGCACTTGATTTACCCTTTTGGTTTAGCCATCAGTCTGGGGGTGATAGGCTGAACTATGGAGAAGGCTAGTCCCAAGGCACTCCTGGAGTTGCTCCCAGAAGTGAGAGATAAAAATTGATCCCCTATCAGAGATGATAGTGAGGGGAACTCTATGAAGAGTCACAATTTGATCCAGGCACAACTCGGTATACTGTCTAGCAGAATATTTAGCATTCACTAGAAGGAAATGAGCTGACTTGGTGAGGTGATCCACAATAACCCAGATAGAGTTATAGCCTTTGGTTGTGCGGGGTAAACCCACAATGAAATCTATGGAAATATCTTCCCACTTCCAAACAGGAATGGGCAAGGGCTGACGCCATGCATGTACCGCTTGTCCATTCGGGACAAATGCATCCACTCTCGATCCATCTTTGCACAAAAAAATACTGAGACAGTAATTACAAAGAATTAATAAGAAATTGAGCTTCATGAACAACAATTGTAGCTCGAAAGTACCATTTTTGGAAAACATTATTGTACACTAATTATTGGAAAATTAAAATTGGTAGCCCCGGCCCTATAAATTGAAAATTGTAGTAAAAAACAATTATTGCACAATATTGAAGAATAACTATTCTACTCTACTTCTAAGAAATAATTATAACATCACATACTAACAATGATGATCTTGACCACCGTGGAATAATTAGCTAGGAATTTAAATGTGTTCATAGACACCAACCTTTTGGATGATGGATTCACCACAATTTGAGCCTTGCACAAATGTCTAATTGGAAAAGTGCTCTCTAGAATGGAGAAAGAACTAGAATGAGAATCAAGCAATGTAGCCATCAAAATGAAGCTAATTAAGCAACAAAATCAAAGGAGTGGATGTTTGTTATTAACCTTAAAGCAAAAAGATCAAACCATTCTTCAAAATCCAAGCACTAGCTTCATGGTGAAGAGCACCCGCAACAATGGAGTGAAGGGTCCAAACACGCGCCTCTGTTCTTGGATGGAAGAGAGAAGGAAGGAGAGGACGGCTGCAGTCTTTTTGTGTTGTAGGCTTATCACCGTCGGTTCTTGGCTAGAATCGACAGTGATAGAGCCCAATCACTGTCGGCTCTTGGCTTAAACTGGCAGTGATGAGTGCTCGCTAAAACACTGCCGGTTCAAGCCACAAACCGGCAGTGATGTGGTCCTTCACTGCCGATTTTAGCCCAGCCCCAATCATTTTTTCATTTTCAAGCTCATAACCGGCAGTGAAGGTACATCACTGTCGGTTTTCACAAATCCAGCAGTGATGACGCTAGCAGTGATGTGGAAATCTAGCGTAGTGGTACTCCGTCCGCACATAGTGGCCCATAACCCTGTGTGTGGGCCAGTGCCTACAAACCCGTGCTTTGGGAACATGGGACTAGGCGATGGTTTTTTTCGCCTGTGGTGCTGCAAATTCGCCCCCGTGGGTTTGAACTCAGGCCACAAGGGTGCCAACCGGAGTGCTTGACCAGCCGGTATAGGTTTAAATGTTCAGTTGCTTTGTGTTCGATTGCCTATGGCCTCGACTCATCCGGGGGACGTGAAATTCAGAGTGTAAATATAGATTTTATTTTCTTAACTAGTAGATAGGAAGACTTCTCTCCACTCCTGAAAAAAATATCCTAAATACACCTCGCTTCCACTAGTGGAGAAACGGGTTGTACTCCCGGTTCTCAACCACCTTCAGTCCTAGTTTTGGAACCGGGAGTACCAAATCAGGACTAAAGGTCCCCTCCTTTAGTCCCGGTTTCACGCCCGGGACTAAAGGTGCACCTTTAGTCCCGGTAGGTAAGACCAACCGGGACTAAAGGGCCTCCCGGCCTGGCCACGTGGGGTGGCCCTTTAGTCCCGGTTAGTATTACCAACCGGGACTAAAGGTTTTCTTTTTTTTTCTTTTTTTTGTTTCTATTTTTATTTGATGATTCATTTTGGTTTTCGAATAGGGTTTCGAATACGCATTCTATGCTGCTAATAATATATGTATTCTACATGTTTATAATGTTCGAACATTTTGTACGAACTAAAGTATGAAACTAACGTATATATTACATGCATATACATATATTGTACATTATTTTATGTACATATAATATGTATGTATGTGTGTATATATATATATTACAAATAAAGGTTGCATTGTATATTCTATCATATCCTTGGGATAACAAAATCACTCCATCTAGTTTGGCTTCCATGTTTCGTTGACGTCATTGTAGAACTCGCCGACGGGGTTGAGGACCTGGTCATTAAGAAATCCTGCTATGGTCTCTTGAATTGCTTTCAGTTGGTCATGTCGTATGACTTTTTCCTTCAACCATAGAGTCTTCAATAAAAGTTAAAGGAAAAGTATTAATATATATATGTGTTGGTCACTTGATTACTTATATATGTGAGCAACAAAAGAAATTGTGAATATATGAATATATTTATATAACATACTTTAAGGATCTCTTCAGGAGTTCTTTTTGTGTACGCCCCGATAAACTCGCAAACATAGTATCCGCAGTAATTGTTCCCCTGTTCTTGTCTCAGAACCCACTTTTACGAGAAAAAAGATCCGGTGAATTGAAAGCATGCATGGTGTTAATTGAATTATATATATATATATATATATATATATATATATATATATATGTAGATAGTACTTACTTTATGTGTGATTACATCCAGTGGCGCTTTGCAATCTTTCATGTGGTGATTCTCAATGAAACTTTTCCAAACACTGCGTCCAATAAAAAAATATTAATTTGGTCTTTAATAATTGTTGCAGTTAAGAGATCGGGGTATATATAGTTGCTAGAGAGACCATATTACCCTTGGATAATCTATCATGTCTTGGTACTCTGTTTGCTCTTTTCTTAACGAGTCTAAGATTCTCAATCGACTATTGGCCATATCGATGACCATCAATATCCAGTGATTGCTGCATATGTTTTTATACACAAATATGATCGACATTAACTAGAGTCAACATATATGTATATATATGGGAGATAGCTTAGCTAGTAAGCAAATAATTGAACAAATGTCCATATGATCGACATTAATTATTTAACACTCACTTGAAGTTGTAGGGGAAGAGTATGTCCTTGTTTTGTTGGTTTACTAAGAACCTAATGAGATTTTTCTCGAGTTCAGCTTTCCATTGAGGCGGGGGATTAAGGTGTTTGAATATGACATTTGGATCAACGAAACCAACATCATTATCCTTTCTCTTTCTGAGTTCTGTCATCTCATATCTGCATATATAAAAATATAGTGTGAGGATATATAATGTATATATATACATGTAGCTTTATATATACACACTTTAATAGTAGAAAATAATCACACTTACAGACAATAGCAGCTAATGAGACTTTTGTCGAGAGAGTCCAGGTGGCATAGTTGGTGTAATTCTTCAAACTCGACATATATAACGTCATCGCCATGGAAGTAATGTTGGTTTCTAACTCTGACAGTAACAAAGGCCTCTCCCCGTTCACACGCCGCCATGTACCACTTGTTTAGCAGGTACATTTGCGTACCTAGTTCATCTAAGGCCTCAGGGTTGTATAGACTCTTTCCATGTTCAAATTTCTTCCAAGGATCCACTTTCAGAGCAGATGGCCCTTCAACGAGCACTTGGGCAAGGTCCAAACCAGTTTCCTCAAAAACCAAGCCAGCTCCTCAAAATCGACATCTACTCTAAG